>NW_027271135.1:0-600000 GCF_040938485.1 Diadema antillarum
CATCTCCTACATGGCAATCTTCGTCAAGGTGCGCTTCACGCGTGCCGAGGTTGGTCGCAAGGAACAGGCCTCCAAGGAATTCAGGATGGCTCTTCGTATGTTTCTCATCGTCGGGACGGATTTCTTCTGTTGGATGCCCATCATCATCTTGGGAATCCTTGTTCAGACCTTTGGCATTGAGGTCACCCCGGAAATCTACGCCTGGCTCGTGGTCTTTGTGCTACCGATCAACTCGGCCCTCAATCCTTATCTCTATACCATCATCCACATGGCGGGCTCTCAGTAACCGAAAAGAAACCACCACCACCACAACAACAACAACAATAATAATAATTATGATAATAACGATAATAGTAATAATGATAATGATAATGATAATAATAATAATAATGATAATAATAATAATAATAATGGTAATAATAATAATAATAAAGAACAGAGTTACAAACGATAGACAATAATGAGATGCATAATTTGCTGCTCCGCATATTACCATAACTGACTAACGTAATGTCCACTTCTGTTATATTTGTTCCCGTAATGCAATCACAAAAAGCCAGAATATCGTAAAATGCAGTGACGATGAAATGCCAAACTCGAATATGTTTTTTTTCTGGAAAATTGAGAGCAAACTATTTACAGTCCCTGCAGAATATCAAAATGTGTATAATTATGCAAAATATTGTTGTCAGCATGGAAAGTGAGTGTGCGTATTTTCCGCCAGATCTCATGTGGTCTCAACCGCTTTTCTAACAATCGATTATTGTCTAAATGCATGTCGCCGACTTTGTGCATTAAGCAGGGCAGGTTGGCAGTGGTTGGATTTAATCTTATGTGTTGACAATAATTCAAAGGTTATCTCTGTAAAGTAAAAAGCAGTTGCAGCAGAGTGAATCTAAAGGATCAAAGAAGCCTCGATTTACAATTCATTCTCATTTCATCATGAATGTTGACAACATTTTAAACATGTATAACAAGAGAGTACACCCCTCAATCAAATAGCGTAACTTTTTTTTTACAAAAAAAAGGCACAATATATTATGGCAAGGGAGTTTCCAGATTTATCAACTAAGATCTGTGTGAAAATAAAAATGATCTGTCGAGTGATGTATGACTGAGCACACACTAAAAGCAAAATGGTAACTTTTGAAAAGTCAGAAGAGTCTCTTTTGGAATGAGAAACTAGATTTTGGCAAAATTTGTTTCTGATCTTTATTATGTGTAAACACTGTTGCTGTTTTATCATCCCTTGCTTGACACTTTCACATTTACTTTGACACTTTTCACGGGGTTTTCCCTTGGGGGACGTAGATGTGCATTTTTTGTGAGGAAATGGTCATGTTCAACCCTTCAAATCCTTTCAATTTATTAAAAGTATTGGTATCAAATATTGTTACAAACGTGATAGAGTATACATGTTGTGTCAAGGTAAGAGGAATATGTTAGGAATATGTTCAATGAGCACACTTTGAATATATGAAGCAATTAGAAATACATTGTACTACACTGTATGCCGTTATAACATGACGCAATTTAATGCATTACCGATATTAGGAATAAATTCTCCATTCAATTCAATTCAATTCAATTCAATTTAATTCAGTTCAATTCAATTCAATTCAAATAAATCTATTAGGAATTTGTTGTATGTAAATGTGCATGACTCGTTTGACACAGACCCCTAACATTGACTCTTGGCTTGATTTGTGTTGTAGTAATGCACTGTTCACACTAGGCATTGCTAGGTGTAATGAATTAATTGTTATTTAGTATACTTTGTCAGTGTTTGTCGTGAGAACGCAAACTGCAACGACACGGTTACATGTGTAGGTCCCTCCTGGCAAGTCCAAGATGTTCTCTTGGCAATAGGTATATGAATAAGCTCATTGTATAAATATTTATACATAGAAAATGACTCATAAAACTTCAGTTTAAGATATTTGTCTGTTAATGGTGCCACATGATAAGACAATGACAAAGATTTAACACTACCAAATTGAGAGAGCTGTTCGTGATACAGAAGATTATCTGATGGTAATGCTTAAATATCTCTCTATGATCCCAACAAGGTCTAATAAAAGAAAACTAATTCATAAGAGTATCTAAGCTCAAGAAGAGGTTCTCAGTGATTTAACAGCGATTGCTAAAGCAAACAGCTACCAGCTGAAGAAGAAACGACATAAAACCTTTCACGCACTTGTAACACTTGTCGATAAATAGTGAATAATGTTAAAGATAAAAATTACCGATCAAAGGTGGCTAAGTATCCAATCAGTTCAGCCTCAGAATGTATTATAGTTTTTAAACACTACATGCGTTCACTCCAGACTTATGAATGTATCTCCTACACTGTCTTTTTTTTTTTTTTTTGCATGAGAGATGGATTTACTGAAAAAAAAAAAAAGTACATGTATAAAAGAAATCCTTTTGACTGAACATCATTAAGTTTGAAGACGGAAAATCCGCTTTGCCGCGTACTGTCTTCTAAAAACATACAAATGCTTATTTTGTATGTGCAGTTTCCTCAATCATGATAACTTCACGGGGCAATTGTAATTTCACTTAAACTATAGATGCGGAATCAATAGAGGGGGGGGAGAGATTCTCGTTTCATGATCGAATTACTGCAATATTGTAGGCAACGTTACAAGCATTGCAGCACTTTTGATATCAAGAATTGTGGTACATTATCATAGTTAGTTGGATATGTTGTGTCTACGTGACAAGAGAAATGCCTCATTAAAGTGTTCTCAGGCATCACAGAAATACAGGGAAATTGATAGTGATGTTTTATGGCGAAGGCATGAAAAATAGATCTTGAATCAAGAGGAAACTCATTTGACAAAAGGCATGGCAGGTTTAGCTTTTACAACTGACATCATTTCCCAGAGTCATCACTTTAATGATAATGATAGGATTAATGAAATAATGCTCCTTAGATAAGGTAGTATATGGTCATTGCACATGATTGGCCCGTTCTATGTATACATTGTGTCGGAATTAATAAATACACACAATGCACTATAAACCGATGACCTTGGCAATGTTCTTTACTGGTTGTCAATCATCAATCGTGATGTACGTTGTGATGTTATCATATTGTGTGAATTAATTGACCGTGAGACAGCATAATGCGTATCATTATGTATATGCATGGGGCCTACATGCATAAACATACATAATGGCTTATTTCCTCTTTAAAGGATCGACAGTATAACTTTTTTTGTTTTTATTTGTTTTTGTTTTCGGGTGACCTGACAATAAATTTTGGTGACCCGAAGAAGACGTGAAGAATAAAGAGTAACAAAAAGAATGATAAACTTGTGAAATAACACGATTGACCGCGGTGATTAGGTGAAAATTGGCAGGTGACGATAATGCACTTCGTTATACTACCTTTATATTGTGTAGGCTACTATGTTTAAGAAGTATAGGCCCTACCTCGAAAATGACGAAACTGAATAAAACATTAATGTAATCATAAACCACATAAATTATGTAAAACAATATAATTGACGGGAATTATAAAGGGCATCAGAATACCAAGTACATTTGTATATAGTGTAACAAAGTTCATTAATTCTTACATAATCATAATTCAAAATAGAATTGAAGCATGAACATGATTGTCAATGACGCTACATATTCATCTAATGATTAAAACATAATGATACACCTGCTCCTGTTATCGAACAGAGAGAAAAATAGGGGCATTAAGTTAAATTTTCGACAGCGAGACCAAAAATAAAATAGTTTGGTCGAAGTCGGCCGTGAAATAAACTGAGTTTGGCAGCGAAGAATGTCGCCGATTTGGCAACCCTGGTGTAGGCAGCTATCTGATCATGCGCGTAGTTATGGTTCTCACACACTGAGCTGCTTCCCGCTTCTGGAGGAGAAAAACACATGAAAATAATGTAGCCCTACACATCATGCCTATCGGACCATTGAAATATAAAACTTCTTGACTCTTTATACGTCATATGGTGTATACAATATTATTTTGAGACTACAACGCCTGCAGGCAGGATCTTTCATTCATTCATTCATTCATTCATTCATTCATTCATTCATTCATCCATTTTTCCATTCCCAGCAGTATTATAAACGAAGAGTTTGTTCGCAAAAACCGATAAGTCCATTTTTGAAGATTTTGAAGTACGGTCTCTGTCATAAAGTAAAATAATACCTTTTAAATGACATATTGGTCGCTACATATAAAGGTATATTTTTGAAGTTATGGTCAAAAGAAGCAAATATTTTTTTATCATTCTCCTTATTTTTCTTGACCTTTAATCGCAATCCATCTCCATCTTGGCAAATATGGACTTATCGGTTTTTGCGAACAAACTCTTCTACATTTCACAGAAATTGAATACATAGATTACGTCACATAGGATACCAAGATGGATGTATTTTCAGCATAACATGCGTAGAACTGTTGGTGTTTGTTTATTGTCATATTCTATCATCAAAATACCTCTTATATCTTTAAATCACCCTCAAGTGAAACCTTTCACCGATTTTAATTTGCTTCATTAGTTGTCAAGTTTATAGAAAATGACCAGTTGATATAAGAAATTCTTATTCTCTGCAGACGTCCATATATTAAATACAATACCCGTACTCATACACTGAGTCTAACTATATAGAACATCGAAATGCTCGTTGTTTACCCTTCAGGCACGTTTTTCGACTTTGTTATCATCATCATCATCATTATGATGATGATGACATACATTTTGTAGGGCATACAATCGTGTGATCAACCGGAGATAGGCAAAGTAATTCTAGTTTAATATTATATCAAGTAGGCCCTATACAATCGACACATACACGGCATCACTGGCGGGACACGATATAAGACAGAAACGGGCTGTCTTGAGTTAATAACAACTGTAACTCTCCCATGGGAAAGTGACAGTAGACCTAAACCTTAAAAATCAGTTTGACCCTTCCCAGGCCCAGGGGATTATAGGAGGCACAATCGTACGTAATTTAACTTCTTTACTGTTTGATGCATCAACGTCATATTTGTCACATGGGTAGAGCAACTTAAACTCTGATTCATATACATTTGAACTTTCGGTTGAAAACGTAGAGGTGGCAAATGAACATAATTATGGTAGGGGTACAATGCCCCCATCCCTGCATTTCGCTCATAACAAACTCGACTACCGCAAATATCCACAACTCTAAGCTAGCCGCAATCTCGTTCTGGACAATGCTGATATGCTACTACGAGCTGACTGTAGAGGGCGGTATTCCTCTGCTAGTTGCAGTTTTCTCATGCTAAAGAGTTCCAAACAAGAGGAAAAGGTGACGAAATATGCTTACCGGTAAAATATTCTTCACTTCTTACCCCATAGTTCTCTCTTATTCTTGTAAATTTATTGGTTTTTCACCTGTTGAAGAAGAGGACCTCCGTGATATATCATATTCAGGAGACAATTTATGTACAATGCTTTTGCTTGTAGGAAAGTTCTCACAGTCCCACGTATTTACTTTGCAGTTGGGTAAGCTTCATTGAAAGTCGGTGCCTCACATAGTATTAAACCTCACTGAGCTGTGACAGCTCATGTAATCAGTGTGACAGTGTCCTCAGTTAAATCCATACCAAACGCCAACGGACTCACCCGCTGGCATGGATCATGTAAAATTTAATACAGTGTACCCAAATTACCTTGAATTCATTACTTATGATTCCACCTAGCCTACTAGTAAGTCAAAGACTTACCAGGTACTCGGTACTTTGACATGTTGGAAAGCTTGGAAAGTTCAATTTCAATGATGGTTTGATGATGCATGTGCCCGTATCTATCCATTAAATTTTAGTTTAGACAGTATGTATACCATCACACCATCAGGATTTAATTTCTTCATTTTTCATTTCAAATTAATTTACTTGATTCTAGATCCCAGATCCATTTTCTACCATAAGCAGTGCAGTGCCAGGTACTAGGTATTGAGATTAGACTTGAAGGTGTTCAATAATGTATAATGATGCCGCGCGCGGCATCATTATGCATTATTTAACACCTCCAAGTCTCGCCTCCACACTTGACAGTATCATCTTCATTTGGAACTGTAGAAGGAATGTGCCAGGAATTCTTTATCTCTGACTGAAAGAGCATCAACTTTAACTTGTGTCTAACTACAGACAGTATTGTAACAGACCCCCTAGTACTACACTAGCAGTAGTACACATAGGTAGGGTAGTGTACTTGTATGTTCAACGTCTTCCCATTTTCACATCGAACTTTTGGAACTTATGAATTTGTGTAATGTGATCATTATTGACAAAGTAAAATCTCATAAAATTAAAGATTATGAAAAGGGACTGTGCAACTTTGCCAAGATTAATTTAGATCTACAAACTGTACATGGGAATGATGCAGAAGATAGAGATGGAGAGGGAGAGAAACTAGAAATTTTCTGTTGTTATCAGACTATCAGGCAGACTAAAACATTGACATGTACACAGTATTAATGAGTTATGTTTGCCTGCCACTGATTTTGATGCAATGAATTGTTCATTAATTTATAATGTAATGATGTTACTTTATTATGATTGCCCATCACTTTCAGTCCAGTGTTCATTTTGTGCCATTGTAGTGTGTTTCCTGATTTTATTATAATTCCTTTCATTTTTTTTTTTTGGGGGGGGGAGAGAATACAGTATACATACAAAAGACAAACCACAAGTTTTGAAAGAACTTAGGAGCAGTAAGATTACTGTCCTATAAAACTGCCTTGAAAATTTTTGTATTTTTCTAAGGTTATTGTTATTTTTTGTATCAAATGAATCCAGTGTTGACTTTGATGCATAAATCTGATTGTTACCATTTCTCATTAAAATGAATGACTAATACATGTACAATGTACAATGTATGTTCCCTTTTGCCTGCAGAGACGGTGCCATGACAAAAGACAGTGCTACATGGAATGATAAGAATGACTGACGAGGCAGGCTTTCAAGAAGCAGAAATTAACGGAAGTGAGGATACAACGCGTCTTCTTGACTCGGCCCCAGAAGTCAGCAAACCACCTCCATCTGTTAGCGTGTTTCAGCGCCCCACCATGTCGAAGCTAGCTGCCGTAGTGCAGGTATTTCTCCTCCTCTCCCTCCATGTTGTCTTCAAGTTCTGGAAAGTGTGCATTGCTGAGCTGCTGCTGATCATTCTGGTGTTCTGGCTCTATGGTGGAGTCATTGCTTTCTTCCTGATGATGGCAGGCTTTCTCAGTGAGTCAAACAATCAATTCTACCTTAACCTGTTGAGGACGGGCATATTTTGCTATAACATGCATTTCTCATAGACACCTGCCCAAGTATACTCAAGACTAGTCCTCAGCAGGTTGAAGGGAGGGTGTAGTTTTGGTTGAGATGGGAATTTCAGATTTTGAATTTTTGAGAGATGATTATATAAACCACTTATGAAATATCAAAGAGCATATAATTCTAAGAGGAGTTAAGAGTTTATTTGATGAAAATTGGTTTTGAAATGGCTGAAATATCCAGAAACGAAGTAAAGCAAAGTGGTCCTAGGAAAAGGTAGGTCCCACATTTTATTGGAATCTCTTCTCAAGAATAAGTATGCAGTTTAGGATTCATGATATGTAATCAATATGACACATACCTGTCTTTATTTAAGAACAAATCCATTGAATTGAGCATGGTCATTATATAAGTGGCTGAACAATTAATTAATTGACAGGTTGAAGTTATTGACACACATCTGTTGCACGTCAGGGGGTCTTTGGGACAATTTAAAACCAGGGCAGTGAATTTCTGACTAGAGCTGTGGATGCACCAATGGTGTCTATGCACACAGCTGATCAGCTGCTGCCTGGCTGCTATGTTGTGGTGACTGCAAGCATAGTAAATTGTGATTACCAGCAAAGTGTTTTTAAATTAAACAGGGCCTTGCATCTTAAGTTGTCTTATAAGAGAAACAAAGATCCTTATATTTCTCTCTCTCTCTCTCTCTCTCTCATACACACACACTCTTTCTTTCTTATGATCTCTCTACAAGTGTGATTGCAGTCACACACTGTGTTTTAACCTAGTCTGTAAACATCTGAACTATAGATTGATTACTGAAACATGTTTTACACTCCTTGCCATCCCCACAGCTGTTATCTACAATATGCAAGATTTCCTTCTATACTTCCCGGACAACCCGAAGATGTCGACTGTATTTGTGCCATCTGCTGCCATCTTGGATCTTCCTTATGAGAATCTTTCAATAAAGACATCTGATTGGGTAAAACTCAGTGCTGTGCTCCTAAAGCAGCCACCGGAGAGGGCATCTAGATCACCAACCATTCTATTTCTACATGGCAATGCGGGTAACCTAGGTCATAGGTAAGATGAGTTTTTGTGAGTAAGAAAAGTTGCACTGTATCAGGTTAGTTATGCTAGACATTAGTTGCAAACATGAAGGTATTTTTTTTTTGTCAGAATGGCCCCAGTCTACTATGAGCGTGTTTCTACTGAGCGACGAAAATTTGAGGTGATGCCAGCCGATGTGTGGTGATACCGTCCGATGCCGGCCGATACCGGCCGATGCGTGGTGACACCTCGAATTTTTCCTCAGTAAAAACAGATCGGTAGTGGCCGATGCCGGCTGATGCGAGGTGCTCCGTCGTCCATCTATTGAGGTGGTCGATGCGTGGTGACGCGAAGGACGATTCTCAGTAGAAACACACCGGGTAGCGAAATTCGTGGTGTATCGGACGTCTAGAATTTCTCCCCGCGCTTTTCAATCGGTTCATCGCACACACTCCTTCGACACATGTGTACAAAATACGTGTGTACACACAGCGACCGTGTTCGCATCATGCTTTGTTTGTACCAACTCGCTTGTGTATGTGTTATAGGCCCTATACGTTACGTTACATGAGAATTGTGGCATTCATCGTCTATTGTTCGCCTAACTTATTGCATTACTAAGCCCTCATCACTTACTTGATTTTACACCGCGTTATTTCATTCTATATTGTCTCGAATCGCGAGAGTACCACATTAGTATGTCGCAGCCTTGAGAAAATCTCAACTGGACCCTCGATCTCCAAAGATTTCTCATCAGTCTGTGGCAGGATACCAGTATGTTAGTTCGGGGTATATTGGATATAGTCGAAGAGAAATGGCTAATCAAAAAATAGCCGACGCAGTTGTAGCAAAGCAGGCAGGGTTCGGATCGTATTAACAGGCAATGCGCGCGTGACCCAAATCTGTGACTTAAAAATACCTGACTTCCGGAATCGCCGCATTTGCACGTCACCTTTGCATCACCTCGTATTTTATCGCTCAGTAGAAACAGCTCGAGTGGTCGTAAAATACGAGGTGCTGCGTTGGACAAAATTCGTGGCGATGCCAGGGATGTGAGGTGCTCTCAGTAGAAACACGCTCAATGTTACATTGGGAGAAGTATGACACAGTTTATAGAGTTTAGTGTCACATACATTTGGTTTACAATTTATTCTTGTCCCTTGTAAAATGATAGAAATTTAAGATTGAGAGGTATATAAAAAAACACTGATTTGCAAGAAGAATATAATGGTAAATGCTCTCATGACATAGCTACAAGTATTATGTGACATCCATGGAGCCATTGAAAGATAGCTATCAGAGTCATTTGACTTTCTCTTAATGCTCAGTTTGCAAATTTAAAAAAAGAATGTGTGTGTTTTCTATTTTTTTTAAATTAATTTATGTAGAAATATTGACTTCTTGAGACAGAAGATTAGCTTTATTTCTTTCAGTTACTACCAACATAACAAACATCTTCCGTACAATATTGACTTTCTTTTCATGGAAGGTGTGCAGGAACAATATGTCACCAGTGTAGACATAAAACAGTGTAATGCAGGATCATGGAGGGAGGGAGTGATGTTCAGACAGACAGATTGTGCCAGTGTGTGTCTTCTCATTAATGAGTATCTGAATATAAGAACGACCCAAGTCCATGGAAGACCATTTCGAGTAAACTTTAAAACACTTCATATTTTTTTTATTTGTCCAATAATATTCTATTTAACTGTGATGGGAAGGCAACATTGTACATACAAATTAGAACATATATTATTATGACAATTAACATTTACATTGATTGTGGAGAGGCCATTTTGTGTGATGGACTTGGGCCGTTCTTTGAATAATATGGACTTGGGTCGTTCTTTGATTCATATACATGATATTCTGCTATAGAGATGAGAGAAGGATGAGAGAGGGCGCTATAATATGAATGTAAGAATGACCCAAGTCCTTCATTCTTACATTCATATAAGATTTAACTCATTTATTTCAGGCACTTCCGAGGGTAATTGGGATTTATCATTTATACACAAGATGAGTCCATGCATAAGCTACAATTTCCCATGTCAAACTGAATTTGGCTGAAAATTGGACTTGAGTCGTTCTTATATTCAGGTCTTCATTTACATGTACAATGGTATAAGGTTTACATGTCAAGAAACATCCCAATCTTATGATGATGATGGGTTTTTTTTGACGTGTCCATGGGTAACCACATTTTTTATCACACTGGTGTTATACATCTGGCTCTACCCACCTATTCAATAAGCTTGTGCTTTCCTTCTTTTATTACAAATACATTTGTTTTTCATAGATTATCTGTGTAATGTTAAATACCCATAAATTTCCGAGGTATGTAAAAAAGCTTCTCAATTGTCATGCTACATTTGTTAATTATTTTTCAATATGACAAATGATAGACTAATCTTGACTTTTGTTTTACAAGCCTTGATAATTGACTTGTAAAATCATTCTCTGAGAAAATTCAGATTTTAACAGCAATGTGTGTTCTCTCACAGATTATTTAATGCTAAGCTGCTGTATACAATGTGCCAGTGCAATGTGTTACTACTGGACTACAGAGGCTACGGACGTAGTGAAGGGGTGCCTTCTGAATCAGGTCAGTCTGCTACCTCACACACTGAGATATCATTATTAAAAAAGTCAACTGAAAAACATCCCCTTGTGTATACATCAAAATATTAGAATGTTGTGTCACTGGTACAATTGCATAATAATGTTTGTTGATGGAGATCATTTGGAAACTCAGCTATAAATGTAAGGAGAATTATATGCCTTCATTGCCATGGGAGACGGGAGAAAGGGATGACATGTTGACTTTAGAAGAGGGCAGCAGGTTCCCCTCCTTGCATTGTGTTCTTGATAATCTCACAAATGGGTATTTTCACAGTAAAAGGGTGCATTTCAGGGATGTTGGGTTATTTTCTGTTATCATTGTGCATTACTCCCCATTACAATATGATCTTTCAGAACACTTTAATACGAGATAACCCTGCCCCAAAATGTTTCAGTCAAGCCATCTACTTGAATTTTTGCCAAAATGAAAATTTGGGGGTGAACATATGTTACACTGGACTGACATATGACAGGTGAATAATAAATGTTCATTGAAAATGTGTTGCTTTTCAACTGAATGGCCTGATATCGCTAGGAAAAAATGATTATAGCCCTAAAATTCTATTGAACAGTGTTATTTGTACCATGTCTAGACTTGGTGGTAAACATACATTACGTGGACTGACCAAACAGTTGCATTTTGGTCAGTCCAATGATATATCTTCACCACCAAGTCTAGGAATGGTATAAAACACAATGTTCAGAAGAATAATTCTAGGGCTGTTTTTATCTTTTGAAACAATGTGTAGTACTTCTAGGAATGTTTAGTTTTGATGCTTAGTTTTAGTACATAATACAAAGTGTAGTTCTTGCATACATGTAGTTAGTGCGTCATAGATCATAGTGTGGTGCATAACTTGGGTCAAGTAAAAAGAGCTTTTCAACTGTCACTTATAAATCGCTTCACAAAGCTCATTTTATAAAAGAGATTTGATGGATGACAAGGTGTATTTCCCTGTCCAAAGTTCTGAAGCTTCAACTTAACTTGGTTGTCATGTCTGCCATGCTGCTTTTAGGTCTGTATATCGACGCTCAATCTACACTGGACTACCTCCACACCAGACGAGACATTGACCCTTCACAGATCTTTATCTTTGGCCGCTCACTAGGGGGCGCTGTGGCAATTCATGTTGCCTCAGAGAAGCGAAACATAGACCGTTTAAAAGGACTTCTTGTAGAGAACACATTTACATGCATCCAGGAGATGGGAAGCCATCTATTCTCGTCGGCAGTAAGGTGGATCCCACTTTGTCTGGTGAAGAATAAGGTAAGTAAGAAGCTGCAGTGTGTTTGGGTGTACCATCAAGATGAAGCTTTCTCATGAAGATGAACATAAGAATGGTTGAGGAGAAAGTCAACCAGTGATTTTAAAAAAATAGTTGTCTAATACTCATTTTTGGCAAAACTAAAACAAGCTTTCTTTCTTTTTTTTAATTCTTTTGTGCAAATGTCACATGATGTCTGTCTTGTTTGATCAAGGTAGCAAAGGATTTTAACAATTCTTCTGATGATAATCCCAAACTAAACTAAATTCTCGTTTGGTTTTTCACGTAACGTCAGTGTGTTTGAAGTTTTTATTTTTTAATTTTTTTTGTAAGAGCAAATACTCCATGTGTATTCTCAAAATAATTCATTGTAATGGCCAAATGTTAAAGGGATGGCACAGTATTGGTGGAGATGAGAATTGGGCTTTTGACTTTTGGCAAGATACCAAGAAAACACTTATGATATAGTACAGAGCATACCATTTTAAGAGGAATTCAAAGTTTATTTGATGAAAATCGGGTTTGGAATGACTGAAACATCCAAAAACAAAGTAAAACAAAGTGATCGTAATAAAGTATGGGTCCCACACTTTATTTGTATCGCTCTTTCTAGATATCTCAGCCAATTTTCCAAAACCAAATTTCATCAAATAAATGTTGAATTCCTCATACAATTACATGCTCTTTCATATTTCATAAGAGGTTTGTCATTATCTCACCAATAGTGTTAAAAACCTGAAATTAGGTGTCAACCAAAACTATACAATTCCTTTAAATTCAAAACTGACAATTTCAGATTCCTAGACAAGTAATAAAATGTAACTATCTGATTTTGTATGTTCATATCATATCTTTGCTACTCTTAGTTTTCGGTTGTAGAACTGTGATTTTTGTTGTCGACAATTGTGGTCAAATGCTAGTCCCGTGAGTCAAGTTCATAATTGAATCATGGTCGCTAAAGTCACTCATACATTGTACTCTCTTGTGCTGAGAAAATTACAGGACTGATATGATGTACTACATGACATAACTGTTGTTGTTTTCTTTTCTTCCTTTTAAATCTAGTTTTTGTCATACAGAAAAGTGTCATCAATACACACAGCAACATTATTTCTGTCTGGAACGGCGGATGAGCTGGTACCCCCCAAGATGATGAAAGACTTGTTTATGGTAAGCCACCTGATGTCGAAACAGTCATTTTTTTTTTTCTTTCTTTAATTTTTAACATGATGCCAAAGTTTACTGGCTTTAGCATCTCATGTCTAACACTGTCTCATACTCAAATTTGGTGACTTTGTTTTCTCTACAGTTTCAATTGATACTGTCACTATCATGCCACATGGTAGTGACTTTGTCTCTTCTAGCTTTCACATTTGACTTCCGTGTAAATATTGATTTTTGACATTTACCCATTATATGAATGGATATTAACCAGTCGAGGACAAGCTGATTTTGCTACGATACAACATGTATTTCCCACAGACACTTGCCCAAGTATACTCGGGACTCATCCATAACGGGTTAATGTGACAATGTTGGTTCATTTAATTGTTTCATCTTTGAGGCGTTTATCATTGTATTGTGCTCCCGTTCTATCTTCTAGCGATGTAAAGGGCCAAAGAAAAGTATGTACTGCTTTACTGGAGGAACCCACAATGAGACGTGGCACTGTGACCATTACTTTACTGTCATCAGGGACTTTATATGGAAGGTAAGACTCATATCCTCCTAATATTACTGAGAACACTGTGATGGCAGTCTGTGGTCTACTCAGCTTTATCAAAATATATTTACAATAATTATCTCCTTGTCATTTCTGTCATGAATCCTGTTATTACCCTGCCAAGGGAGGAGGTTATGTTTTCGTTACCGTTGGTTTGTGTGTTCGTTTGTTAGTTAGTTTGTCCGTGTGCAAAATAACTCAAAAAGTAGTAAACGGATTTGGATGAAACTTGCAGGAAAGGTTTAGAATGATACAAGTAACAGATGATTAAATTTTGGTAGTGATCCAAGAACTTTGGGGGAATTTATGAAGGATTTTTGACATTTTGACAGGTAGGGTCAATGAACCTAGAAGTTCAGGCTGCGCGTATTTGATGTTTGTATGCGCGCACTAAAGTGCGTGCTCTAGTTTCTGCCAAGGTGAGGCACGCCGCGCAGCTGGAAGTTTATGACGTAACAAAAGGTGAACTATATTGGGAAATCGGGCGACTTTCAGCACACTAATGCTATAAGTACGTATGGGTGCAAATCACTGATCTCTATGGAAAAACAAGATCAGTGGTGGAAATGAGCTGCATGCTTGGTGGAGGTCTGCGCTCTCAGAGTGCTTTTCTAGTTTTAAGAATGTGTCCAGCATATCAATTTTCTTGACAACCTGAAGATAAGTTGTTATTTTGTCTGTAATTAGGACAAATTTTCAATTACTTGCAGAGACTTTTCAGTATTTTTCACTCTTCTTCACGTCATGATACTTTTGACTAGATTTGTCCACCATGTAGTGATGTAAATGACTATATCATCGCAAGCAAGGAATCAAATGTTCATACAGAAGACCCCCATGATACATGACGGGAGAGACACATGAATATTTGATATTTGTTTCATACATTGTGAAATCATTTCTCCAGTTTATAATATTCAATCTCTCCCCAGATTCCACATGTTCATCATCCAGTAACCAGCATTGTCTCACCCCACCCCCATTCACACCACTCACACTCTGGGGCTGCTGGTCAACCCAATGCATCCATGGTCTTCAATGCTTGACCACACCTGGACAGTCCATCCTTCAAGAGGCTCTGAGTCTTTGCTGGGAGACTGCATGCAGACCTGTAGTGTGTCCAGCCGTGCTTGTCCCTACCAGGAATAGGCTCCTATCGACATTTTGATTTACTCTATTTATGCCTGTTACATTCAGGTTATTTGTTTGTTCATTAATTGTATTTTGCTCCGACTCAACCTGCAGTACACTGACTGGGTTTCAAAGTGAAAAATTGACTTGAAATTCCTGAGAGCTGTACAACCAGATCATTAACACTTTCGTTACACGTGGACAAGAAAGACAAAATTGTAGATTTCATTTTTCGAACATGTTTTCATTCAGTAGTGATATCAGGCACAATCACATACACATGTATGCAAATTAGACATGGCGATGATTCACCATTGTCCCCGTTGTTTCTACGCAAACTTTGATACTGTAAAGTTGTTTATTTTTATCAACAATTTAACAACTACTGTGAAATGCCTCTCTCCGTCATGAAATTATTGTCCTGCTATATCATTGCAGCACAATTTAATGGTAAGAATATGTACTTCTTGAATTCATTTGAAACAAGGAAAGAAAGGAGAGATTTGTGTACAAAGGAATGGGAGACTTGTGAGGCCGTGACATCATTGCTTCATCTAATTTGCATATTATGTCATTATGAATGATATCAGGGATTTGGGAAATCAAGTGAAACGTAACATTCCTTGACTTTCTTCGATGTTGCTGTAACTTTACCAAGTTTTGCTATTCTGTTTGTTTCATTTTATGAAAGTAAACTTGAATATGGAGTGAGTTCCTGCTGAAAATCACTTAAACTATGCCAACAGGTTGGATCAGGGGTAGAGTCCACACGTGGTAGAAAGGCTACAATGTAAGATAGGTGCAGGTTTATACATTCACCAAACCTGCCATGCTGTCTACACAGTATGATAAAGTTGGATTGATATTGTGCAGCTTTTGATCTTTGGAGATTAATTTGTCATTCCACCGTCACACCACACTCAACTTGTCCTACAAAGTCTTGCAAAAGGACAAATATAGGTGCCTATGATAAAGAAAAATCATCTTGTGTTTTGGGGTTATCTGCTAATTATAACAATGTATTGTTGTGAATTAAAATGGTATTATATGGTGCAATATGTTAAAGACTTACAATTATTTGACACAAGCATGATGTTATTATAAGGATTATTAATTAATGTAATTAAATGTTTTGATAATTTCTCCAGGCTTTTTATAGTGTTGTAATCTACTCTTCTATATAATCTCTTCTTTTTTCCCCAAGGTATTACATTTCTTTCACCTCTATGTTGAAAACACACTTTATCAAATAAACATATGTAATAAAAGGTTAAGGGAAACTGCAAATCAAAATCATAACTGTGGAAAAAAATAATTAGATAAATAAATAAAAAATACACTTATGATGTACTGTCCTTCACACTCGAAAAACATGTAAGTGGCATGTTCCATATACAGTCTGTTTTGAAGGTTGCTCTTGGCTTCAATGCTAAAGCCCATGACAGTTCATTCAGTTTACAGCCTTGCCTTTTCAATATATATGTACCCAGTAAAGCACATATCCCTGTTTAGTTGTTGTTGATGGTTTTTTTTAAATATGCCTGCATTGCTGACCCGCATATTTTGTGAATATGATGCTGACACTGAATTTTGTATGAAGACAACCAGACTTAATTTACTGTTTGTTGCAAAAGCATGCATTCTGCTGGCTGTAATGTATTGCTTACACCCGAGTAAAAACTTTCACTAGTTAGTATTTCGGTAGGTTATGCACATAACAGACTCGCTGTCAACCATCTGATGTGGTTTGTGTGCCAATCCAGAGGATATTTCTCTGTGATTTGAATAGCAGAACCAAGCATAGATATATAGAGCAGTCAAACCATGCACACAGTAAGAGTCTTCAAGCTAAATAATGTCATATGAAGTGAATTTTTCTATTTAGATTTAGTGTTTACAGGCTGCCTACAAATCAGAAGCTACGTTATCCCTGTGCAGTGCCTCAGTGTGTATATTTACTTGTGTGTCTCACCAACATACTCAGGTTTGAAGACAAGGTCAACTTTTCTCATGAGAGCAGGTTTGATTTTCTATGCATAAGGACACTGAAATTGAAAGTGACGCAAATCAGCATTCGTTTGGCCTCTCATTGAATACCTGCTAAAATTTGCCACGCTATGCTTCAATATGATAAGCTTTAATAGCATGCAAAATGTGATGCCTTCATGAGGACATTTAGCGCTAGATATGAGAGAACAGTTATAAAGTGCACATATCTCTAGCAATTCATTTTCCCTAAAATTCAAAAATTGTCTTTGTAAATAAATTCTAATCTTTTCAGCCCAAGTTCAGTGGTGAAACATTTGCTATTCTGCATTCATTCATTCATTCAAATACAGATCCTTGTTGGGATATGTCAAATACAAACACCTTAAATCATTCTTTTCGGAATGAGCATTAAAGCATACAATTATATAATTAACCAAGAAAGTGGATTATTCAAGCTATTATTACAAGTTTGCTTTGCAGTCCAGTAATGTGAATGTAGTGTCACACATATACCCATTATCATCAAAGTGGTGTAGTTCAGACATCCTCGTGCGTAGAATAACCCTTGACTGTGTCAAAATTAGGCCTGTGGTAGTACATGTACAGTGTATGTATGAAAAATGTCCAGTTAGAAACACGTCAGAATTCAAAGTTGTGATTTAGCCAAGTATATGTTACGCCCAAGGTTCATATTTGTCTGAGGTTGAGAAAATAATGTGCTAGACTCCCAATAAGACCTTAATGGTGATATTATCCACAATTTTCCTGCCTTTCCAACAGTAAATTCCTAAGGCTTCAAGTCTGCACCTCATAAAGACACAAGAACACATGGACTTCACTCTTTTCATACTTGTTATTGTATAAAAATATTGTTCTTCTTAGCTATCAAGTACAGGCTACCATTGGATGTATTTTCATACTAATGTGTTGTGCAGGTGCATGTACAGTGCCTGATTTAAAAGGTCTTCAAAGAGCTATATGGGGCAAACACATCCACATACTGTAAAGCAGGAAATTTTCATGAAATGGAACTAGTGGCCTTTTTCATGGCATGAATTTTTTGTGAATTGCCAGTGGTAGTTCAATGCACATAGGCCTACATACAATGAAGACAAGAACTTTCACTCCCACTTTAATTTCATGAATCTTGGCTCTCACAACATTTGCAAAATTGAAATGCACATACAAATTTCTGCTTTTACAGTACATGTATGAAGCTTTGAATCTCTCTCTTGAAGCTCGACAGAGAGGTAGAGGAGATGACAGCCTGGGATAGTGAGTTTTAAAGTCTGATTGCATCCAGGAAGAAACTTCTGTGGAGTTCTTTTCAGTGCACTTCAAATGTCCAACTCTGTTGATGTTAGTGTAGATAGTTGTAAAGTGTTTTTCATTCTATACAAATCATAGATTTTGATATTTTTGAGCAGCTTATTTTCCATTGTATGTATATCAAGAATATAAAGCTGTACAAATGTGTTTAGATAAGAATAAGACCTAGAAAATATATGCAAAAGCAATCTAAGGTAGAAATAAAGGAAATTTATTAATTCCAGTCTCAATTCTCCATGTTTTGATATTTTGATATTGAAGTTTCCTCGTGACATACTGTACACATGTACACAAAGCACACCATCAGCAGTTAACATCATTGTTGTAATTCACAAGATGGGGAAACATGTAACATTTGAAGGAACTGTTGTAGGAATGCACATGCATATGTTTGTGCAGGAAACACACATACATAAAAAAGGCAGTAAAAATATCTTCAGTGATGGTGAAAAGAGGAAACTCGCATCAACAGTAACATTCTTTGGTGGCATAAAACATAACGTAGATCCATTTCTGTGGCAGAAGAGAAAGTCAATGGCCCTCAGGAAATTGAATTTCTCCTGTGTCAAAAAATAAATTGCATGTAGTACTTGCCAACCTGAAAAATATAATAATTAATGGCCACCCGACCCCTTCCTCTCCTCCCCCCCCCCAAAAAAAAAGAAAAGAAAAAGAAAATAGTTTCTCAGATATTGAATAGAATACATGTATGTATCATACTTATATATTTTAGGTATGTGTGTATGGTATATGTTTGTTTGTGTGTGTGCATGTGTGTATGGTATATGTTTGTTTGTGTGTGTGCATGTGTGTATCATATTAACAAATATGTTAGTTTTTAGACAATTTGTGTCAGTACTGTACTGGAATATTGCCTACAAATCACACTGATATTGGTGAATAATTTTTTTTCAATCTGTTTCAAATTTTCAATCCTGATCAGCCACACACACACATACAAGCACGCACATCATAATAACAAGATGAGTAGAAAGAAGACGGAGTGAGAGACAATGATACTGATAGATCGTTGTGTCAAAACAACTGAGCTCATGACGTTGAACTGTGTACGATACATGTATGTATTTTATCAACACTGGATGGCCAAGATGTGCAAACATTACTATCAGGACCCTGAAAGCTGCAATGTCTCCTAAAATAAAACATCTGCACAGGATGAGTTCATATTATTTGCTGGCTGCAACACAAATAGGTACATATCTCTTGCCTGATTACACAAATGGATAAGAATGAACAACAACAACAACAACAACAAAATGACACTGTATATTACAGGTCACATTCTCTAACACAGAGGATCATAGAAATATGCACACACACACACACACACACACACACATACATACATAGACGAATCAAACATTTAAAACAGAACAGTTTGTGCATTGTGGCTAATGTCCACATACATATATAATACACATTCATATGAGTTTACTGATAAGATGGAAACACTGGGTTAAGATTGATTTTCCACATACAGTGAATATTACTGACCAATATGTTACATCATGCTACCTGCACGCCAAGGTACATGTAGAACTCGAAAGTTTTTTAAAGAATGATCGAGCTTGTGTTGCCATCCATAACATTCAAGATTGGCCCTGCTGCCTATCCCCCAGACGTACTACCAGATCGAGACCATGCCTGGTGGTGAAGAGGCCTTGCCTTGTCCCTTATATTCCATTGCAAACATCAAAATATTTTGTATGTGGGTTGAATAATAATGTCTCCCAACATTGTGAGGGATATCTTACACTGATACACCTTCAGATCAGAAAAAAAAAAATAGGGATGACAAGCTAGCCCCGTTGCATTCAAGGATATGCTCCAAATTTGCAGTGAGAATAACAGAATTTGGGGCTCTGAATAAATCGACATGAAAACTATATGTAATATTGTTTCTCCCTCCATTACAAAGAAGTTTCCAGTTTCATCATTCTTAAAAGAGGTCTAAATTACCTACCTCGACAATATACAAGTACATGAAGTACAGAAAGAAAATGGACAAAGCAAAAATATTCACTTCTCCTCACATTTGTAGTTGATTTCTCATCCTTACTGTTCTACTGTCTTTTTCAGTATTTTTTTTCTCCAACAGATGCATACACTGTCAGTATACAGTGCCGACCGCGGGAAACGTCACGCTTTTCCGAGATCTGGACGAGGCCACTGACGCGTATCCCCGCGGGTACCCGCGGGTATACGCGTTCAGTGGACGAGTCCATCCGCCCGCACGGATAATCCATCCTCGGGAATTTGCGTCTCGATTGACGCGGGTTGGACGAGGGTGGACGAGGGTGGACGAGGGTATTCAAGGGCACATTCCCGTTGAGCTTTATTTTGACCGCTCACTCAAAATACATTTCATGGAGTTCCGACTTTGCCCATTTTCATCAAATTCCGATTTCAGGGGCTTCTTTTCGATTTAATCACACTCTGATGTCCACTGCCTTGATTGTTCGCTACTTTCTAAAGAAGTACACCTGCGGAAGTTGTGCACATGCGTTCATCACTCAAGTATCAATAATTATTAGAACATATCGACATCGGTTACGATCATCTCGCTATTCACGACTTTTAACGACCTGCGCCACCAAAATTTCATTGCTGAAAATTCGGTGGCCCAATCGGGCTACAAAAAAAGTCGGATGTTTGCCTTTACTTTTGAAAATGAACAGCGGTAACAGTCGGCTCCGTAAGACGCAAAAATGAATGTCGCATGTTTACTTTTGATTTTAGAAATGAATCACGGTGACATTTGACTCCGTATGATACTGGAATAAATACCGAATGTTTGCTTTGGCGTTCGGAAGTGAATGATAATATTCAACTCCGTAAGACGATAAGATAAATGCCGGATGTTTGCTCTTACGTTCGAAAGTAAATAGCAATAACATTCAGCTCCGGAAGATGCTTGAGTAGGCTATATGTCGAATGATCCCTTTGACGTTCGGAAATGAATAACAAAAATATTCAACTCCGTACGATGATAAAATAAAAGACGGATATTTGCTTTTACTTTCGAAAATAAATAGCAATAACATTCGGCTTCGGAAAATGCTAACATAAATGTCAGATGATTGCTTTTACGTTCGGAAGTGAATAGCAGTAATATTCTGCTCCATACGATGCTAAAATAACTGTTGGATGTTTGCTTTTAGATTTCGAAATGAATAACAGTAACATTCAGGTGCGTTCGGTGGTAAAATTAATGTTCAATGATTGCTTTGATGTTCGGAAATGAATAACAATGACATTCAACTCCGTATATACGTTTATAAAATATACAATGTATATCTGATGTTTGCTTTTACGTTCGGAAGTAAATAGCAATAACATTCAGCTCCCGAAGATGCTAAAGTAAATGTCGAATGATCCCTTTGACGTTCGGAAATAAATAACAAAAATATTCAACTTCTTACGATAATAAAATGAATGACGGATGATTGCCTGTACTTTCGAAAGTAAATAGCAATAGCATTCGGCTCCGGAAGATGACAAAATAGATGTCAGATGATTGCTTTTACGTTCGGAAGTGAATAGCAGTAATATTCTGCTCCATACGATGCTAAAATAACTGTCGGATGTTCGCTTTTAAATTTCGAAATGAATAACAGTAACATTCACCTGCGTTCGATGGTTCGGAAATGAACACAATAATATTCAACTCCGTGTATACGATGATAACATAAATGTCTGATGTTTGCCTTTATGTTCAAGAGTAAATGGCAATAACATTCAGCTCCGGAAGATGCTAAAATAAATGTCGAATGTTTGCTGTGACGTTCGGAAATTAATAACAAAAATATTCAACTCCGTATATACGATTTTGCGTTCGGAAGTGAATAGCAGTAATGTTCTGCTCCATACGATGCTAAAATAACTGTCGGATGTTCGCTTTTAAATTTCGAAATGAATAACAGTATACATTCAGCTGCATTCGATGGTTCGGAAATGAACACAATGATATTCAACTCCGTGTATATGATAACATAAATGTCTGATGTTTGCTTTTATGTTCAAGAGTAAATAGCAATAACATTCAGCTCCGGAAGATGCTAAAATAAATAACGCATGTTTGTTGTGACGTTCGGAAATGAATAACCAAAATAACTCCGTATATACGATGATAAAATAAATGTCTGATATTCGGTTTTACGTTCGAAATATAACAATAACAATCAGCTCCCTTCGACTTTCGGAAATGAATGATAATGATATTCAACTCCGTACGATGTTTAAATAAATGTCGGATGCTTGCTTATAATTTATATTGCTATGTACTTTCGCAAATAAATAGCAATAACATTCGGCTCCGGAAGATGCCAAAATGATTAATGTCACATGATTGCTTTTACGTTTGGAAGTGAATAGCAGTTACATTCTGTTCCGTACTATGCTAAAATAAATGTCGGATATTTGCTACATGTGTATTACATTTCGAAATGAATAGTAA
Organism: Diadema antillarum; assembly: GCF_040938485.1. NCBI lineage: Eukaryota > Metazoa > Echinodermata > Echinoidea > Diadematoida > Diadematidae > Diadema > Diadema antillarum. The sequence continues at coordinate 22,866 of NW_027271135.1, forward strand.
CATTTGGCTGCGTTTGATGGTAAAAAACAAAACAAAAACAAAACAAAACACACACACACAAAACTGTCTGATGTCTGCCTTGACGTTCAAAATTCGGCCCCGTACGATATGATGAAATAATATTTGTCAGATGACTCATTTCACTTTCGCAAGTGGACAACAGTGACATTCGGCTCCGTACGATGATAAAATAGATGTCGGATGTTTGCTTTTATATTTGGAAATGACTAACTGTTAAATTCTGCCCCGTATACGACAGAGCTGCCAACCTTTCGAAGCACAAATTAGTACTCAGCAGCTCCAAAATTCGTATTTTCCACCAGAATTCGTATTTTTTTTCAATCTCCCTCTTTTTGCTATGAGGCCTACAGGCTCTAAACATAACGTTATGACACATGCCGAAGCATCCAGCTGGTCACCAGCACGATAAAGATTCTAAACTACGCAATGTTCAGCGTTGATTGATTGCTTTCTCGCAATGTGTACAAGTGCAAGTTTGTACCTCCAAAATCTTTCTGGGCTGATTATGGAAGCTTCCATTTTCTAGCAGGGGACGGGGAATGCTTGATCTTCTCAAGAGAGCTTCTGTGTGAGCGGATGCAAAACTCTGTTCTGTGTTTCCAATTATGTACTATCAAAACATAATCATGCGTTGTTTTCAGGCTTTCTTCATTTTATTGGATTTTAAACATCAGTATTTTTCGAAGTATTCCAATTCCTTTTCCCCTGACTGGAATCGGAAAGTCTGCTATAACGATGATAGCAAAATGCCGCGCTGTGTGTGGAAGCGCCGATGTGGTGCAAACACGTGGCTTCATTTTCAAGTTTAAATGAATGCGCCATGTGCTCCTGCCTATAAGAGGATAGTGCAAGTTCGATGGATCGAATGCGCCATAGCTGAGCTGAGCTGAATGGCTTGTTTACGGTAAACATGCAATTTACGTTCGATATGAAGAAATCATTACGTCTTTCACGAGGGAAAAACACACAAAACAAACAAACAAACAAACAAACAAAATACACCCCCGAACGAATGTTGATAGCCAAAACTTTGAAAAGTAATAAGCAGTTTTGATGCGCGTGAACTGAAATTAATTGTCATTACACGTTGTATTTTGCTGTCTAACCAGGTGATGACTGCATCTCATTGGACCTTCTCGTAGTGAATTTGTCTGGGCATACGAGACCTTTCATGTATTTCTGTGATTGCATTTTTAATTGACTAAATAATCAATCCTTTTGTTATTGTTCAGGGAACATTAGATATTCGATCAAGTACACTATAATCGACTCTTCGATGTTCCCTACTATGCGCCAAAAGAAAGGCTATAGACATAGAACCATGATATCTTTGGAATTTTTCCTTTAATTCAACTAATGAGCTGGTTCTTCGATCGATATTTCCAGGATACTTACACGCTGTTTATTCCAATGCGCGCATTCTTTCGTCTGGCACGCACCTGGGTGTGGCACCTGCTTTTGTGGAAATTTCCACAAGGGAGAGGGGTGGGGTGTCAAGTTTCTTCGAGCCGAAGAGACTGCATACACAATCTCTTCGCTTTTATTTATTGTCATTCGTGTTTTCGCCTTATTCTTTGCTGATATTGAACATTTAGATTTAACTTTACGAAAGTTGCTATAGCACATGGTTCGTTTTGTTGTGATGTGTACGTAATTTCTTTTTTTTTAATCATTCTTGAGAGGGGAAAGAAGAGTAAGGGGGAAAGAAGACTAGAGGGAAAGGGAAATAAAACAAACGTCACGTACGCTGAGCATTCACAGGAAGCCGTCTTTTTACACCAGTCACCAGCATAGTTATCATCACTATCAGACATCACTCAAGATCATTTTAGCCTTTTCCTATGATCAACATTAAGAAACACGCATAATCCCTCGAGATAAATACCTAGGAAACTCAATAATAAATACAAAGTATCAACACCTCCCAACAACACAAACATTTAGAAAAGACAGCAAATAGCACATCGAAGCGACTGGGATCAAACTCCGTCGCTTCGATTGCATCGAAGCGGAGAAATCGCCGTTACGAAAATAACAGTGCGAGACACTAAGAGAATTACGTTTAAATACTTCAAAGTATAAAGGGAACAGATAAAGTGATATAAAATGTAAGAAATCGTACTAAACGAGGTGTGAGAAACGACGGAAATAAAACGAAGTTTAGTAGTAAGCTTAGGCCCTAGCAAAAGTTTTGCAGCACCGAAAGCTACGCGAAAATAAACACACATATAAAACTCGGTATTGCGACGAGATCCTATGGGATCAAGTCAATAAACGATACAAAACAAAGGAAATTGATTCATTTTGACGGGAAAATAGTTTGTTATAAGTATTCTGTTATATGAGATCTCCTTTAATAGGCCTAGAAATAATCGAGTTTCCACGATACTCTGGAAAGAAAGTTCGAACGCTTTTCACCTGCACATATACTGCAGAGGGCAGTGCACATCAGTCATCAATACACGAACAGAAACTCACCTCTACAACTTCCTCGCAGAAAATGATGCAATAGCGTTATAAAAAAAAAAAAAACAGACAACACTCTAAAACTCATTTCGTACTTGGGAGGCAAGGGACAAGAGGATGAAAAGAAGAGAAAAAGAAGCAGACATTGCACAACGGGACGCTTTCACCCCGCCTCATACGGTACTGTAGTGGCAGCTGGCTAATTGGGATACCACGGCGATCCATGTAAACATCCAGGGTCCGTAGGCGACAGGGATTCACGCGCGCGAAGTTCTGTTCGGTGTACACAGTACGCAAGCAGCGATATGCGTGTGCGCACATTTTTCTATTCAGCGCTTTCCACATACGGTGCGTACGCGTTGCATCGATATCCCAGCTGAATACAGATAACATGGCACATGCGACGTGCGTTTGCTATATTTTTACCCATTATTTTGCCCCACTGTGAATTCGTACTTTCTAAGGACGTTTTCATATTGTCGTATTCCCTTCGATTTTTCGTATACGAATTTTTCGGAACGGTTGGCAGCTCTGGTACAATGCTAACATAAATAACAGATTATTGCTTTCACATTTGAAAATGATTAATGGTATACATAGGCTCAGTATGATGCTTGAATAAATAGAGGATGTTTGCTTCACATTCGGAAATCAATAAGGGTAACATTCAGCTCCATAAGATGCTAAAATGAATGTCGGTTGTTTGCTTTTATACAGTGTATTTGAAAATGATTAACGGTAATATTCGGCTCCGTAAGGTTCTAACATACTATAGTAAATGTTGGATGATTGCTTTTACAATCAGAAATGAATAGCGGTAACTTTCGGCTCTTTACAATGCTAAAACAAACAATCTGGAAATGCTCCCACTTTCTCATCCCAAAAGTAAGCTATGACCACCTAATAGCATAGGCATCAACTTTTATAATTATCTATAAGCCTATTTGCTAAATCTTAGAATTCAGAATAATGGTGATTGAGATGATCTACTTTTGTATTCATTTATTTTAGACATGGGTACCTGTCACGTCAGTAATGCTTAATAATTGTTTTTAGTAGGACCGATTTAGTTTTTCCTATGTTTTTCTTGATTTTTTTGGCCACCAAAAAAAAAATAGAAATCAATGATTTTGGTGGTCAAAAATAAAAATTAGTTTGGAGCCCTGCGATATCATTGGGCTCATCATTACTTAATCTTTCCCATGATACGCTAATATTTATATCATCAATCTGCCGACGTCATCCGACAATTCATGATTCAAACCTTTTTTTTTTTTCATCGTCCGTAACCCAACTTTGAACACAGACAGGGTATTCTTTCTCATTCTAGAGTAATGAAGGAGCGCACTTTCGGCTGTGATCTAAGTCCTATTATCATCATGAGTTCATGTCGCCGTTTAGAGATCTAAACTTCAGCTTTGCTGAACTGTTCAATGTCTTGAGCAGGAAGCGAAAACAATGGCTGGACTAAGGAACCTTCGTTTTTAAAAGGGGGAAATAAACAACACTGAAACCGAACAAGCCGGCCGAGCATTGTTTAGGTTAACCACGCGTGGTGATAATCGCGCCCATTGATCGCTCTGTCCAGCTGGCTTAACCCTATTCTAACTGGGAGGAGTTTTTACTGGGGGTGACCCCCCCCCCCCCCCCCTTCAGATCTCGGCCACCGATCGCGCGATCGCTGCGAAATTTTTCCTGAAGATAGAGCTGGATGTCAACTACAAGATTACATGGTCATACAATAGAAAAATATTGCCTTTCTATTTTTAATAAATTGATTATGCAAAGTTGTGCATGAAATCATATTTTCACCTATAACTCCATAAAAAAGACTGAAGTATTGCTAAATTTTTGTGTCAAAATTCCTCAAGACATATAAACCAATTTTCATTTAAAAATAAAGCACAGTCAAAACCAATTTCTTTTGTTTTTTATTGTTTTGTTAATTTCTTATGTATTTTATTGATTGTTCGACCTTGTGTTTTCTGTTGTTTTTCAAAATTTGTTGCAGGCACTTTTTCAGGCTTATCTACACTATATAGAATTGATTAATTTCAATGGTTCAAAGATGAAATACTATAATTTATATCAATTTAACCACAAAAACACAATTTACATTCAATTTGCACACGATATCATGAATTTGAGCTGTTTTCCGGTTGACATGCATTTGCATAACATTACGTAACTTCAGAACGGTGTACTCAGACGTCGCAAATTTGGTCTCAAAATATGCGGAAGACTTCAATGAAAAAAGTTGTGAAACGACGCGGCAAAATCTTTGCGCGTTGCAGAATCGTGACGCGAAACGTGGGGGGGGGGTCAATTTGACCCATTTGACCCCCCCCCCCCCCCCACCCAGTTAGAATAGGGTTAAGAGTATGCATATTGACCAAAAATAGTCAGAGGGATGCTAATTTACTCTTACAAGCTATCGCTACTATTTAAGTTGAAAACTGGAACTTTCTGAAAGGTTAAAGATGATCGTAAAATCAGTTCTGGCTACAGGATTTTATAATAATTATAATAGCATACAACATGTACCAAGTTTTCATCGTTTACCTGTCTTATCACTCCAAAGCAGTTCAGCTTAACTGTTGGCTTATAGAAGTGATCATCAATCGGTAAGGATTAGTCAGATGAATTCATGAATTCACTTTATGCATCACGGCTAATCGAACTATTCAACATCGTTGAAGTAACCATACTTTTTTATTTTCATAGTTCAAACTATTTCTTAACATTTATATGCAAAACGAAAGTACTCTACACGTTTTTCAAAATGCTCAGATGTAATGAGTCAATTCCACAAAGATTGCATTACAGCAACCTTTACTGACCTAAACAAGTTTTCTATAGAGCTATCAGTTCTATTATAATGGTATTCTGATAACTTCGACTGCGTTTTGAACTCGTACCGAGCACAGCATTCAAAACAACGGGTTCCTCAGGTCCTCTTTAGGTACTGGTATACTTGCTAAAAGCATTCTCTTTAGCTTCCATTGACAACAACATGCCATGGGAGGAGAATGGAAGCGATCAACTTTCTCGGTAAATGAGGCTTTTCGTATATAGCACACATTGCGTGTCTCTTTCTTTTTTTCTGTTTCTGTTGTTTCAAACTACACTGCAGCCGACACACAACACAAACACACCAAAGTTTACATTCAGGCAACCGTATTTTGGTATTGGTTAGAATCGAATTATATCTGTCTTGTGATTGGCTAATTATCTGTAGCAAAAACAAAACAAAACAAAACAAAACAAAAACAAAACAAACAAACACAAAAATGCTGAAAACTGCTTATCGAATATCAGTGGCGTGCCAAAGGAGTAAAATGGAGTCTATACTCTAAAGGGGCCTGAGCTTTTGATTCCAGAAGAATCTTCGTCAGAGGCAAAATGATAATCAGGCAGGGAAAGCAATCACATTATAAAGAAGTTCACACAACACGAACAGTCAGGGACAGGCTAGGGACACGGAACAAAGAAAACAAAAGGAGAGGATGGGAGGTCATGGGCAAGGAGGCCAACAGGTGAAGGGAGGGGGATTAAAGCAGGAGGGTGGATAGACAAAAGGCATAGGAGGGTCAGTGATAATCCTGAGTGCCATGGGGGTGCATCCATTTAAGAATGAATTTTCTCACACACCCAAGCTGTCGCCATTTATGTGTGTGCGATGAAGCGTTAACGCCGTCGCTAAGCAGGACTGTTGCATCATGGGGGGGGGGGGGGAACGGGTTGTGAGCTTGAACATAACCTGAACTTTAAGGGCGATTTTCTTTTTTTTTTTTTCTTTTATGACTTCTAGGGATGCGGAAAAGGGTTGTTTTATATATTATTGTAAAGATAAAACTATACAATGTATGTAGAATTCAAGTATTTATATATACATGTGTAGACATGCCTAAAATTTCGTTTACTGCGACATACGCATTTCGACCGAGCGCATCACGACCTGTATGGACTACGCACATGTATTCTTTTATCTTGCGCTCTGCTTTTGTGGGAATTTCTTCAAGCATAGGTGTCAGGTTTTCCTACGTTACGTCTGCGGTCATTAATTCCATATTTGTTAGTTTGTCTGCTTTCTTATTCTGTGTTTTATGCATTTTACTTGAACTTAAAGGTCTAGACATTTCGTTTGCTAAATGCACGCGAGTCACGTTGCATTGTATGATGTATTTTGTTTCGTTGACCATTCATGAGAAGCGTTTCTTTGAGCAAACTCTCTTTTCACACCAAAATCACTTATAGAAGGTAGTCATCCACATTGGTTATCAAAATAATAATTCCGTCATTTTCCTTTCGTTCAGAAACAGGAATCAGAATTCTCAACACGTCATCCACATTGGTTATCAAAACAATTCCGTCATTTTCCTTTCGTTCAGAAACAAAAATCTGTTATTCTCAACACGTTATTACAAAAATTACATCTCACAGCGATAATAGGGCCTACTAGAACCAACTCATCGCAGCAAAATGACACAATACGGTTACGAGGACATACACAATGCTTGAACAAATTACTTTGCTTCAAAATGTATAGAAACAGATGAAGTGACATAACAAGAGAAAGGGCGCACCGAAAGAGGTACACTGTATCAAGATCAACTAAGATAAACTCTAACAAAAAAGAAGAAGAAGGAGGAAACTATCCCCCCCCCCCCCACACACACACGCACACACATACACACAAACGAGTAGATACACAAAGGTCATATGTTTACCTTTGGGAGCAGTGATTTAAAAGATGTTTTAGATATCACATGTGATGCATAATAGGTCCGTTGTGCAAAGCATCCTACATAATTTTTTGTAATAAAGCCTAGAATATAAGGAGATATCAGTATTTCTCTTATAGATTGTAAAGAACCTTCGGAATTAGGACCTTTGTTTCATTTTCGGATTAACGAACCTTCGGCATAACGAACCTTATTTCATTTTTTGATAAATGAACCTTTGGAATAACAAGTTACAAACCTCATATTTTCGGATTAACGAACCTTCGGAATAGCAAACTGTAACCGTTCACATAGTGTACTGTATTTTCGATCATACGGATTCAATTTTTTTTTTCCAGCGGTTGTTTCTATCCCTATAACTCACATTTCAGAACTATGGGGGTTTTGTTTCATGTACGTGGTGAATTAATACGCCTTTAACGCAAGAGCAAAAACATGGGAAAGTTTGAATGCTTTTCACGTGCACATCGTCACATAAAGAGAATCAGGTGCTGACGGACCATAGAAGTGTCTCAAAATCAATACTGCCATGCAGCTTGCACCAAAATCACAATTCTGATAGGTATTATCCCGTAACAGGGGCGGATCCAGGAATTCCGTAAAGTGGGGGCGCGTTTACAAAATTAAAGGGGGGCGCACGCACCCCTCCCCCATTTTTTTTTTTTTTTTACATTTCTTTTGTTTCAACAACAACAACAAAAAAAATAAAGGGGGGGGGGCGGGCGCCGGTTGCGGTCCTCCCTGGATCCGCCCCTGCGTAACCAAGTATAGTTTGAGAGAGAAAAGTTTGAGCCAAAAACACAGCGTTGACAAGTACTACCACAAATTGCATTTTAAATATGGTATATAGTACACAGTACGAGAAAGTATACAGCACGAGATCTCTAGTTTGATTTTCATTTCGCTTCGAATAGTAGACGAGCAGTGACAATCCGTCAAAGTGCAAACTACAGCTAGGGCCTAGCGGCACAGTTTACAGGTCTACCTTCTGTTCACTGCATGGTACACATAAACAAGAACAAAAGCGTTTTCTTCTTTTGCATGTTAGCATGGGGACGATAGTGAATTAAGTTCACCAAGATTCAATGTTTGTAAACAAGAAAGCAGCGCGTAGCAAAGACCTCAGATCGTTGTTATAGCACACGTGCATCTATTGTGGTAACATTTTAATCAACGCACTAACACCATCTGAACATACTGAACGATCATGCCACACAATCACTGTGAAGGGGAAATGTTCAGCAACAACAAGAGCACGAGTATGTAGCCTACCATATACTGTACGCGCATTCATTCCGTGAGTGCCAAATACAAGCTAGAAACACACGCAATAAAGAAACATTGCAAGTTCATGAACTGAGGGACCTTTTTTTTTTTTTGTCTTATATCTTAACAAGATAAAGACGTTGTGATTTCGGGTGCTGTTCGTTATTCCGAAGGTTCGTTATTCCGAAGGTTCGTTTATCCGAAACACATAAATTCCCTAAACCATAGAGGTTCGTTAATCCGAAAACGAAAAAAGGTTCGTTAATTCGAACATTTGCGGCGTTATTTCGAAGGTTCGTTAATCCAAAAATGACATAGGGTTCGTCATTCCGAAGGTTCGTTAATCCGAAAATGAAATAGGGTTCGTTATCTCGAAGGTTCGTTGATCCGAAATGATATAGGATCCGAAATGATATAGGGTCCGTAACGAACCTTCGAAGTAAGTCGAGCTTTGTTTCATTTTCGGATTAACGAACCTTCGGAATAACGAACCTTATTTCATTTTCGGATTAACAAACCTTCGGACTAAAGAACCTTACTAACGAACCTTCGGAATAACGAGCTGTAACCGTGATTTCATATCCAATTTGTTTAATTGGACCTTTTAAAAGCTATGATTGTATCGAATCATTGAAATGAAATTTAACGGCCTTCTGTCCGCCGTATCAAAAGTGTGATGATAAAGGGGATGTGCGCATTGTCATTCGAAATACATGTAACTACATGTAACTCTACATTTAAGTAATTAGTCTGATTATTATATAGCAACTGATTTTGGGATTGATAGTCACTACTGACAGTTTTTATTCTCGTAAACGGCACCTGTCAATCTCACAGGCGTCAAGTCGAAGCACTCACACGTCATGAATTGACCATAACGTAAAAACGACAGAACTCTACACACAAGAGTTCTGTGATAAAAACACGCTGGGCACACAAGATGAGTATGTTGGAACCACATGGCGCACTCACTGCTGGCAGGGCAAGCACGTGCTTTGCTCATCGAACTGATCGTTTTTATAGCGATCATAATATCGCTGCACAGCAGAGATTCGTATTCCAATGCACAGTAGGCCTACTCTCTCTCTCTCTCTTTCTCTAAAAAAAAAAAAAAAAAATGAAAACATTCACACTTGAAGGGGTGGATACATTTAAAACGGAGTCAATTTAGAGTGAAATTGGAGTGAATTTTGAGTGAAAATGTTCATTTTCACTCGGAGTGACCTCCGGGATCACTCGAAGATTTTGGAGTGCTATTGATGTAGCGCGATTCCGCTGCTTAAATGCATTCAGTTTTGCTCATAATCATTAATTTCATCCTTCTTTTTTTTTCTTGGAAAGCAAGCACTCCTTAAAGAGGGAAAACCCCGATTGGACAAATTGCGACGTAAACATGCATTGACATAGTTATGTGATACGTATAAACAATTTATCATGAAAGGAGAGAAGGGTACCTACATGTATCCAAGATAAACATTATGCATGCACGTGTAGTACCACTTCTCGGGGACTCGAGTGAAGTTAAACGCAGCTTTGTTGATTACATAATGCCACTCTGGTGGTTTCGCCATACCCTTCTCTCTCTCCTACGTTTTCTTTGTTTTCTCCCTCTCTTTGTCTTTTTTTTCCCCCTACAAATCGTGTACTTTAAGAATAGACAGACGGTGTTAAACTTCAACTCAAGTGGCTTCTTAAGATCTGCGCCTCTTTCATCCATCTTAGGGACCGTGACACTATTGTGAATGACACAATTAAAAGCATCACACAAGGACTTTCACGCCTCGTTAGACCTTTAAGACTCAGATCTTTTTCTTTTTTTTATGTGTGTGTGTGTAGACGTGGACGCCATTGGGAAATATCAAGCTCGAGACAATAAGTGGCCACTTACAATATAATGACCGACCGATGTTGAAGGTAGATTAAATCAGTAACTAAGTCAGAAATTGGGGAACCAGTAAATAAATAGGCAGCGATCGACACTTCGACGGTTTGCCAATCTAATGTGCAGCGATCGACGTCGAAAGTGTCAATCAAATACGTTATTTACGGTCGACGTCGAAGGTTGATAAAATCAGTAAGCAGCGATCGATGTCGAAGGTTGATAATCGGATGGGTGCTGTTCGTAATATTCCGAAGGTTCGTAATTCCGAAGGGTCGTTAAATTCGAAACACACAAATTCCCTAAACCTACAGGTTCGTTAATTCGAACGTTTGTGGCGTTATTCCGAAGGTTCGTTATTCTGAAGATTCATGAATCCGAAAATGAAATTAACGGAACAATATACCTTCTGAATAACGAATCTTCGGACTAGAGAGCCTTCGGAATAACGAACATCGGAATAATAGCTACCGATGTGTAAGGTTGATGAAATTATTAAATAGCGACCAATGTCCAAAGTTGATTAGGTCATACCGTCCGACGTTAGTGATCGAGAAAACTATAAAGTAGCGGCTGATGTCGAAAGTTGATAAAATAAGGACAATTAAATCAAATAGGTATAGCGTCCATAATGTCGAGATCAAATAAAATTGAGCAGCAACGAAGTGTCGAAGGTTTATGCAATCAACTTGGTATCGCACGACGTCGAATGTTAAGCAAAATTATCTGATTTATCCGACATTTGTTTTAGCATTGTAAAGAGGCTAAAGTTACCGTTATTCATTTCTGATCGCAAAAGCAATCATCCAACATTTACTAGTATTTTGACACCTTACGGAGCCGAATGTTACCGTTAATCATTTTCAAATGTTAAAGCAAACAACCGACATTCATTTTAGCATCTTACGGAGCTGAATGTTTTCCTTTTTTCATTTCCAAACGTGAAAGCAAACATCCGCTATTTATTTTAGCATCTAACTGAGCCGATTGATACCGTTAATCAGTTCCAAATGTAAAAGCAACAATCTGTTATTTATTTTAGCATCGTTCGGAGCAGAACATTACCGTTATTCATTTCCAAATTTAAAAGCAAACATCCGACAATCATTTTAGCATCGTACGGAGCCGAATGTTACTGTTTTTTTCATTTTGAACGTCAAGGCAGACATCAGACATTTACTTTACCATCAAACGCAGCTGAATGTTACTGTTCTTCATTTCGAAATGTAATAGCAAATATCCGACATTTATTTTATTATATGGAGCAGACTGTTACTGCTATTCACCTCCAAACGTAAAAAGCAATCATCTGCCATTTTCTGGGCATCTTCCGGAGCCAAATGTTATTGCTATTTACTTTCGAAAGTAAAAGCAAACACCCGACATCTGTTTAATCATCATACGGAGTTGAATATTAGTGTTATTAATTTCCGAACATCAAAGGGATCATTCGACATTTATTTTAGCATCTTCCGGAGCTGAATGTTATTGTTATTTACTTTTGAACGTAAAAGCAAACATCCGGCATTTATTTTTATCATCGTACAGAGTTGAATATTATTGTTATTCATTTCCGAACGTCAAAGCAAAGATCCGACATTTATTTTAGCATCTTCCGGAGCTGAATGTTATTGTTATTTACTCTTGAACGTAAAAGCAAACATCCGGCATTTATTTTTATCATCGTACAGAGTTGAATATTATTATTCATTTCCGAACGTCAAAGCAAAGATCCGACATTTATTTTAGCATCTTCCGGAGCTGAATGTTATTGTTATTTACTTTTGAACGTAAAAGCAAACATCCGGCATTTATTTTTATCATCGTACAGAGTTGAATATTATTGTTATTCATTTCTGAACGTCAAAGCAAAGATCCGACATTTATTTTAGCATCTTCCGGAGATGAATGTTATTGCTATTTACTTCCGAAAGTAAAAGCAAACATCCGACATTTATTTAATCATCGTACGGAGTATTATTGTTATTCATTTCCAAACGTCGAAGGGATCATTCGACATTTGCTTTAGCATATTCGGGAGCTGAATGTTATGGTTATTATTTTACTTTCGAACGTAAAAGCAAACATCCGGCAAATTACTGATACTTTTCAAAAGATTTTCGCGGATCGATTTCAGCTAATTTCCTTCATGTAGCCGATGGTTGACGGGAGAGTTTGATTTTCATATCATTAATTCCGCGCTGGAGCGCTCGGGCAAATGCGGGTGTTTAGACGAGCGTGAAAGTGCGGGCGACTTCCCTCGTCTGTACGCGTCCAAACGCCCGCGTATTACCTAGTACGCCCGGACGAAAGGGCTTCCCGCATTTGCCCTAGGGGTTTTCGTGACGTTTCCCGCGGTCGGCACTGTACATTATGGGTACTGAGAGGTCTGATATGTATTTTACACTAAATAACAGAGAGTTCATGTACCAGGTATGCCTAATCTGTCTTACATACTTTTACAGAGAAAATGTTCCTTTATTTGCTTAAGTGTCACAAAATAGATTTTTTAATGGTCCACGATCATTCTTCGGTCATTGATAACACAGGTTTGCTGGTAAATTTGCAGAATAAACACTGATCAGATGCCTAATCTTAATAAAGAATTGTGGTTCCTGCAAATTCACTAAATACTGCATTGTCTATGACATCCCCTGCATGAACAATAATTACATGGTGTATTTAAAGCCCGCCACACACTACACGATTTTCCCCCTATTCACCGGTCTTAAGACCTTAAGACTAGAAGTGTGACGTAACAGTCTTGCCAGTTTCCAGTCGTACGACTGGGTCTTAGCGCCAGTCGTAGAGATTTGACATGTTGAATTTCTACGACCGGTCGTAGGCTTTCAGCCATTCACAATGCAGTAAAATGCAGGCGCACGCAGTGCACACTGCGCGTGCTTTGCAGTCGTAAGCCTACTCGTAAGGTTCGGTCGTATAGTGTGCGGTGTCCGGTCGTACGACTGGTCTTAAAAGTCCAGTTTACCTTTGGGAGCAGTGATTTCAAAAACGTGCAAGATATGACATTTGATGCATATGTGTAGGTCTGTTGTATCACAAAACATCCTAGCATATAAAATTTTCTCAATAAAGCCTAAAATATAAAGAGATATCAGTTTTTTCTCAGTGAACCGTAACTGTAGACGGTTTAGTCTGGAAACATTCTTATTATAACTATTGTTCACATCTTGTGTATTTAACAACACTTAACATTGATTATACAGATTCAGCTTTTTACAGTGGTTGTTTCTAGCCCTAACTCACATTCTAGAACTATTTTGAAGCACTAATGCTGGGTTTTTGTTTCATCTGCAAATGGTAAATTATGCCTTTAAGACCCAGCTTGGCATTAAGACTTTAAGACCAGTCTGATCGTGTAGTGTGCAGTAGCCTTAAGATGCATACAAAGCTAAAGTGTTTGGTCACTATCAAGTCTTGAACTTTTGAACTTAAAGCTGCTTTCTTTGTTATATCTTGATTGCTTGTTCAAAGGTTATTAGTTTTGTTTTCATTATTTTGTATTTGATATGCATGCCTCTGCTTGACCCAAATCCTAGAAAACAGCTCTTTTGAGAAATTGAACAATATACAGGTGTTGTTCACAATGTTGGATTCACATCACATTGTTTATGAATTTTACTTAAATCCACTGAGTGAATAATATCAGGATAGGTGTTTCCTTGACAAAATGGGGGATTGCAGATCAATTATCCCAGAGGATAATTACCCCCCCCCCCCCCCTTCTGCTAAATACTGGTTAGTGATATGGTTATGGTAAAGATTAGGGTTAGGGTTAGGTTTAGGGTTAGAGTTTGGGTTACGGTTAGGATTAGGTTCAGGATCAGGATTAGGGTTAAGGTCAGGGGAAGGGTCTGGGGAAATTGCCAAAGGGGTAATTGCCCTAGACCCTTACAGACAATATTTACAGACAAATTTCACCATGTGTACATAACTAAGTTTGGTTCCCATACACCCCTTGGTGAAGAGTGCAGTCCCTATTTCTTGTTCCCCTAATGACAAAATTGGAGAAAATAACAAAATTCATGTGTCTTTTCAAAATCTTACACGCAGGTCGTGTGCTGTGGGTCCTACTTCATAAAAGATTGTACTAAGATAGGACGTCTTACTAGAGTTGAAACTTCCCATTGCAACAGCCAATCTGGATGATGGATTCCTGTTACCATGGCAACTGCAAGAGTTGCTATAACAGCAACACAGTTGCTCAAGAGTCTGGTAAAGAGTTTGGTCATTGACTGACTTAACACGCAATCATGGGTCATGACTGGCCTGCCTTTTTAAATATCTTGGTCAGTGTCTCCGTCGTCACCTTGCCTGACTTGCCAGGTTTACTCTTGTCATGGTCCTCCTGAGTGACTTTCTGACGATGAGCTCGCACCCTGGCGATCCACTCCTTTCCTTTCTCTCTCTTCTTCTTCTCCAGCTTGCCTAACCTCTCACCAAGCTCCACACTCTTCAGGTAGAAATTTGTCTCTCTCTTGGCCTGTGTAATCTCTGTCCTGATCCGGTGTTGACGTACCTGACGTTCATACTGCAGCCTCTCCGACAGGTGAACCCACTGGAAGCGGTGAAGGTACTTAAGATTCCACAGCTCCTCATAGTATCGGCTGCGTTTCTTGCCACCAATTGGTGTGTTGTTGAAGGTCAGCGCTACACTCTTGGCAATTTTTTTGTCTGTGAATTCAATCCAGCCCTCAGTAAATATCTTTGATCTGCCACCACCTTTTTTCCGCCGGTTCTTTCTTTGAAATTTATCTGAAAAACAGCAAATAAAACAATTAATGTAGTGACATCTATAAGTACTTCATCTCCACACGTATGCCACATGTAATATAGTATGATAAAATTATACCTTAAAATCCAGATTTACATCTAAAATAACTATAAATAACATGATGTTATCTAAAGACAAGTGATTCCAGGGAGCACTGCAGGAGTGTTATTATCATTCACCTTTGGTCACATGACTTTAAGATCAAGTAGAAATTCTTCCTTTTTTGCCTGTTTTTTTTTCTCAGTCTAAGTCAGTGGCTTTATAAACCAAAAACTCAGTCTTTCTGAAAACTTTTTTAAAAAATCTGAAAGGCATTGAACGGAGACCTCCGGATGATTTTCAGATTTTTACATTTGAACAATAAATCAGTTATACTGAGTATAGAGAGTTTCAGAATTTATGATGATGGGGATGAAGAATAAGAATGTTCTCAAAATTTGTAACAAACTGCAATGAACAAGGATGATGACATGGCAGCCTCACCATAAGAATGTACGAGTTTGGGCTCAAGGAAGCAGAATAAAAGGAGAAGGCATGCATAGATTATACACAGGTGAACTTGCAAGCAAGCAGTATTGTAATGGAATAACACTGCTACATTTCTTAAATATGTGAGCCTCTATGTCATCATCATTGTTCAGTGTAATTTGTTTTAAAGTTTTAAAAATATTGTTTCTCTGCTCAAGAACCATAATAAACTCCACAAATCTATTCATGAAGCTGTTGATTTATGAACTACATGTACATGATGTGAAATTATGAAAAGCATCTGGAACGCCCCTTTAATAGTCATCTGAGCAATGCTTAAAGATTTTATTTTCAATTTAAACAGAAAAATGAGCATGTTAATGCTGTATGCAAATAATATTTCTTGTCCATAATGGTAATAGGTACTACATGTATATCAATTGAATTGCAGTTGATATAATTTGTATGTCCATGGACAGGGAAAAAGTGTTCTTTTTTTTTTTTCTTTCTTTTTATTCAAAATATTTCCACTAACCTTCTGGCTGGAGAAACACACGCCCAATCTCCCCATACTGGGAGAAAATTTTCTTGATGCGTTGAGGTCTCATAAGAGGGGGCACTCTGCTCATGTAAATAATTCCAGGCTTGGTGGTCTTGTCAGCTTTGCTCTTGACATCTTTAGTGTCTGATGTAGATGGTGAGAGTCTCTCTTCCACTCCAGCTGGTCTCATTTCCTGCTCAGTGCTTTGGTCACTGTCTTCAGTCTCTCTTTGTTCAGGCTCCATGATAAAATCCAGATGAACACATCACTTCCAGCCACTGGCACAGATTCTTGTACTTTTCTGCATTATGCACACAACAGGAATTTAAAGGAATGATATTTGAAGTACATCTGTATATACGATATTGTACAGTGGAAAATTCACTTACACCCAAAGTCATTTTCCCAATTCGAGTCATCTTCAACAGACAAAAAGTGGTTTCTTAAATACATTTTACAAAAATAAAACCCAGAAGATGTATGCTTATACAAAGTACCAATGGATACTTAAATACAGGCTTGAGAAGCATCTGTATTAAGTTCCACATTCTGCCAACATTTTAAGTTGGCTAAATTATGGCCAGGTGGAGTCGCATCAAACTTAAACTTGGTGGGCTCATACTTCCACTTCAAGATATATATGAATACATATGATTATGGAAAGGTACAAGAAGAATCAAAATACAATGGCGATCTACTACAATGCAGTACGTATGAGTACTTCCAATACAGACACATGAATTACAAAATTTAACTCACTACATTGATTGAGCATGCTATCACAAGAACAGTAGGACACCTTTCAATCCCATAAATATAAAACCAACAAGTTACATTTGACAATAAATATAAAACACAAGCCGCCCATAATTTGACCATAACGCCATCTTAAACTGGACCGCCTCCTACATGTAAAACTTATACTCTTTTGCGCACAGTTGATCCTTGGCACAGGAGGTCGAACCTTGGTGCGGTGCCCAACATGTTTTGGTCAACCAAGGCTGGTGCGGTAGCCATGTAGGCCCTGCATTTGACTGAAAGATCGGTCTGTATCAGGTCGTCAGGGATACGTTCTGTGGAGGCTTCATGGAATCCCCTCCGGATGAGAGCCGTAAATGTCAAAAAATTATAAAATTTTTAAAACTACTCCGGACGGACAGATTTTTCTGTCTGTTTTAAAGAGTCCAGTAGGCATCCTAGTTATAGTCGGGGTAGCCTGACCAGACCGCTGTGTGCTCGTCGGGGTAGCCAAGGCTGTTAACCCCGAGATGCTGTAGGCCCCCTAACCGCATGGCCACAACAGCAACAGCAACATACTGGTCTGGTTACAGTGCCCCGCAATGGGGTTTAGACCTCCAAGTCTAACAGTTATATTGATAGGCCCCCTAACCAGTGCAGTGGCAGTAATATACAAGTGTAGATCTAACATTATCTAGGCCTACTGTAAAAGGGGAAATTTTCACACTTTTCGCGCAACCAGACGCCAGCGCGAAAATAAACAATTCAAATATTTTTGCATGTCATATGTTCCAGTAGTTGATATCAAGACACACAAAATCCATCTTACTCAAATTACTCGCACGGAAACATCCACTTAAACTTTTACATGCATTGTTGTGGTGTGCAGCGCTCGCGAACGGACGTGTCTGCTCGGAGCTCCGTCTTTTAATTTCTGAATGATTATTTTTTGTTAACTTATTCATCACCTTTTGGTGTTTTTAAACCTGCATATATTAAAATCCGCGTATTTTAATTCATCTGTGAGTCTTGCGGTGTTATTTTCAAATTTTATCTGTGGATGGAGCACCCAAAAGTTTGAGGAAACTGAGGAACACGGTCAATGTGCATTTGAACACATTTCTCCACGCTACTCAACATACGACCCACGCCACGCTGCGGCGGTGAAACGCACGTGTTCCTACGACACGTCCTACTGCATCAACCCTTGCCTCGGAGTTTTAACCAGCGTGTACAACTTGTGTTTTAAGACTGAAATCATTTTTAACGAATTGCAATCCATTATCATCGTTCTTCATCACATCGTGAAGGATTGTTTTTCATCGGTTTTTTCATCATATTTGTGTATATTTTATGAGAAATCACTCCTGATTCATTTAGCAGGATATCAGCAGTCATTTTGTTTTCTACGCCTACTACAAGTTACAACGTGTACCTAATTTCAGTGGCGGGAACCTCGGCAGTCATTTTGTCTCATGGGCTACAGTGGGAATTTGGAAGGATTAGAAGCCTATTGAAGTATTCGGCAAACAAAAAGGAGAAGGAGTATATCCAGAGCAATTTTGAGCACCGAGAAGTTTCACAGCAAGAAGGGAAGTACACTCATTCATTCCTCCCTTATTGAAATTAGAATTATTCGAACAATTGATATTGTTATCGATATCAGATTTAAAGTCTCTGACTGATTGTCGACATTTATCTGCTTTACTTAGATGTTAAAGCGAGCATCAACAGTTAGACTCAGAATTCGCAGACTTATTATATCGGCTCAGATTATCTGACGTTTCTACCAGGAGATATTCAGCAGTTCACTGAACTTTGTCTGCCTATTAAAGAACTTCAGACGCTTTTTCTCGACAATGACAATGTATGACATCAATACCTGCAGCAAATCCAAGAACCTATGGGTTCTTGTAGCAGTTATTTTTCTCCTCTTTACAACAAACCTAGGACTACAAAATTTTGCTGGCCATAGTCCAGCTCTGAACCTCAGTACTGACATCAGTCATAACCAGAAGAGTCACTCCTCATACCTGTTGCTGGTTTTTGTCAGTTTTTTACCCTTTGATTACCTTGCTGACTCGGTACCCAACCCCTACACATCTCATGATTTCAGCAATAACATGTCCACACACACTCGTGAATGTGGCTTTACTGTCGTCCTTTACATAGACGAGAGATTCTGTCAGTCTTTACAGGCACATGATTTGTCCAAGATAGTATGTTTTGATCACAACCCAGTGAAGAACAGGTTTAAGATAAAAGGTCTTCACATCACTACTCCCTCTTTTGCAATTGTGAGCACTCACATTTTTTACCTTCAAAAGTCCAACTCTCTTTTCATTCTATGCAAGATGTCATTGATGTCTCAGATGCCAGTCATTTTGTCCTCCTCAGGGGACATACATCCCAACCCAGGCCCGAAGTGTAAATGGCCATGTGGTATTTGTGGCAAAGCAGTCAGGTGGAATCAAGAAGGCATTCAGTGTGACCATTGTGAGCAGTGGCTCCATAGAGACTGCATACCTATGTCCCCTGGCATGTACCAAATTCTTTCAGAACACTCCCAGCTTTCATGGTGCTGTTGTACATGTGGCATGCCCTCTTTTAGCTCTAGTCTGTTTTGGACCTCTGGAACTAATAGTTTTATTCATGATAATAGTTTTGCAATATTGTCCAGCCCAGAGCTATCAAACAACAACTCTGATTCTGATTATAGCCATTTATCAGATTCACCATCTTCCAGAAAGAATAGCTCTGTAGGAGAACCTGTATCTTCATCCACACCTAGTAAACCCAGTAAGAAACATAAAAGGTCCTTCTCAGGGCCAAGCCACCATTCTAGGCAAACAGCTGATCAGAATAAATTGCGATTATTAATACTCAATTGTCAAAGTATTTTTGGTAAAAGAGCCGCCTTTGCTGAACTTGTTCACTCTTCAGACCCCCATATCATTGTTGGCACTGAGTCTTGGTTAAACCCAAGCATAAAGAATAGTGAGTGTTTTCCGGAGAATTATACAGTGTATAGGAAAGACAGAGAGAGGGGAAAAGCAGGAGGAGTATTTATAGCAGTAAGGAATGATCTCATCTCCACTCATTTAATCTCCTTGGATGTAGATTGTGAACTGATATGGATTTCACTGCAGATGGTGAACTCCAAACAAATCCACATTGGGTGTTTTTATCGCCCACCGAGTAAGGGTTCAGACCCTATCAAGAAACTCAGTGAATCCTTGTCTAGGATAGATTTCAGTAAAAACCCTATAGTATGGGTAGGAGGTGACTTTAATGTCCCAGACATTGATTGGTCCAATCTGTGTAGAAAGCCTGAACACCACTGCGTGTACCCCCAGGAACTGACCACAGAGCTTCTCGATTTAATCCACGATTTCTCACTCACTCAATTGGCTTACGAACCCAATCACAACCAGAAGACGAGATCAGGCAATGTTAGAAATATCCTGGACCTACTTCTCGTAACAAACCCTGGCTGTTTTGCACCAATTGTAACAAAAGCAGGAATATCTGATCATTTCAATATGATAGCAGAAATTTCTTTACGCCCAGTTCTCCATAAAGCAAAACGTAGAAAGATTTATTTATGGGATAAAGCAGATACATTTAATCTCAGAAAGGATATGGAAAATTTCTTTCAAGTTTTCCAGGCCAACTATGCACATAAGACAGTGGAGGAGAACTGGAACGCATTTAAGGAAGCTATTTATAGCAGTGTTGATTCAAATGTTCCTTCAAGGTATAAGAGTACTCGATTTAATCTTCCTTGGATAAACGGAACCCTCAAGCGATTGATTAGAAAGAAAAATAGGGCGTTTTATAGTGCCAAAACAGATGGATCCCATCGGAACTGGTGCCGTTATAGGCAGCTTTGTAAGCAAGTCCAAAAAGAACTTCGAAAAGCTGAACAACATTTTTTAGGAACAACAGTTTTTGACTCACTCACTTCTAACCCCAAGAAATTTTGGTCTTTTATTAAGCAAAAGAGGCGTGACACAAATGGTATATCGGCTTTATACTCCAAGGGAAAACTAGCCGATACAGCTCGTGAAAAAGCTGAAGTCTTAAGTGATCAATATCAATCAGTTTTCACTAAAGAAGATTTGATTAATATTCCTCATATGGGACAGAGACAAATCCCAACAATATCAGATTTGATTATTTCTACAGAAGGTATTATGAAACTTCTTAAGAACTTAGATGTGAATAAAGCTTCTGGCCCAGACGGCATTTCTCCCAAATTTCTCAAGTTATGTGCTGCACAAGTAGCACCTATATTGCAAGTCATATTTACGCAAAGTCTTCGGACTGGCACGCTACCCCGAGATTGGAGACAAGCTAATATAAATGCTCTGTATAAGAATGGTAGTAGATCCGACCCAGCCAACTACAGGCCGGTATCCCTCACATCCACCTGCTGCAAAGTTTTAGAACATATCATTTATCGCCACATTATGAGCCATCTGGAGGATAACAATATCCTCAGTAACACACAACATGGATTCAGATCCAGACGGTCGTGTGAGTCCCAACTGATTACAACAATTCATCATATTTTCTCCTCTGTCGAAACCATTAAGCAAGTTGACGCTGTTGTGTTAGACTTTGCAAAAGCGTTTGATACTGTACCACATCAGAGGCTCCTTCATCGCCTCAAGTATCTTGGAATCCAGGGCTCATTACTTTCATGGATTTCACAATTTCTCACAGAAAGGGAACAAACAGTCATAGTCCAAGGGTCATCCTCAAGACCCGTTCATGTTTCTTCAGGAGTGCCCAAAGGCACTGTTCTGGGCCCATTGCTTTTCTTATCATATATTAATAACCTCCCTGAACAAGTTTCATCCAACGTCTGCCTATTCGCAGACGATTGTGTAGTTTACCGTCCCATTAAGACACATAAAGATTGTGTCATACTTCAACAAGATCTACGTACCTTAGAGGCTTGGGGAAAAAAATGGCAAATGAAATACAAGCTGGACAAATGCAACGTTATGCGCTTCACAAGGAAGTCTCGTCCCATTCATCACACGTACACCTTAGCCGGTCACCAGATAGAAACAGTGTCCAGTCACAAATACCTAGGAGTTGTCTTATCAGACAATTTAAAATGGAATAGACATATTGATATAACTACAGCCAGAGCAAGCAGCATGATTGGCTTTCTCCGTCGTAATCTATATAATGCACCGAGAAATGTTAAATTGCAAGCATACAAGAGCCTAGTGCGTCCCCACTTGGAGTATTGCTGTACAGTATGGGACCCCTTCACTCAACGTAACATCTCCAAGATTCAAGCAGTACAAAATAGAGCAGCCAGATTCATCTGTAATGATTACAAGTGGCAATCTTCCGTCTCCGGAATGATAAAGGATCTCAAACTTCATCCACTCCCAGAACGACGCAAGCTTTTAAGGCTATCAACATTTCATAAAATAAAGCATGGCAATATTGATCTAAATCTCGAGGATTATATCAGTCCTGCTCAAGCACCGAGAGGTATGACAACCCGAAGTTATCATCCAGATAATTACTCTACTTTACACGGTTCCTCAACTGCTCTCGCCAACTCCTTCTTCCATAGAACAGCGAAGGATTGGAATAATCTGCCGAGTAACATAAAGTAGATTCATAAATTTGACACATTCAAAGAAGCGCTCCAGCGTCACCTCCGTTGTGATTAGCTGCACATCACACACCACAGTGCTGAGTGATACTCTATCCAGAGTTTTTCAGCGTATTCATCCAGATCCAGATCCAGCATTAAAATTACACTAGGGTGACTAGTTACAGTACTACTATAAAGTAGGCCTAGGGGCCTGTACCGTAGTGTTAATTCAGTTGACTTGTTGGGGTGGTGCATAGACAGAAAGATCCGTCTGTCCGGAGGACTCTTTTGTATTTTACCATTAACGCCGTCCTCCGTAGACAGACGGAAGGTTGTAGTACCCATTGCTGTGTGGATGTTCTTAACCACTGTCTCTGTGGAAAATTGGGTGAGGTACCTCACCCTTCTCGATTGCGTCTAATTCACGGCCCTAGGTCGGCAAATTTAAGCTTGAATAGTTAAATCAACTATTAAAGAATAGACTACACTAACCAGATTAATGAATAATCCAATATTTCGGTCGAATTTTCAACGCAAAACACACATCAACCAGCCCGTCGCGTCGTCACGTTCAAACTGCAGAAACATACTGTATGAATCTATTAGCCAATCACATGCGAGGTAGTTTCTACGTGTTTTTTTTACTTAATAAAGTACCTCGCATGTGATTGGTTTACAGATTCAAAATGGCGACCTACAGCTAGCGAACGGCGATGTTGCGATATGAATAACATTTCTGCATTATAACCGCGTTACTGTGAGTATTTCGATTGCAAAATGTGAGAAATTAACCCCAAATATTGACCGAAAGATCGGTCTGTATCTGTCCGTCGGGGAATGTTCCGCGGAGACTGCGTCTGGCTTCACGGATCCCCTCCGTATACAGACCGAAGTCAATGATTGCGGCTCCTGTGTGGAGCAGTCGCGCACAGATCAAACGTTACGATAAACCAAATTTCAGACAGCTTTTTTACATTCAAACAAGTATGACATGACATGACACATTATGCAGCAATATTTGGGATAAATTTCTCACATTGTGCAATCGAAATACTCACATAACCTCGGTTATAATGCAGAAATTTTATCGATATCGCAACATCGCCGTTCGCGAGCAGTAAGTCGCCATTTTGAATCTGTAACAATTGCTAAGCCAATCACATGCGAGGTACTTGTTTTAGTAAAACAAACACGTAGAAACTACCTCGCAGCATGTGATTGGCTAATAGATTCATAGTGTATGTTTCTGCAGTTTGAATGTGACGACGCGACAGGCTGTGTTTTACGTTGAAAATTCTCCTAAAATGTTGGATTATTCATTAATCTGGTGAGTGTAACGTATTCTTAAAAAAATAAATTCACCATACAAGCTTACATTTGCCGACCTAGGGCCGTGAATTAGACGCAATCGAGAAGGGTGAGGTACCTCACCCAATTTTCCAAAGAGACAGTGGTTAAGAACATCCACACAGCAATGGGTACTGCAACCTTCCGTCTGTCTACGGAGGACAGCGTTAATGGCAAAATATAAAAGAGTCCTCCAGACAGACGGATCTTTCTGTCTACCCCAAATATTGCTGCATAATGTGTCATGTCATGTCAAACTTGTTTGAATGTAAAAAAGCTGCCAGTAATTTGGTTTATCGTAACGTTTTATCTGTGCGCTACTGCCACACAGTAGCTGGCATCATTGACTTCGGTCTGTATACGGAGGGGATCCGTGAAGCCAGACGAAGTCTCCGCGGAACATTCCCCGACGGACAGATACAGACCGATCTTTCGGTCAAGGTGGTGCAGTGCTGTTGCAGACAACGGCAATGCTGCGCTGTGACACGTGCTTGCCTTTGGGCACAACGCCACGTTACTTTTGTCTTTACTTAGACATCTAGACTCTAGCTCTAGACTAGTTCTCTAAAAAAAGGAAAAACATTGCTCCAGAACTTACTTAATAGAAGCTATCTAACATTACATTAATCTTAACTTTAGATTGACTGTGAAGTAAGTTTAGACCACGTGCACGTCAAAGTAATTTTCCTTCCTTTTGATCATGTTGACTTTCAAACTGAAATCAAAGTTTATTTGAACACTCAGTCACTCACACAGTCACAGCACAGACAACGGACAACAGTGCAGGGCCAGGGCAGGGCGGGCCGGGGTTGATGACTGACCCCTGGTTTTGGTATGGCAGCCCCTGGTCCATTAACACTCAGCTAGACAGCCCATGGCCATGCCATGACTATGAGAGGAAACTATGATCTATATCACATCATAGACTCTACACTTACAGTTAGACTGCTAACTTGTTCGGTGGCCTTTCGTTGAATGGTTGGTTGGTGGTGTACAACACCCTTGCCTGCACCTGAGATCATATATCCAGTAGGAGGTCGCCATTACTAGTCTCTTTCATAATATGTCAAGATTGATTTAATATTTTAATAATATTAGCAACATATACACCTTTTTTTAAATATAAAAAATAATTTAGAAATATTTTAATATTATTAAGAAAGAAAATGCTTACATAATTCTTAAAAGGAAAATATTCTATATGATTAGATGATGATTTAGTATTAAAATGATAGCAGACGCCGCCTCCTAGATCCTTCGTAAGTTGCTTGATGACGCTCCGTATGCAGTACCGGTATTCTACCTTGTCACGAGTTCACATTTCTCAGCCAGAGGCCAGGTGTAAACAACGGGTGTTGTTAGCTGAACAACTGACTACTAGTATCTACCCGGTACCCACTACTATATGACTGATAAGATTCACCGATTTGTTTCATGAGGTAAGTAAGATTTATAGTGTATATTACATCAATTGCAACAACAACAAAAAAAAGCATCAAACAATGCAGCGTGGCACACTACTACTACTACTAGGTAACCCCGTCGCGGGGCGCTGTACGTATTTGTCCGTATGGGGTCGCTGCTGCGGTTAACTACTAGGTAGTTTCAGCACTGCACAAAGTACGAAAATACTCTTTCCAGAGGTCAGTACTTCACCCGGAAGAAGAAGAAGAAGAAGATTTGTTTCAGTGGGCAATTAAAATCCTACAAATGCCGATAAAGTCAATTTCACTACTGCTAGCTGCTTATGTTATGATGTACAGTAACTATACACATGTCGCTGTACACACGGCACGGCGTCTGGTTGGGCTAGATGTACAGCAGTGCAGTGCCACCAGTGCCAGTGGTGAGGATGTATTGTACTACTTGTAGGGCTAGCTATAGGTAGGGGGACGGGGTCGTACAGAATGATTCAATTCAATTCAATTCAATTCACTTTATTGATAATCATAAAAATGGAAATATATACAGAGTAAAATGTGTCGGGGAGTTCACAAAGAAAGCCAAAGGCTTGAGACAAGTGATCCCCTTTAGGAGAGTTGGATACATAAGAATATACATGCAAATGCAAATTCAGAGTTACATTCAGATTACTTAATGACAGTTACAGATAACATAGACAAATAAGATGAAATAAAAGACATATGCTACTACATTACACAAATAAAAACAAACAGACAGAACAAGACTTACAAAGATGGACTGATACAATTCAATAGGCATTTAAAAGATATTGTTTATATCTAGACTTAAAAGCACTTTGAGTGGATACATTCTTAAAAATTGAATCCAAATTATTCCAAAACTTAGCACCTTTATATAAAACAGAATTTTTTTGCTTTATGCTCAAGCGACAAAATGGCAACACAATGTTATCCTTATTTCGAATTTCAATGTTATGTAATGCACAGTTCAGTGTAAAAGAACCATCAAAAATGTCAGGTAAAATTGCATTCGAGTATTTATACATAAAAAGACCAAGTTTGACTAAGACACTGTCAGACAGAGTGAGAGTATTCAATTTTTTGAAAAGTGGAGCGGCGTGGTCAAGAGAGTTGGCGTTTGAACAAATTCGAATTGCTTTTTTCTGTAAAACAAATAAACGACACAAATTAGTTAAGCTGGTTCCAGACCATACGAGACTACAATAATCAAAATGAGGCAAGATAAAGGCATTATACAACATAAAAAGAGTATGTTTCGGCAGTATTGAACAAAGCTTATGCATTATACCAATAGAGATACTTATCTTCCCATGAATATTATTTATATGTTTAGTCCAAGTCAATTTATCATCAATAACAACTCCTAAATAATTAATACTATCAACTTGATCAATAATTCGATTATCTATCTTAATTTCTGAATACGAAACCAATGAAACATCTTGCCGAAAACTTCTGTTAGAGTGGAATATCATATATTTTGTCTTATCAACATTTATCTGTAGCTTATTAGCTCGGAGCCAGTCACAAACGTACATCATTTCAGTGTTGACAGTACTATACAGAGTATTTACATCTCTATGTGAAAACAATATATTTGTGTCATCTGCATACAGAATGAATTGTAAAAACTTTGATGTATTTATTATATCATTAGCGTATATTAAAAAAAGAAGAGGGCCCAAAATACTGCCTTGAGGGACCCCACACGTTAAAGGTAAAGTACTAGAGTTTGTGCCATTAATACATGTGAACTGCTTACGATCTGTCAGATAATCCCTGAACCAACTGAGGGGTACACCTCTATTAACGAAACACCATAGTGTTCCAGTTTGTGCAGCAAAATGCTATGGTCGAGCGAATCAAAAGCTTTACTTAAATCAACGTACAGGGCAATCACGGTTTCTTTGTTGTCGAGTGAAGAAAGGATTTGTTCGAGGGTATGTAAAAGAGCTAATTCAGTTGAGTATAAAGGTCGAAATCCAAACTGTTCTTTGGCCAGTATTTTGTTCTGGAGCAAATGATCATACAATCTATTATAGATAATGCGTTCGAGGATTTTCGAAAATGCAGGTAAAAGAGAAATAGGACGGTAATTTTCTATTGCTTGTTTGTCGCCTTTCTTATAAATTGGAATTACTTTGGCGATCTTAAATGCATCTGGTACAACACCTGTGGTTAACGATAAATTGAATATAATAGAAAGAGGCTTGGCAATTGCAAAAACAGTTTTCTTAATAAATACAACACTTATATCATCATGTCCAGCAGACAAAGTATTTTTTAAACGTTGTACGACACTGATGATTTCATTTTCATCAGTAGGAAAAAAGAAAACTGATTTATTTACTTGATTGCCCAGATAATCTGAAAAATGGTTTGAGGATTTGTTGACATTTTTTGAAATACAAGAACCTATTGATGCAAAATAAGAATTAAATATATTGGCAATCATTTTATCATCTTCTATTAATCTGTGACCTTTCAGAATACGTTGAGGCAATCTAGAGGCATTGCTTTGACTGCCCAGAATTTCATTGATAACTTTCCAAGTTTTACAAATATCATTTTTGTTTCGTTCCAGTAAACGTGTGTAATACTCTTGCTTCTGTAATCGAATAAGTCTATTAAGTCTATTTCTAAATTGTTTGTACAAAAATTCATTTCTTTTGGAAGGGGAGGTGATATGTTTCCGATATAATCTCTGCTTTTTTGCAATTGATGACATAATCCCTTTTGTCATCCATGGTTTCCTAGGAGTGTATTTCTTTCCCCTAAATGCCTCATTGTATTCTACCGTATGTTTTTCACACATGGACTCAAATTCATTCATAAAAGCTTCATATGCAATATTGGGGTCTTTACAGTTTTCGACACATGACCAGTTGTTAGAATCCAATTCACGTATGAAGAGATCATCACACACAATTTTTTTCAAGGTCCGTTTACAATGTCTTTTCGGGCAGTGGGTATCTTGAGCACAATGTGACTTTGTAATATGAAAGATCGGTAGATGGTCTGTTATATCTGAGAAAAGTACCCCAGGTATAATAGGTTTATCCATGACATTTGTAAATATATTATCAATGCAGGTGTAGGAAGATTGAGTTAAACGAGTGGGCTTAGTAATCAAAGGCCTAAAACAATTTTCATACATTATGCTCAAGAAATCACCAGTGGCGGAATGTGTAGAATATTTCAATATATCATAATTAAAATCACCAACAATGTAACAAAATTTATTTTCTTTAGCTATGTTAGAGATACAATTTTCGAGCAAGTCGTTAAATGCACTAGAATCAGTGTCCGGGGCCTTGTAAACAACTCCCACGATAATGTTTTTATCGCGTTTCTGTTTCACCTCTATGAATATGGTATCAACGAAATCATTTGAGAAAGACAAATCAGTTCTCTCATCATATGTCAATGCGCTGTCAACATATATGCAGACGCCACCACCTCTCCGGTTTTGTCGCGGTTTGTGAATAAAAGAATATCCAGGTATACTATACAAAGACGGAACAAATGGTTTGAACCAGGTTTCAGTAAACGCGTAGATCGAAAACTTGTGATCTAACGTTGAAATATAATCAGAAATACTTGAAAAATTAGCGGATAAACTTCTGGAATTTAAATGAAATATGGAAAAATATTCATCAGTATTCACATTACAGAAATTCTTATTGAAATCGTCACTGAAATAATGATTACATGGGGTCTCAATATCATCACCTGAAACATGATAATCATTCATTTGCACTGCATCAAACACATAGGAGTTTAGATTTGGGGAAATAGAGTTTCTGTCGCCATGGAAACATGAATACAAAGTGCTCTGAAATTCTTGATCGTCGATGTAATGATTGAAAGGAAGCTCACTCAATATACAAAAATCACATTTCCAATGGATAGAGTGCAAGTCCAGGTTAATGCCAGAACATTTTACATGACACTGCCTACCACATGAACATACTAGTTTGATTTGATTCCATCGTACACAGGAGAGACAGACACAACACTTCATTACAACATATACAACAATAAATGCTTACATAACACCGTGACCACAAGCGCGCCTGCGGAATTTGAGGCAGGCAGAATTGAAAAGAATAACAGAGAGAAAAGTTCAAGAGGAGTTCAAAAGTTCACTTGCCTGGATTCTCAACAGCCTCCTATGTTTACATCGAATAAATTAAAGTTAAATTAGGCCGGAGTAAGGAAACATAGAAATGGTAATATGGGTCGCGTGAGTTACTTCAAAAACCGTTCGCAGTGTTCTTTCCAGTCGGAGTGTGATGCTATCGTGAACAGTCTGTTGGTTGTTTTGACTTTGATTTTTCCGTCTTGGGTCCATACCTTGTGATCATGTTGGTTGTATTTCAGCTTCACCTTTCTCAGGAGACTCTGTCGTTCACTTGTCAGATTCTCGTGAATGTAGATGCCAGTCGACCTCAGTTTGGATCTCGAGGCGTAGACTGACGACCTCGGTCCGTAGCCGCAGAACTTGACGATGATCGGGCGATGAAGTGGCCACAAATGTAACTCAACTTCTCAAGTGAGAGTGACAGAGCAGAGAAGCATGACCACAATGAGTGATACAGCATTGACAAAAGTGAAAATCTAGTCTAGATAGTAGATATCAAGATCTACATCCTCTTTATACAGTACTAGTAGTAGTCAGTACGGTCACTGTAACCATTGTTAGATTTTAATTAAATTTATGTCGTGTGTGACTATAGTGACAGTGTAGTACCAGTAGTAGGCCTAACAGTTAGACCTTCTATAGTAAGTGACTAGGTAGGAGAGCAAATTTGGAATTCTGTGTTGTATGCCTATTATTAAACTGCAGCCACATTTTGTAGGTGTTGATCAAGGCCTGCTGTATAAGACTGTTCTTACGTGTTGGTATAATTTAAGCCAGCACCATACAGAAATGCAAATGAATTCTGTGATTACCTACAGAGAAATACAGTAGATCTATAACACAAGTGTGCCATTAATTTTGAAGAGAAAAGGACAGAAATGTTTGTTTTGTTTTGTTTTTAATGTCTGACTTTGCTGGAAATCTAAAAATATTGTTAGAATGAAGAAACCAGTAATTTTCTTTATGATATATTGCAGTTAATTTGATTACAGATTGGTAAAATTTCTGTTGTCAAAAGACTACCATCCCGTAATATGTTATGATGTCATTCAATTTATCTTTTATAGTAGAATCCCTTTCACAAACATGTGAAATGAACCTGACAATGTTTTGTTAATGATTACTCATCCCTTGATATCCAACATATGCATGCCTTTTAATGGTTGGTATGTTCTTAACACCCACTTAACACTAAATTATATAACATTAACAACCTCTGTATCCTGAAAGTGATTTTGTTTTTCCCTTTTCATTTTCTCCTTGTCAATATCAGTTTCATGATGTAATGCCACATTTTCATATCTAATTATCATTTATATATGATGTCTTCTTTTTTTTTCTGTCATTCTGCACATGTGCAGGATTCATTCATGGCAGACAGTGTAAAAAAGTCAGCCAGACAAAGACTGCTCATTGTTGGGTTGGCATGTGTGGATTTCATCAATGTAGCTGGACACTACCCAGAGGAGGACACTGACCAAAGGTTTGTCCACCCAAGATCAAGTGGACTTCCTTTAGATTTACAGGGCAGTATCTTTTGGACAAACTCTTCTAATGTACTTGCTTGGCAAATAAAAACAACAACAATGCCTACAATTGTATCGGGGGGACACCATTCTATAGGCCTAACTACCATCAGTTAAAATGCAAGGGACTCTGATACATTCCACACACGATACATTTTCTCCAGAAATTGTTGTTTAACATCACAAAGAAACAAAAAGAGATAATCTGTGTTTACAAATGATGTGGTCATTAATTTGTTGCTTTTGTATAGATCTGTGTTAGGAATTTGATGACATACAGCAGGGCTTGACATACATTTACATGTATGTAACATTATGCCAGATGCCATTTGGCAGTCAGATACAAGCCTTGTTGGCAAATGTCCACTCAAATATGATAATGTGGTTGATTAAAGGGTGGGTTGCCTTGGCATACTAAGATAAAACAATTTTGTTGAATTCAAAATGAAATGCCATACTCAGATATGATACTAGTATTCTTATTGATGTACAACTGAAATGCAGAGTTTAATCTTGCACCTTGATACATTTCTGTAGTAAGTTCAAATCCTTTTCTAACGATTTCCTACCCCCAAATCTGATTCTCTCTTAACCCGTTGAGGACGAGTCCCGAGTATACTCGGGCAAGCTTCTATGGGAAATGCGTGTTGTAGCAAAATCAAACCGTCCTCAACGGGTTAATAAGTAAAGCAGCCTCGGCTATTTTCAGCCACCTGTGCAACACACTTACAAAGGCTGCTGGATTTGAGTCATTTGGGAGAGGGTGCAATCCTGCCTTGAATCAAGGCAACCATGTGATGTTATGGTAGACTGTCATGTTATACTCAGTCTTACCTCTTTCACTGATATTTGAGTGAAAATAATTGATCTGTTTTATACGTTATTGAACAGACTGCTGGACCAGAGAATCAGCAGAGGAGGAAATGCCACCAACACTTCTGTCATCGTGGCTCAGTTGGGTTCTCCTGTGGAATGGCTTGGTACTGTAGCTAAAGACAAACTGGCTGAGTATGTGAAATGTTCATTTTAATTTTATTTTTTTGTTAATTGTTTTGTTTTCATTCACTTTGCATTGCATGACTGTCTAATTTTACCTCTGGTTTTGATTAGACCTCTCCCATTGTGTTTGTGATTTTATTATTTTTGTTTAAATAACATGAACATGGAACGGCAGTGAACTATTAAGATTTTTCCTTAACTTACCATTGAAGACTTGTCCTGAGTATGCACGGACAGGTGTCTATGGGAAATGTGTGTTGTAGCAAAATCAGCCCGTCCTCAATGTATCGGGTATATGTAATGACTGCATCCTTCTGTGAAGAAATGTCAAGAATATACCCTATTTCTTCTTTTTTCCTACAGTGAACATACCTTATAAAACACATAGTATCACTCAAGTATCACAGAAAATAAATACATTGTGTATGGTATTATGTACACTTTTCATATAAAGAAATCCCTTTTTTTAGAGAGAGAGAGAGAGAAATGTGAAATCAGTTATGTTCTTCATGCAGATCAAGTGAAAGAAATTCCAGAGGAACAGAATTTTGACTTACTCAGTGACAGAGAAAAGGTTAGAAAATTCCATATATGTGTACTGATTTCCCAAGACTTTGTACAGACTTCATATTGATAAGAAGTCCTTTCTAGA
This sequence comes from Diadema antillarum, assembly GCF_040938485.1. NCBI lineage: Eukaryota > Metazoa > Echinodermata > Echinoidea > Diadematoida > Diadematidae > Diadema > Diadema antillarum. The sequence goes on from NW_027271135.1 coordinate 55,524, forward strand.
AAATTTTCTGAAAAATTAATTTTGTCTAAATCCAGCTCAATTCATGATATTTTTATTCTTACGAGTATTACTTGCTCTCTCTGAGTTTATTTGGTTTCTGACTATTGCTTTGTTGTCATAATCGTGTACATACTTTTATTTTCATTTCTTCTTCATCTGATATTTTCTTTGGTTTGTAGTGTCATCATTGAAGACCTCAGTGGAACTGGAGTGCTTCATGACCACGTCTGTTACCATGACAACTGTAAAACACCTGTATCCTGTGTAATAATAAGTGCTCAGTCTGGATCTAGGACAATACTTCATGCAAACAAGTGAGCTGCCATACCATTCATACACTTGTTCTCTTCTTGGGGTACATTTAGCTCCTCATGGGTTACAGTTCAACTGTACATGGAGATATCTATGCTCTTTAATAGCAGGGTACAGTTTTGCTCCAAATGGGAAAAGTGTTTGTGTATTTGGGTCATTTTTCATACCCCCCCCCCCCCCAAAAAAAAAAAAAAACAAAACAAAACAAAACAAAAAAGAATAGTAATGATAATAAATACTAGAAGCCTGTAACACACTGCATATGTCATGTCCAGTCTGTTTACAGTCTACATTCTTGCTTCACAGGACACTACCAGAGTTGGATGTATCTGACTTCTCAAGGCTTGATTTGGAAAACTATTCTTGGATCCATTTTGAGGTACACCTAATCCTATCTATTCATGGAATTTTTCAGTGTTTGCATTGAAATCCTTTCTTATTCAAAGAAGAAATTGTACACATTCGTTAAGCTGTTCAGCACAAGACATTTTTCTCGTATACACTCAAACAATGAGATGATTGCTTTGTGTATTTAGATTTGGTGTCATTTGATTGTGTTAAAAGTTACTGCTGGGCAAGGACTTTGTTTTTGCTGTATGACAGGTAATATACGGTAACAGACATGCACATTATATCACATCTGTAAATTTCCTCTCAAAAATACCCACGAACAACTCAAAGAACAATGTTGTGCAATGTTTTGCCAGGTTGATGCTTTGTTAACGATTCGTTACTTGATGCAATCAGTGTAACATAGAGCGATATATCTCCGGTCCATCACGACATGCATTATCATGCATGCATAATCATAAACTAGTCTCTACCTATCAAACATGGATGTGTGCAACGAATTCTTTACTGTTGTCGATACAGTGGACCCGATAATGTCAAAGCAATAACTATTGAACTTATGTGTGTCAATGAAGCACACAAATAGATGGAAGTTGCGCACACAATCTTTGAACTCAATAAATTCTCTATAATCTGTGCAATAAAGTTCCCACATGGTTTTCTCTTCACAGAAGTGGAGCCATGCTATAGATGTATCATTGACGTGTGTTTTTGAAGCAAAAATAGGATTTCAGAGTACATGTAGGTGACACCTTTTGTCTGTGCCACAGGGTAGGAATCAGACCAAGGTGGAACAGATGATTAAAAGGATAGAAGAATTCAATGAAAGGAGACAGTTACTTGGATTGGAGACCATCACAGTGTCTATTGAGGCAGAAAAACCAAAGGCCATCAGTAGAGAGTTCCTATCCAGAGGAGATTATGTAAGTTGCATCAGTCTAATGCATTGTATTCAGATTGAGTCAAGAGATATACCTTGTGAATGATGGTAATCAAGATAGTATTGTCAGAGGTGTTTTGTTAGGAATAATCTCAGTTAAAACACGTCAAGTAATAATGAGGAACATGGTAATGACAATTTATCGAAGAAAAGATACAAGGTGAATGGTCACAATATCATTTCTTTGAATGAAAACGGCTAGATAGCTGCCTTTTGTTTGGGTCGACAAACTGCATGTTCAAATTTATTGAGTTGTCTTTATTGCAACTGATTGACAAATTGCCCTACATCAACAGAAGTAAGCACTACATCAATGAAGGGTAATTTGTAAAGCTGTATGTTCATTGTTTGATAAGAATAAGATGTCACTCACTATCACCTCCAATGTCTCTTTGGTCCTTAAGGTATTCATCAGCAAGGAGTATTCCCACTCCCTGGGACAGTCCTCTGCAGAAGAATGTCTGAAACATTTGCAGACCAGTGGACTTCTGAAGAGAGGGTAAGGTTTGACATGTGATACTTTCATTGAAAGTTTCTAAAATCAGCCAAGTGGGTGGGGATGTAAAGAGATTTTTAGCAACTCTGAACGGAGACTATGCCATGTTTCTTGTTTGCTAATCTGCCACAAATCTCTCATGTATTCTATGCCCCTTATCTCGGCAAAATATATATATCTAATTGCAAAGCTTATCAGTATCTCTTTACATGAGTTGTGGTTCACCAAGACTTTTGTTACTGATGTGCTTAAAGAGGACTCATTAAACTTTTGATTAAGTATTAGTAGTCTCTTCATCAACAAATTTACCTCTTTTAGAGTATTAATGTTTCACTCTCATTCATCCTGTTCATAAATGCCTGGCTATGCTTCTATTTGCTATCAATGACAGGGCAAGAGCCATCTGTGCCTGGGGAGAGAAAGGAGCCTGGGGATTGGAGGAGAATGGCACCACTGTACACAGCAAGGCTTTTCCACCAATCAGAGTAGTTGACACATTGGGTGCTGGGGACACTTTTAATGGAGGAGTGCTGCATGCACTGAGCATAGGAAAGAGTTTGGAGGAAGCTCTAAAGCTCGGTTGCCAGGTTGCGGGTCAAAAGGTCGGTCAGAACGGATTCCTAATAAACATTGGAGCACTTGACAGCCATCTCCTGCATGCCTCATAATGGCAGAACAAATAATCGAAACTTTTTGCTCTTACCTTGACCTCACCGTTTTACAGCTTGGCTGGAGACTTACAAATTATCAAAGATTGCACAGAGAAGAGGCACACCTAGCATCAGTATTGTCTTCAAATTTTACTTGGATTCAATGTATTTTTGCAAGTTATTGTAAAGTACACATTATTTAGAGGAGAAATTATATTATGTAGTTCATGTAGTTCAAAAAAATTAGCAATACTTGGTACCTTGTAAACACACTGTAAGAAAATAGTAAACCCCAATTCTGCCGGTTTGGTTTATAAGATAAGAAGGTAAGAAAATAAATCAATGAAGGAATAAAAAGTAATGAAATCCGGTGGGTCAGTGATCAGGCTCGAGAAAAATAAGACACTCACATTCAAACACAATCAAATGCCACTTACGATCAGATACTCTGCCTTAAACTTGACTTGTGATTTCATTTAGTATGCAGCAATTGACAGATCTTGTCTGTGATTTAATTGACTTGATCATTACAATGCCAAAATACTTGGTAATGTTCACCTACAGGCCCAACATTCTGTTATGTCGTCAATGGTATTTTCTTTTACAAAATCACAATAATATGAAATGATATGGCAAACCTCTGTTTAGCTTAACGGCATAATTTACCATTTGCACATGAAATAAACACCCAGCATTTATGCTTCAAAAGAGTTCCAAAATGTGAGTTAGGGATAGAAACAACCTATGTAAAAATTTGAATTAGTATAATCAATATTAAGTGTTGTTAGATACACAAAATGTGAACTATGGTTGTACTAAAAATGTTTCCTGACTAAACCGTCTACAGTAACAGTTTATCGAGAAAATAGTGATATCTCCTTATATTTTAGGTTAAGTTGCAAAATTCTTAGATGTAACATAGGATGTTTTGTGATACAAGTGACCTACACATATGCATCAAATGTGATATCTTGAAACAGGACCTCTAACCAATAGGATACTCTTTTGTTATCTTTTGAAATGCAATATGGAATCAGAAGGCTAACGATTATTATAACATGGGTTTTAGAATCTCTACAATCTGATTGGTCAATTATCATGTATTGATTTTTACTTATCCTCACTGAGCCATGCGTCCGGTAAAATCTGAACGCATGGTCATGAATCTGGTAAAATCCGAACACATCACTCAAGCAAGCCTTGTATAGTGTTGTAGGTCTACCGGACGCATGATGGGGAAAAGATTGAATTTCATAAATTTACTGACTAATTTTATAAATGAATGATGCACAGGCCTGTTTTGTGGATCAGTGAGAATTTGATGCTCTTGTTTAACTTTGGAAACAGTCTAAAACCCACTTGCTGCGCTAGTGGGTTTGAACATTCCTGAAGTTTAAAGGGATGGTATAGTTTCGTTTGAGACCTGGCTTCAGGTTTCTGACCTTTTGAAATAAGAGGGGAAACCTCTTCTGAAATATGAAAGAGCATATATGTAACTGCAAAAGGAAGTCAACGTTTATTTGATGAAAATTCGTTTTGAAATAGCCCAGATGTTCTAACAAAGCAGTCCAAATAAAAAGTGGGACCCCCATTTTCATAGGATTTTTTTGTTTTACCTTGTTGTTGAATATCTCAGCCATTTCGATACTGATTTTCATAAAATAAAAACAAAAGTGGTGTGCTCTGTAACATTTCACAAGTGGTTTCTTAATATCTCGCAAAAAGCTAAATGCTCAATCCACATTTCCACTAATATTATACCATCCCTTTTACTCGCACATCCTGTTCTCACCAATCCAATCTCTCATGTGCATCATTTGTTTATCGATATATGCACAATAATTATCATATGTTTCACTTAGTACAGCTGTATAATCTAATCGTGCGATGACATGCTTTACGTTATCACATTCTCAGTATAGCTTTGGCGATTCTCGGTAGTGTTATTCACAGCAAAGTAAATGTATACACTTTCAGAGTAAATTGACCAACTTATAACAGATGTGAGTCTGGTGGCTTTGGGGTATTATGCAGAATGTTCCATCCTTGATGTTTCACATGAAGGGTTACGAGCTTCTTAATTTGTATCGGGAGTTTTCATTGGGAACTTTTCACGCCTGTCTCTGTATTTAGTACGGTCTGCTATGTCGAAATATTGAATCCCGTGAGATTTTCGTGCCAAAATTGATTTTTTTAGCTAACTTTGTCATTGGGGGTGCTGAATCCAAAAAACTTTGGTTCCATTTTTTTCGACCACGTCTTCAGCCACCATTTTGAATTTCAAAATGGCCGCCATAGCCAACTGTATTTTGACCCAGTTCTCATAATTTGAGCATCACAGAAGGTTCAAATTTGATGCAAAAAGCATGTTTATGATGTTAGACATTCTGATACACCATTTATTAATATTGTAGATTGTTTTAATACAGTTTGAGGGCTGCCATCTTGAAATTCAAAATGGCCGCCATAGCTAGATGTATTTTTACCTGTATCTTAGGTTGTAAGCATTATGGAAAGTATAAGTTTGAGGCAAAAAGCATGCTTATGATGTCAGACATGCTAATATTACATATTTGTATTAAATGATGGATCGTTTTGGTTGGCGGCCATCTTGAAATTCAAGATGGCCACCATAGCAAATGTAATTTGGCCTATATCTCATATCGTATGTAGTGTGTAAGGTTCTAACTTGGGGCAAAGAGCATGCGTATGCTATCAGACTTTCTGAAGCATCTTTTTCTGAAGTGATGATCCATTTTGATATTATAGGTGGCCATCTTGAAATTCAAAATGGCCGCCATACCAGAATGTACATTTTGACCCATATTTCATGTTGTAAACTATACAGAAAGTTCACATTCCGGGCATAAACCGGACTCATGATATTGAACATTCAGATGCACTTTGATCCCCTCCCTAAAATTGCACATCATCATTTTTGAGGCTGCATTTTATCATTCAAAATGGCTGCTTTTCAGCTAATATCTGGTGTTACAATCAACTTTTAGGCATATCAATGCTTATGGTGGTGTACATTGTACATTCTTTTACAAACACACACACACACAAACATAGTTATACATTCTGTAATAATGGATTATTCTCATTGGCTGCCACTCTTGAAATTCAAGATGGATTTCGGCCCATATATGGTGCTGTCAGATCTTTACCCTGCAAACTCAAGCATGCTGGAGCACTTTCATGTATAGGACCTACGTGGAAGTCAATAATAAATAGTATTATTATTCCACAGGCGTGACTGCTTTCCTGTAGGTACACTGCCATGTTGAAATGCAAAATGGCTGCCATGGGACACAGCATTACATTTGGGAAAAACTTGTGAATGGAAATCATGTGATTCTGGTGTCAAAGCAAATGACTTTCAAAAGTGCGTCAATAACTGGGTCTGAGTAACTAAATGCCCCCATTTAGACGATTTGGGTGTGGAGTATAATAAACAATATTAGCCATGTACTAGAAAATTTATTGGAAATTTACTAAGTTAATGTCTTCTAGGCTCGTTCCCTGCATGTGTTTTTGAAGTCACAGCACTTGTATAGGGCTGTACACCGGGGAGAATTGGTTCTAAATTCTTCCAGAAACAATGACTTTTGCCATGCGCCATGAAAGGCATGTCCGAGCAGACATATGTTTTTCACAACAATTTGCAGGACATAATCTCTCAACAATATCAATTGTACTTTATCATCTCCTTTTCCAGTGATGGAGCAGAAAACATGCGATGTAGTATTAAACGTAAAGCAAAGATCCATTGAATTTGATAGGAGAATGAAAATGTCGGTGTCTATATGTAATAATCATCAATTTCTTTGAAATTCCCTGTTGCTCTTAAAGTAACATCTAGTACATGCAATGGAATGAGGATATCTGCTTCCTCGTTGTGACGGGTGACAGCTCCCATGGCATCTTTGATGAACCCTTTGTTTCTTTTTTTTGTGTGTCAGATGGAATTGACTGATACGTATTTCAACTTTCAGGCTGATTATTTGGCTCAGTTTTGTGGGTTTCTATCCCATGGGTATGGAAAATAAACCTTTATTAGTGAGAATGAGAAGGCCTTTAAATTAATGAGATGAAGAGTGATTGTGGAATTAGAACAATAGAACTTATAACTTCCGATAGTTGTATCGTCCAGTAATGACTGGAAAATGACAGGTCTATCAAATTGTTGTACCAGTAGAAGTGTTATAAGAAGTTGGTGGTCCTCTCAAGTTTAATTACTTTTGGTCCAATCTTAAACGGTGTATTTCAGTTGCAAGAGCTGAATATCTGGCCATTCTCATATTATCTCAGACAATTTTTTTTTTTAGATTCTTTCAGATACAAATTCCTAGTAAAGAACATGAAAACTTCCCTTTTCATCTCTTTCTAGAATATCCTCCTCGAATGTTTCCGATATCTGATTGCCAAGCACCACATTTATCAGTTTCAATGTAGTGACAATTTTTTAGATTACCCTCGTGTGATGGTGCTCTAATTGTTGAGGAATTCTGATGCATCCAAAGTGCCACAGAACTGAGTTATCATGGTTATTATTGCTCCTTTGTAGTTTTAGAATCATTGGCGGTACAACAGGGAAGCATCTTGGAAGTCTTGATAATTGAGAATGACCCACACAAGGGCAGTCAGGTAAAACCTACTCATTGGCATTCCTTATTCATTCTGTGTTATTCCAGAAATACATCCAGCAATTATGAGCTCCCTGATGAGTTGTTTTATTTTGTGGTCAACGTGTATGCAAGTTTGTGAATGGGATGCCTGGTAGGGTAACCATGACTTTTTTTTTGACATTGTGAGACTTTTCCTTGTTAGTCTCCATTCTCTCGAGGCACCATCAAGTTTTTGAAGATCACCTTTAATGGTATCAATGCTTGTTTTTGTACAAATATTTAATAATTGGGATTAAATATAACTGTTAACGAGGTTCCATGACACCAAATAATAATGTTTTACCTGCATGAGAGGCAAAAACAAATCCCGCGCACGCGAACCACATACCCGCTTGGCTATTATGGGACGTGGGATGTAACGCTTACACGCTTGCCCACACTTATGGGAAGTGGTATGGGACCCCTCCCCTTCCCCCCCCCCCCCACGCAGTTTTTACCCCTGAGGATGGCTTGATGACGTCATCGGAACCTCGTCCTTACAGTCTGAATTTAAGGCGGCCATTTTGAATTAAGATATGACTGTCTTTCTGCGTGACCTGAATGAATTCGGTCTGACTAGGACAATTTTGGCAAATTCTTCTAAGGCGCTTACCACAGTATTGTATGATTTTCTATGGCCGCCATCTTGAATTTCAAGATGGTAGCCTATCTAATGATCCACAATTGAAAACAGCTGTACTGGAACGTTGGACACCACATACATGAGCATTACTGAAAATTTGATGCTTCTACAAGAATTGCAACATGAGATATCCATGAAAACGCTATGGCGGCCATTTTGAATTTCAAGATGGCCGCCTATAGATTGTATCAAAACAATCAACAATATCAGAAAATGACATATCAGAGCGTCTGACATCACCACGATGCATTTTACACCAAATTTGAAGCTTCTACAATGCTCACTGTCTGAGATATGGTTCAAAACACATTTTGCTATGGCGGCCATTTTGAAATTCAAGATGGCAGCCTACAAATTGTATCAAAACAATCGAAAATATCAGAAAAAGATATACCAGAGTATCTGACATCACAACCATGCATTTTGCATCAAATTTGAAGCTTCTACAATGCTCACTTAGTGAGATATAGATAGAAATACAGTTTGCTATGGCGGCCATTTTGAAATTCAAAATGGCGGCTGAAGACGTGGTCGGAAAAAATGGAACCAAAGTTTTTTGGATTCAGCACCCCCAAATTGACAAAGTTAGTCCAAAATATCAATTTTGGCACGAAAATCTCACGGGATTACATAGTAGCCTCTACTAATTGGATTTTCAAACATTTTGGAAAAAAGCATTGTGTGAACAACATATTTCCTTCCCCGCTTGTCTTTTGATGATGTGATGATACAGTAATTGTGTGATGAGTACCGGTACAATAAGTGCAAAGTCATCACATTCACTTTAAAACAGTGATGGGACTTGTCAGTCAGTTGTTTCATGTAGATTTTAAAGTGAATAAGTGGTGATTACGGAAACAATGAGTCCTGCACTCAAATAGTGTGTTAAAGGACAAGTCCACCTTCGAATACATGTGGATTGAGTGAATGCAGCAATATTTCTAGAACACATCAGTGAAAGTTGGGGGGAAATCGGACAATCCGTTCAAAAGGTTTGAATTTTTAAAGTATCTGCACAGTCACTGCTGGATGAGAAGACTACTAGAGTGTATGATGTCACAATGTGTACAACGATATAAGGAAAAAATAAAGAGAATTTCACAAAATTTCACTTTTTGAAAGAAGTGCACATTTCCTGGACTCCTCACTGACATATATTGTGGGTAATATTATTCCCCGTGCCCCTTGCCTGAAAGAGGGAAGTCAAATGTTCTTTTATTATGCGAGAAAAGTGAAAAATAGTAGTCTTCTCATCCAGCAGTGACTAAGCAGAAAGTTCAAAAATTCATAACTTTTAGACAGATTGTCCGATTTTCCTCGAACACTATCTTGCTGATGTGTTCTAATAGTATAGCTGCGTTTACTCAATCCACATGTCTATGAAGGTGAACTTGTTCTTTGAATAATGGCGACATACACTGAGAGTTTAAAAACCTACAACCGGTTATCCCCTGTATTACGCCCTCATTATTGGGGGAAAGTTGAGAATGTTTATTTATTTCATTTTTTTTCCTCTACAGGATCTTAGTTCACCTAAAACCATTCTAATGCTGATTGAATTTACTTGATGAATTGAATTGAATTGAATTTTCACGTGATGTGAAAGGATCCGCCACACCAATCTACTTTTGTTTTTAGTTTTAGAGTTCACTCATGGGCGGATAAGAGCGGATACACATGTCAAATATGTCTATAGCCACAATCTGGCGCTAATGTGAAGTAATGCACTACACTGCATGATAAACCATCAGCTTCTAAAAATATACTTGATAGCCTAAGGTACTATGGAAGGGAAGTGGACTTCGGACTTCTTACTATCTGTAAACATATGTATCAATGTAGCATGCTTGGTCGTCTACAGCTGATGTATGGTTTGCAACTTTAGGCCAACGCTAAGATGGCTGGAGTTTCTCCGTCGAGCCTCTGGCCTCGGCCGTTCTGGATACTCCTTGTTCTTGCATTTTCACCTGGACCTCTCGTTCAAGCTTCCAGGTTTTTGCTTCCCGCCACCTCCCTGGCCATCGCCAAGAGTCACTATATGGGACTAAGCACTATCACAAGAGAACTGGTACTACGAGGACATGAAGTCACTTTACTGCTCCTTGACAGGCGGGGAACGGCTGGCATGCTAGAAGGCTCTTACACCGACAACATCACTTACCCAAACTCGAAATCTGATGAGGAACTAGCCGCGGTATGGAGAGACATGACAGATGCAATGGACAATTACTCAAGTTGGACCATATCGCAGACTGTCAAGAAGATTTCAAAATTATACGATAATCTGTACTTTGGTTGCTACGAGCTATTCCAGCATGGGGAAACCTTGGGAAAGCTGGAGGCGAAAAAGTTCGATATGGTGCTGTCCTCTCCAGTGGCAGATGCTTGTGACACTGTGATCAGTGCTTATTTGGATGTATCCTTAGCTGTAGTCACAGGATCCCGACGAAGTCCGTCTTTCAACGAAGACATCTTCGGCATACCCGTTCCAAGCTCGTACACCCCATACAGCCTCGCTCTTCAGCTCCCAGCCAACATGAATTTCTGGCAGCGGTTGGCAAATTTTGTGACAAGATACACCATTCATCCCGTGATTGAGTATTTCGCGATAACTCTGCCAGTCGGCAGGCTGCAGGAGATGTATGACATCAGAAGAGACCTTATTCCGAAGCAACTGCTTCAGAGGGCCGACCTCTGGTTGTGTCACACCACTTTTGCACTGGACTCTGCCCGACCCATTACGCCAAACTGGGTTCCTATAGCTGGATTTACCACCAAACCACTTAATCCTCTGCCACAGGTACCGACATAAACTTCGCATTTTCCTATAGGTGTTCCGATCATGCCCCGAATCAAGGGTCGTTTTTTCCTATTAAAATTCCTATCTATTCACCATCACCAGGGTTACTCATTTCCCTTTTAGTGAAAATCGTTGGCTGTATGTATGATTATACATGAAATTAGGTTCATTTTTAGTTGTCAAAATTGACATCAGTGCAGCGCACCTCAACCATCCCCCAGTGACGCCACACAGGCATGAGTTCATGCACTGCTGATGACGGCTGTCCAGAACGTAACAGGTGCATTCCTTAGTCCAAAGAATGGACGGCCATTCATGAAGTGAAAAAAAAAAAAATCTCTGACAGTTCTTCTGTCTTCTGCCTTAAACGAATGTAGAGAGCCATGCGTTCTCTCCGAAGCTGTTGAGACCATCCTGACTGCATGTTAGCGGCTGACGATCAGAGATAATCGTCTCCTTAGAGCACAAAACATATGAAAAGCCGTATAAAGATTCCAGTTTTTTTTTTATTCATCCCTTTCCAAGTAGGTCGTGACGAACAAATCTCTTTGTAAGGGTCTAGTCAGGTGCAGATAGAGGATGCTCGCGACATTCTGTAGCTGCGAACGATTTTCCTCAGTAGATTGACAGTTCTGTCAGCCGTCGCCTCTATGAGTTCGCAAATGCTGTGTGCTTTGACGAGAAAAGCGCACTGACCTCATCCGTGGAATGCCATTTGAACAACATCTGCAGGGAATGAGAGCCCATAATTATGTTCACCATCTCCGCAATGGTGTATTCATAGAACAGAATGATGATAGGACATCTTCAATGGATTCAGATACGAGTATGATGGGTTGACTTTGGTAATGTCTAGGCCCTTCTCGCCGTTGACTTTCCTCCACTACAACATGAGTTCCTATATAGTTTCTGCTCGGAATTCGCCATGATGACCGTATAGTTACATCGAAGATTATTAAATATACTTTCCCGACAGAAAACCCCACGATTACTATGTGTACAATAATGAAAGCAAGTTTGGCGGCATGATGCAACTTTGTCTTATATCATGTATATTGTACTTCCGTCCTCACCGACACATGCTTTATACTCCACTGTATCTGACCTGTTAGTCACAATGCACGTTTTTTTTTTGATAAGTTCTACATAGTGGGAGGGGTGGGGCATCAATATCTAATGCTGATAGTTACTATATCGACCGTCGATGCATATGCTTGCCACGGTGAAAAGTCTTTGCCATTAGTCAACGAAGCACACATCAAGATCGGCGGTCTGCATTTCACTTATATTACTTTACCTGTACATCATTCTCCAAACAAAGGTGGTTTTTCTTGACACCGAGTATAGATTCGTCTTCACAATCTCTTTGTAAGGAAAGTTCTTGGTAATTACCGTAAACTAAGCTCACCCTGCCTACTTCTGCTCCATACAAGTCTCCCATCTGTATGCCGGAGATCCGAAAGTCTTTTTGTGCCCGTCGTATATAGCGAGACCTCCGGGATCTCAGCGGCACTATAGATTCTCTGAACAAGAGGTGGGATAGCGTTATTCGTATCGCCTATAGGAGAGAGATGGCTTCGATAAAGACAGACAGTCCGTCATGGTCTTCTTGAGCCCTTCTCTACTTGATTGTTTGTTTGTTTGTTTGCTTCTATCTTTTTTGTATTCCTTTTTTTTTGTATTTTCCATCTGACTTGGCTGGCTGGATAGCCCATATTCCGCTGCAAACAGTGTAGTTGGTCTTCCATGGGACCCAGTTGTTGTATATATAGGAGGCGGTACACGTACGTCGAAGTTATGCACCCTGTGTTCATTACTGTGAATGGAGCGGGTTGTGGCTCTCACACACATGTGACACACATGACTTCAATCTGTGCGAGGCAGAGTCTTTTTAATGAAAAACACAGCATTGCTCAGTAAGACTCAATATGGGCTCGAACTCGCTGTATTCATTTTCGAGAACTTTTTTCTTGTCGCAGTGAAATTTTTAACATGTTGAAAAAATCTTTGGAACAAGCACTTTGCAATGATAAACGCGCTTTCGATGTTGATTACATCTGTTAACGAATTTGAATGCAACTAATAACGAACTTTGATGAAATACAAAATTCGCTGCATAACATTTTCAAACATTCGTCGCTCAGTGAGACAACCCCTTAACAGGACACGTGTTTCCTAAAGGGGGTATCTCACTGAGCAACGAATTATTGCGGCTGCACAGTGAGATACCCCCTTTACAGGACACTTTCCCTTTCTGGAAAAAAACATTTGCTCTCATAGGCTCATATACTGTGCGTATTTTGGCTGGCTCATCGAAAGACCATTCCAAGTCATACAATCATAAACGAGATACTGTATGTCTGTATTTTATGTCTGTACATGTATACACTATATGTTTGTGTTTAATGTCCTTACTTTCACACGAGATGTACCACAACCCGTTGCAGTTAATTTGATTAGATCTATAATCAGTGACAGGGAGAGTCAGACGAGACGCAAAAATTAGATATGACTTCAAATATTTCTTTTTTTCTGTTGAATGAATGCATTAGAAATATGCGCTACAGAACCAACCAAGGCTAGTCCTCAAAAGCTAGGATGACTACATTGTAGAGACATTCTATGAACCTATATTTTAGCGTATGATAACTGGAAGAGAAAGGAGAAAGGTGAACAAGTGATTCAGGTCAACGATGCTGTGATCTGATAGATTTTTTTTTCGATATTTCCTGCTGTTTCCTGCATACCGCTGGGAAAGTAAACTCCCCATCATGGACAATGTGCCTTTTATGCCGTATAAGGGTCAACGCCACACCAGTGTACATCCCACATACCCCATCCCATCCCCAAATGATGAAAGGTTTCTGCACAGATGGAAAGAACGAATCCGATGACGGAAACAACCTTATATGATAGGGACATTTCCAGCAGCATAACAAGAGCAAAATCCCATGATTTTTTCTCTTGTTGTTGTTTCTTATACATTGTATAAAAAAACAGTCATGTATTGTGTGGCAGACCGGTCAGACTGGCGGTGTGTTTGCGCGTTTTGCACTTTTTTGAAAGGTGCTTTGTGAATTGATATAAATGAATAGAAAAAGGATATATTTATTTATTTAGTTATTTATATGATGTATGCATGGTTTGTTTACACGCGAAATGTACTTATGTACTATATATTCATAGGATATCACACACAAATCTTCAACACAAAGCGAATGTGTGTTCACCCTATAGAGTGACTCATTGTACATAAAATTGACATAATGTGTATATTATGTTTACATGCACACACGCGCGATCGCATACACAGTTTATGTTTTTTTATATAATAGAATATTGATGACATAAGGCACACATGACTGGGCGTTACTTTGGATTATTAAGTTGTATTACAACATCCTCCCACTAAGTCCAAACTTTGACGTTATACGTTACAAAAACGGCCGTGTTTATAGATAAAGACGTCTGAAAACAAAATGATGAAATTTTTATGAAGGCCCTAATTTCTAGAGAGGAAATGCATGAAGGTGTATTTGAAAGCCGCAGTGATAGACGTAGTAGGTGATATTCTTATACAAATCTTCAGGTGTATTACTCGTGAGGGAACAAATCGTGATAATGTGACCTTATAGGAGGGCACACAGATCCTACAGATTTGTCTGGTTTCTCAGGTTACCCAATACCATGCTGAGAATGGGGGATCCGTGATATCATGGGGCTGTTATTTCTCGTTACGTGTCATGGGAGAGACAAAAGGCATTTGTACATGTTTTCGTCCCCGATTTAGCCAACCACTGATCCTATAGGTCCACTCTGAACAATGCGTCTTGAAGTGGATGCATCAGAGGCACTGGGCTGCAACTGACACAAGGAGGTGATGCCCCGCCCACATCCCTTCCACCCTCCCCCCCCCCCCCCCCCCCCCCCGCACAAACACACACATCGCACCATCCTCCCACGGGTATCCGTGGGTCTACACCCTTCTTCCATTCAAACATTCTTCGTAACTTCTGAGACGATAGGATGTAGGTCATGGTACGCGAGTACCGACCCAGTTTAATTGAGATACAGTGTATAATGTGTTTAGTGTCTACTGTATACTTCGCATGAAGTCGAGGGCTGTCACATTATGAAAACTTAACGATCTTATTCCATGTCCCAGACGGCCTAATGACTTTTATCAAAATCGAAACTCCGTTTTCCGCTTATGATTTCTGGTTTTCTTCAAGGTGTTTTTTTTTCCTTTTCTTTTCTTTTCTTTTCACATTTATACTTGGTCCAGTTAGTTACTGTTGACGTTTTGTGAGAATTTTCGGTGTGAAAATGCATTTCATCATATTAATTGTGTTATCTCCGATGAATTAACTGAGATAATAAGGTTATCTTCTAAGGTCTTCGGATTGTCCATCTCTCTGCTTACGCTGTTCAGTGAGTCATCTTTTTTTGATATGTGGGGTTTGCAAAGTCGTGGTATAAAGGTACACTTAAATATTAACTGTGTATGATATCGCAAAGAAGACGTTCTTTTTTCTGACTGTACGTGTTGGTACGATCATTTATAAGAACAGTGATGAATGCCGTTATTGTAATTGCTTTTGTGTTGTTGTTTTGTGGATGTGTGTGTTTGTGTGTGGTATCTTATTCTTGCATTTGGTCGCTTCTCACTTACTTTGTGTTTTGTTTGCTTGCTTTTTCCAAGTGCTGTGTTTGCAAAGAGGTATTTTACCGGTGTGGATCAACGCGCGAATTCAAACGCAAATATACCACCCAAGATCCGTAAGACTTGTGATTTCATTTCGCGGCACTTCGACTTGACAAGTCTTGTCGTGATTTGATACACTATATTTGGTTACGAAATAACAAGATAACTTAACCACATTTTATATTGTTATGTTCTCCAATGGGGGATTATTTTTCGCATATAGTGTCAAATAAAGCACCAAATAATTGATCAAAACTATACGTCAATAATAGATATATAGAGTACCAACTTTTTTGTATTTTATGATACGCAGAAATTTCAGGAAGACAATTACAATTCCCACTATGTACAGAATTGTGATCTGTTCCAATGATATGCCCCGTTATGTAGGCTTACTCGCCTGACAATATTAATGTGGGAATACTCAGAAGCTCTTGTCAATTACTTTGAGGCTCAATAGGGTTTCCCGACAGTTCATGCACATGAAACCATTTTTGCACTGGTTTTATGTATACTATCACAGAGGCAATGCTAAGAAACTGTCGATAATGCAAATTATCGGACCCGTCTACCTCAATCTAGTTCTGTTTGTTCTTGAGCTCAAGGCAATAATTGGACACAGGAACAGTGAACAGAAAGTGCGCTATCACAAATATATCGCTGGTATGATTAATGTGGATATGAATTATAATAGCGCACTCTTCCCCTCAAATACTTTGAAGTGCACTTCACATGATGAAACCATCACCTACAGAAGAAGAAAAGAAATTACAAGCACACATAGCCTCCCGTAGGCCCTATAAAGGAAGTGAACTTTGAACTTATTGTTATGTGGAAACATTTTGTAGCATGCTGGATCTTCTGCACTGCCACTATCTTTCTAGTCTGCAACACAGTCAGAGCGAAGATGGCTGGAGTTTCTCCGTCGAGTCTCTGGTTTCGGCCGTTCTTACTCGTTGTTTTTACATTCCTAGCACATGGACCTTTCATTCAAGCTGCCAGATTTTTGCTTCCCGCTACCTCCCTGGCCAGCACCAAGAGTCACTATATGGGACTAAGCACGATCACAAGAGAACTGGTACTACGAGGACATGAAGTCACTTTCCTGCTCCTTGACAGGCGGGGAACGGCTGGCATGCTAGAAGGCTCTTATACCGACCTCATCATCTACCCGAACTCGAAATCCGATGAGGAACTAGCCGCGATAAGGAGAGACATGACAGATACAATGGACAGTTACTCGAATTGGACCATTTCGCAGATTGTCAAGAAGATTTCGGAATTTTACGATAATCTTCACTTTGGTTGCTACGAAGTTTTCCAGCATGAGGAAACCTTGCAAAAGCTAAAGATGAAAAAGTTTGATATGGTGCTCTCCTTTCCTGTGGTAGATGCTTGTGACGCTGTGATCAGTGCTTACCTGGATGTATCCTTAGCTATAGTCACAGGAACCCGACGAAGTCCGACTTTCAACGAAGACGTCTTCGGCATACCCGTCCCAAGCTCGTACACCCCATACAGCTTCGCTCTTCAGCTCCCAGCCAACATGAACTTCCGGCAGCGGTTGGCCAATTTTGTAACACGATACACAATTCATCCCGTGATTGAGTATTTCACTATAACTCTGCCAGTTGGCAGGCTGCAGGAGATGTATGACATCAGAAGAGACCTTAGTCCGAAGCAACTGCTTCAGAGGGCCGATCTCTGGTTGTGTCACACCACTTTTGCATTGGACTCTGCCCGACCCATTACACCAAACTGGGTTCCTATAGCGGGATATACCACCAAACCAGTTAAGCCTCTGCCACAGGTATCGAGATAAATTTCACATTTTCCTGTAGGTGTTCAGATCATGCCCCGAATCAAGGGTCATTTCTACATATAAAAATACTATCTATCCACCATCATCACGGTTACTCATTTTCCTTGTATATGGTGGAAATCATTGGCTTTATGTATGATTATACATGAAATTAGGTTCATTTTCCGTTGTCAAAATTGACATCAGTGCAGCGCATCTCAACCATCCCCCAGTGGCGTCACACAGGCGTGAGTGCGTGCACTCTGACGGCTGGAATGCAACAGGTGCATTCCTTAGTCCAAAGAATGGGCGGCCATTCATGAAGTGAAAACAAAAAATCTCTGGCAGTTCTTCTGTCCTCTTCCTTAAGGCTGCGTTCACATAGAAGTATACTATTCGGGTATTCGGGGCTCGTTTTCGAGGGCACGCGAATAGCTTGAATCGAACGATAGGATTTCCTCACACCGCTTCACATAAGAGGGCACTATTCGAAAGTACCGAATAGCTGCGAAAAGTATAGCAAAGTGGGAATCGAGCTTCTTCGATTTTCTTGCAGCGTATACCGTCTCTCGTTTATGAAATAATGGCAATTTTGGTCTGGATTTGCCCTTTAGCAAAAATAAGCATGTAGACTGACATTCTGATGCAGTTTAGAAATTGTAAATAAGATTTGCTGGGATGTAGGAGGAAGAAATCCTCACTGCATGGGATGGTGAGTTGACGGTGCGGGTGATGGTGTACTCGGTGCCCGAATAGCGAATACCGAATACCGAATACCGAATACTTCTATGTGAACGCAGCCTAAAGGGACATTTCAGACGATTTTCATAATTTCACATCATATAGTACATAAATCGACAACTCCATGCATAGATTTATGGACTTTATTGTGGTTCTTGAGCAGAGAAACAATACTTTGAAAAACCTTAAACAAATTACACTGAGCAAAAATGATGACATAGGAGGTTCACATATTTCAGATATCAGGCAGTGTAATTCCATTATACAATACCGCTTGCTTTCGAGTTCACCTGTGTATAATCTATGCATGCCTTCTTCTTTTGTTCTGCTTCCTTGAGCCCCAACTCATGCATTCTTATGGTGACTCTGCCATGTCACCATCCTTGTTCATTGCAATTTGTTCTAAATTTTGAAAATATTCTTATTCTTCATCTTAATTATCGACAATTCTGAAACTCTGTCCTAAGTACAACTAATATAGTTGTTCAAATGTAAAAATCTGAAAATCATCCAGAGGTCTCTTTAAACGAGTGTAGAGAGCCATGCGTTCTCTCCGAGGCTGTTGAGATCATCCTGACTGCACGGGATCGACTGACGATCAGAGATATTCGACTGTTAAGAGCCCAATAATCCATGACAGGTGCATGAAGAAGCGTATATGAATAGTCCCGTTCTTCTTCCGCACTCACACAAAGGGAAAAGTAGGGTGAACTTGACTCTGTTCTCCATCCCTTTTTTATCATATTGGTTGTGACATACAAATCTCTTTATAAGGGTCTAGTCAGGTGCAGATAAGAGGATGCTCGCAGTATTCCATAGCTGCGGATGATTTTCTCAGTAGATTGACAGGATTGTTCTGTCAGCCGTCGCCTCTATGAGTTTGTAAATGCTGAACGTGTGCTTGGATGAGGTGAACAAGCGCACTGACTTTTCGCTCCCTCATTCACGGGAATGCAACTCAACGTCTACGGGTGTGAGAGCCAACGTTTACCATCTCCACAATGGTTTACTCATAGAGCAGAATGATGAGATGACATCTTCAATGGATTCAGATACGAGTATGATGGGTTGACTTTCGTCTAGGCCCTTCTCGCCTTTTACTTTTCTCCACTACAACATTGAGTTCCTATAGGTTCCTATTTAGTTTCTGCTCGGAATCCGTCATGATGACGGTATCGTTACATCGAAGATTATGAGATTTCCCGACAGAAAACCCCTCGATCACTATAAATATTATGTACAATAATGAAATCAAGTTTGGCGGCATGATGCAACTTTGTCTTATATTGTACTTCCGTCCTCACCGATACATGCTTTATACTCCACTGTATCTGACCTGTGAGTGACAATTCACGTTTTTGATAAGTTCTACATAATAGGGGTGGGTAGGGGCATCAATATCTAATGCTGATAGTTATCATATCAACCGTCGGTGCGTGCTTGCCTCGGTGAAAAGTCTTGGCCATTAGTCAATGAGGGACACATCAAGATCTGCGGCCTGCGTTTCACTTTATCTCTCTACCATCATCCTCAAAACAAAGATGGCTTTTCTTGATGCCGAGTATAGATTCGTCTTCACAATCTCTTTGTAAGGAAAGTTCTTGGTAATTACACTAAGCTCAGACTGCCTACGTCTGCTCCATAGCTCTCCCATCTGCTGGAGATCCGGAAGTCTTTCTGTGCCCTTTGTAGAGCGAGACTGCCTGTGTCTCAGCAGCACTGGATTCTCCCGAACAATAGGAGGTGGCATAGCATTACCTGTAGGAGAGAGATGGCTTCGATCAAGACAGACAGTCCGTCATCATCTGTCTTTGTGAGCTATTCTCTTCCTGTTTGTTTGTTTGTTTGTTTGTTTGTTTATTTATTTGTATCTTTGTTTATATTCATTTTTCATCTGACTTGGCTGGCTGGATAGCCCATACTCACCTGCAATACAATGTAGTTGGTCTTCCATTGAGCTCGTTAGTTATGTGGACTTGGCGCATTAGAGTATACCCTGTATTGTTATTGTTATTGTTATTATTATTATTATTATTATTATTATTATTATTATTCCATGGGACCCAGTTGTTGTATACAGGAGGCGGTACAGGTACTTCCAAGTTATGCACCCTGTGTTATTTACTGTGAATGGAGCGGGTTGTGCCTCTCTCACACACGTGACACACAGGGCCTCAATCTGTGCGAGACAGAGTTTTTTAACGAAAAACGCAGCATTGCTCAGTAAGACTCAATATGGGCTCGAACTCGCTGTATTCATTTTCGAGAACATTTTTCTTGTCGCAGTGAAATTTTGAACATGTTGAAAAAACCTTTGCGACAAGAACTTTGCAATACAAATGTACTAAACCCCCTACAGGGGGTATCTCAATGAGCGACGAATGTTCGCGTCTGCACAGTGAGATACCCCCTTAACAGGACACGGAGTTCTTTAACTACTCCACAATTGAAACTGTCTCTGTGTCGCAAGATTGTCCATGCCAAAAAAAAAAAAAAAAAATGCTCTCTTTTCCCAGCTGTCTTCTTTTTCATATACTTAGCTGTTTGTGTTCTCCTCTGAAGTGAGATGTGAACTTTTTCAATTTGCGAGCGTTATCCAAACCTAAAATATTTCCATCATGTTTTTTACACGGATTGATTTAATATGTAAAACTACGTTAGTTTCAGATAATTCAAGCATTGAAATGGCAACGGCTATTTTGGAGCATCCTTGTGATCTGAACGGGTATCGTATGTCTGAATCTTTGGATGTAGTCACTTTCATTACACTTCAGTACTGCAAAATTTGAAATGTATGTTCTTTTCCAGAAAGCAGATTCGCATTCCGCACCCTCAAAATATAGCGCGCGCGCGCACACACACACACACATACACACACACGCACAAATCAGATTCTAGAGAAAATAAAAATACATGTATACATACACTTCAAAATCTTTACGATGGGGCGTGTTCTGAATGTATGGAAACTTGAATAACAGCTTATAACAGTACACACTTTCCACTTACTTGCACGAAATAAGTAACCATGCACACATCTAGACATGGAAGAATATGATTTGACACACAATGCACGTTCACTGCTTTACACTCCAATCAAAAACAAAGTCATAGATAATTCATTTATGCTATACAATGTATGTTAGGATGGTCACTTGAAATAGAAATTGCGTATTATATTATGTAACATTACGATAAAGCAACAGGTCAATTTTCCTGAATACGTAATTGGAAAATAAATTGTATTGAATTGCCATTGCCTTTGTGTCTTTGTTCCGAAGGTTTCCATCAGTGTTTAATTTCTGTGTTCCACAGTTTCGGAAATTTAAGTGTTTGGAAAACATTTGCTCTATAGGCTCATACAATTTTGCTGTGCGTATTTTGGCTGGCTCATCAAAGGACCATTCCAAGTCATACAATCATATAAACGAGATATGTGTGCTATATATTTTATCATATGTCTGTACATGTATACTATATTATGTGTGTGCTTAATGTCCGTACTTGCACGCGAGATGTACCGCAACCCGTCCCAGTTGACTTGATTAGATCTATACTGGTAATCAGTGACACGAGAGAGTCAGACGAGACGCAAAAATTGAATATGACTTCATATATTTTTTTTTTTAATTGAATGAATGCATGGGAAATATGCGCTACATAATCAACTAAAGCTATAGACGTCAAAAGATGGGATGACTACATTGTAGAGACATTCTATGAACCTATACTCTTAGAGTATGACAGCTGGAAGAGAAAGGTGATCAAGTGATTCAGGCCAACGATCCTGTGATCAGATACTTTTTTTTTCAATATTTCCTGCTGGTTTCCTGAAAGCCGCTGGGAAAGTATAAACTCCCCAATCATGGACACTGTGCTTTATATGCCGTAGGGGTCAAAGCCACACAAGAGTACATCCCACATGACCCACCCCACCCCCAAATGATGAAATTTTTCTGTACAGAAGGAAGGAAAGAATCCCATGACGGAAACAACCTTAGGGATATTTCCAGCAGCAGCATAACGCTTCTTAAAGAGCAAAATCCCATGATTCTTTCTCTTTCTCTTTTGTTTTTGTTTTTGTTTCTTATATAAAACAGTCATGAGTTGTGTGGGAGACCAGTCAGACAGCCGATGTGCTTGCGCGTACTGGGTTTTTTTTTTTTTTCGTTTTGCACTTTTTGAAAGGTGCTTTGTGAAATGATACAAATGAATGGATAAATATATAGAACATTAAGTATTATACATATAAATAAATAAATAAATAAATAAATAAATAAATAAATAAATATATATAATATATAATATGCAAGATTTGTTTACATGCGAAATGTACTTGTGTACTATTCATAACATATCACACACAAATCTTCAACACAAAGCCAATGTGTGTTTACCCCGGAGTGACTCCTTGTACATAGTGTGTATGTTTACACGCACACACGCACGCACACACACACACATACCCAAACAGATACTAAGTTTATGATTTGTATTATAGAATATTGATGACATAGGGCACACATGACTGGGCGTTGCTGTGGATTATTAAGTTGTTTTACAACATCCTCCCACTAAGTCCAAACTTTGACGTTGTATACGTTTAAAAAAACGGCCGTTTTAGATGAAGACGTGTGGAAAAAAAAACTGATGAAACGTTCCGAAAAAGTTATGTGTTTTCTGGGCTCTCTGTGAAAGAGCTGGATAACTTTTTTGGTATGGGGTCTACAATATAAAAAAAAGAATAGGGTATACATGTATTACTAATTCTTTAGAGGTAGCGGTCTAAGCTTAGTAGGATGCATTTGCAGTGAAATAGCTTCGAAAATTCATGGCACGCATAATGTCCAAGCGTATAGTTGTCCCTATAAATAGGAAATTAATCCCTGTAAACCAAAAATATTTTGGTTTTCAAAATTATTGCATATCATTAAAAAATGAACCAATTTTTATGAAAGGCATAATTTACCATTTGCAGATGAAACAAAAACCCAGCATTAGTGCTTCAAAATAGTTCTAAAATGTGAGTTAGGGATAGAAACAACCACTGTAAAAAAATGAATCCGTATAATCGATGTTAAGTCTTGTTAGATACACAAAATGTGAACAATAGTTCTAATAAGAAAGCTTCCGGATTAAACCGTCTACAGTTATACGGTTTACTGAGAAAAATACTGATATCTCCTTATATTTTAGGCTTTGTTGCGAAAGTTTTATATGGGGGTAGGATGTTTTGTGATACAACAGACCGACACATATGCATCAAATGTAATATCTTGAACATTTTGAAAATCACTACTCCCAAAGGTAAACTGGACCTTTAAGGCCCAAACTTGTAGTGAGGAAAATGCATGAGGGTGTATAGTTAAAGGGCCGCAGTGATATACGTAGTAGGTGGTATTCTTACACAAATCTTGAGGTAGATTACTCGTGAGGAAACAAATCATGATACATGTAGTTTGACCTATAGGAGGACACGTGGTTTCTCAGGTTACCCGACGCCATGCTGACGATGGGGAGGGGGGGGGGGTCCTTGAGATCATGGGGCTGTTATTTCGCGTTACGTGGGAGAGACAAAATGTATTTGTACTTATCTTATTTTCGTACCCGATTCAGCCAACCACTGATCCTATAGGTCCACTCTGAACAATGCGTCTTGAAGTGGATGCATCAGAGGTACTGGGCTGCAACTGACACAAGGAGGTGATGCCCCGCCCACACCCCTCCTACCCCCTACCCCCGCACAAACACACACACACCACCACCACCACCACCGCCGCCGCCGCCACCACCACCATCCCTCCCTCCCATCCGTAGGCCTACACCCTTCTTCCATTCAAACATTCTCCATAACTTCCTGTAGGTCATGGTACGCGAGTACCGACCCACATTATTGAGATATACACGTAATGTGTAAATAAAGTATCCACATGAGGCAAGGAGCACGTATATATAAAGCATACTGTGCATGCCCCTGGATAGAGTGCGCATGAAGTCAAGGGCCTCTCTTCCACCTCCCTGGTCACAGTCTGTAAACATAACGATCTTATTCTATGTCCCAGACGGCCTCATGACTTTTATCAACATCGAAACTCCGTTTTCCGCTGATGATTTCTGGTTTTCTTCAAAGTTTTTCTTTTGTTTTCACATTGATACTGGGTCCAATTAGTTACTGTTGGTGACGTTTTGTGAGAATTTGCGGTTTGAAAATGCGTTGTCATCATGACAATTGTCTTATCTTCGATTAGCTAACTGAGATAACAAGGTCATCTTCTGCCGTCTTTATAGGCTTGTCCATCTCTCTGCTTACGCTGTGCAGTGAGTCATCTTTTTTTTTATATGTGGGGTTTGCAACGTCGTGATATAAAGGTACACCTGTATATAAACAATACTGTATGATATCGCAAGGAAGACGTTTATTTTTGTAAGTGTTGGTACGATAATTTACGATTCACATATATTTTCGCTGCCATGGGACATACTGATGAATGCCGTTATTGTAATTGTTTTTGTGTTGCTTTTTGTATGTGCGTTTGTGGGTGTGTGTGTGTGTGTGTGTGTGTGTTTGTATGTTGTATTTTATTCTTGCATTTGGTCATTTCTCAGTTACTTTTTGTTTGCTTGCTTTTTCCCAGTGCTGTGCTTGCAAAGGGATATTATACCGATGTGTATCAACGCGCGAATTCAAACGCAAATATACCACCCAAGATCTATGAGACTTGTGATTTCATTTCGCGCCACTTTCGTGATTTGATACAATACATTACGAAATAACAAGATAACTTAACCACATTTTATATTGTTATGTTCGGCAGTAGGAGATTTTTTATCCGCATTTAGCGTCAAATGAAACACCAAATGATTGATCGAAACTATAGGACAGTAGATATATGGGGTACTCTTTTTGGTATTTTGATTTTTTTTATGCAGAAATTTCAGAAAGACAATACAATTCCCGCTATATAGAATTGTGATCTGCCAATATGCCCCGTTATGTAGGCCTATACTCGCCTGACAACATTCTGTATTTCTGCTCAGAAGCTTTTGTTAATTAGGTTGAGGCTCAATTATAGAGTTTTCACGACAGTTCACGAGAAACCATTTTGGACTGATTTGATGTATTTACTATCACGGAGACAATGCTTAGATACTGTTGACGATGCAAACGGACCCGTCTACCTCAATCTAGTTTTGTTTGTTCATGAGTTCAAGGTACTCACATGGGTCACAGGAACAGTGAACAGAAAGTGCGCTATAGCAAATAATAGGCACACTCTTGTGCTCATATATTATGAAGTACTAGTAAGTACACTACACATGATGAAACCATCACCTGAATCAGAAGAAAGAAAGAAAAAAACACGCACACATTTGATCAAGGAGCTTTGAAGCTCCTTGATTTGATAGCCTCCCGTAGGCACTATATAAGGGAAGTGGACTTTGATCTTATCATGAAACATTCATTTGTAGCATGCTGGATCTTCTGCACTGCCACTATCTATATGTAGTCTGCAACACAGTCAGAGTGAAGATGGCTGGAGTTTCTCCGTCGAGTCTCTGGTTTCGGCCGTTCTTACTCGTTGTTTGTGCATTCCTAGCACATGGACCTCTCATTCAAGCTGCCAGATTTTTGCTTCCCGCCACCTCCCTGGCCAGCACCAGGAGTCACTATATGGGACTGAGCACGATTTCCAGAGAACTGGTACTACGAGGACATGAAGTCACTTTCCTGCTCCTTGACAGGCGGGGAACGGCTGGCATGCTAGAAGGCTCTTACACCGACAACATCACTTACCCAAACTCGAAATCCGATGAGGAACTAGCCGCGGTAAGGAGAGACATGACAGATGCAATGGACAGTTACTCGAATTGGACCATTTCGCAGATGGTCATGAAGATGGGGGATTTTTACAGTCATATGAACTTTGGTTGCTACGAACTGTTCCGACATGAGGAAACTTTGCAAAAGCTGAAGATGAAAAAGTTTGATATGGTGCTTTCCTCACCGGTGATAGAAGCTTGCGACTCTCTCATTAGTGCTTACCTGAATGTATCTTTGACTATAGTCACAGGAACCCGACGCACTCCTACTTTCAACGAAGACATTTTCGGTATACCCGTCCCAAGCTCGTACACCCCATACAGCTTCGCTGTTAGTCTTCCATCCAACATGAACTTCTGGCAGCGAGTAGTAAATTATGTGACGCGATACACCATCCATCCCTTGACCGAATATTTCACTATAACTCTGCCAATCGGCAGGCTGCAGGAGATGTATGACATCAGAAGAGACCTTAGTCCGAAGCAACTGCTTCAGAGGGCCGATCTCTGGTTGTGTCACACCACTTTTGCACTGGACTCTGCCCGACCCATCACACCAAACTGGGTTCCTGTCGCTGGATATTCCATCAAACTAGTTAAGCCTCTGCCACAGGTATATTATGTACATTGTATGATATCATATTTCACATTTTCCAATAGGAATTGGAAGTAAGAGTCTTTCTTTTTGCTACAAAAAAATACCATCTATACACCATCATCACTTTAACTCATTTCCCTTTTAGTGAAAATGATTGGCTTTATAAATGATACAGTCATAATATTTAGTTAATTTTCCGTCGTCAAAATTTTTGCTGCTGTCTGCATCTTGCCCTGACCTTAAGATTTCTACATGACATTCAATTTTATCTTATCGTTTTTCAGACGATATTTAGGAGTCCGAATGAGTCCTCTTGACCACTTTGAATCTGTCCGGCTAAAACGGCTAGTTCAGATATCGTCATTGCCAATCCTCCTTTGTTCTAATCCTGATATAAAATTGTTGCTCTATAGATAGTCAAACAGTGCGTATGATCTGCATGAATTTTCCATTGTAATTAAAGTATGATCCTTTCGGCGTGTTCCAGCCATCCCAAAATTTGTGTGTGTGTGTGTGTGTGTGTATGTGGTTTTTTTTTTCCATTTTGATTGAAATTTCCATGAATATCTTTAATATGAGCTTTTCTCTCAAGTTAATATTTGATGAACAAAGTGATTTTTTAGGTTGATCTTAATGCTTCTTAAACAATATTTAGAAATTGCCGTTTCTTTTTTGACTCTACAGGTTTATGATCTTTAACTGAAAAAAGACTCCACTATATAGAATAATTATTAAATGCATGTGTTGTTAAAGAGTTGATGTTGGTTTTCGTTAAATTGATAAAAACATATTTCTTTGCATAGCGAATAGCGAGAGAGTATAATAGTACGTACCAACGTTTGGATATTACAACACGATCCTGGCGTGTGACACCAAACAAATAGGATTAAACACGTGCTTAAGTTCTTGCATCATACATAAATGTAATGTACCATATAAGAGAGAATGACATCATCCGGCGCTGGGCATTATCAGACACACACGCACACACTTAATCCCCAATATCATATACTTAAATTCATTCACTCATATAGGTTTTTCCAAAAACGAATTACAATGACAATTGACGAAATTAAAGTTAGGATTTGCGTTCCACGTGCTTCTCGGGACGAAATTGAATAATAAATCATTGAAATTGAATTACAAAAGTGCGAAAATGAATGGGAAAACCTATATTATGTTATATTTCATCCGCATTTCCTTTTGTTGGAAACGAGGTCTCTGAAAAATTAATGATTATTTAGTTAACAAGAAAAAATGAAAAAAAAATTCCTGGGAGTCATGGGGCACTTTAAGAATAGGCCAAGAGAGCAAGGTATTTCCGACCACAAAGTAAATAATACTCTTATCTATACTAACGTCGTGACATTCTTAATACATTGTGCAGAGATCAGAGGTCTTTACTGCCAAGCTTGCATATCTTGATGAAATAGGTTTTCCCATCCATTTTCGCACTTTTGTCATTCAATTTCAAAGATTTATTATTCAATTTCGTCCCGAGAAGCACGTGGAATGCAAATCCTAACTTCAGTTTCGTCAATTGTCATTGTAATTCGTTTTTCGTCAAACATTTTGAAGACATAGCATTCAAAATCGTCAATATATTGTCATTCAAATTCGTCCCTCCCGCTGACGGATCGCAGAATGTGAAGATCAAATTCGTTTTTGTTCACACAATTTCATGAATTTTTCATTCAAATTAGCCAGATGTTGTCGTATGCGGGACGGTACGTCTGTTTGTATCATGTGTACTCGGATTGCTTGTGTGTGTGTCTGTATCTGTGGTTCTCTATGTGTGTGTGTGGGGGGGGGGAGGGGGGGGGGGGGACACTTGTGTGTATGTTAACTCCTGAATGTGAAATGTGAACGGTTACAGAAAAAAATACATGAATGACTGGGAAATCACACCGGATAGAGATATGAGACGAATGTGAATGAAAATTTAACGAAAATGATCGAAAAAAGACAAAATCGATCCTGCTGTTTTGAGTGCTGCGAATGAGACTGACGAATTTGAACTGTAAATGACGAAAATGTATGCCAAATTACTAAATTGAATCTACTTTATGTGAAAAATGAATGACGAAAGACGAATTTGAAAGTAAGATTGGTCTATTCCTGACATCCCGCCACGAAATTGAAGTAAAAATTTGTGAAATTGAATGAAAAAAGTTGGAAAATGAATAGGAAAACCTATATAATCATTTCTTTCACTTGCCTTTTTTGTTTCATTCCTACAGAAACTGGAGGCATTCATAGAAGGGTCTGGTGAAGATGGATTCATTATATTTACCCTGGTAAAGGATGATTTCTAATATTTAAAAAAAGATAGAAAAGATACTTTTTAAAAGTAGTGGTGAAAATATGCAAATGTGACTTTTATCGATTTGCGCATGAAGCAATCAGTAGGCCTATATATACAAGAATTTTACTTACGATAATTAATTTCGACAAAATACTACTTTATTTGGCAAAATTAGAAATGGTATTATTTACACTTTAGCAGATCCTCGCATTTATTTAGATTTAGTACAGTGTACACTGTATGCCAAGAATCTACATCCTATAACAAACAAAGTCAAAGTCTCAAACACTCATTCGCGGGGAAGGGACAATTTTAACTTTTTCCTTTAAAAAGAAATGTCCACAAATGGGCATTCTCATGTCTTAGATCAATCCATCGATCCATAGTGTATACGTTAGTTTTTCTCGTTCAAGTTCCTGTACGGTATTATGTCAGTTAGGTTGAACTCGTAAATGTTTTATGTGCCCAACCATAAATTGTGTGTAGTATCAAGGGGGAAATTGATGCCCGACAAGCTGAGATTAATATGTGCTAATTGTTCATGGAATGACGTGGTCTTAATTGCATGATTATATTTTTATTTTATTTTTTTATATTACTGATTTCCAGACCGTACTTGTCCCTTTTTTAAAAGGAATTTAATACATGTACTGCAGGACTAACTGAGATTCTCCTTTGGACTCTGGTAAATAGTACAGGAAGATAAAGAAAATAAAGACGACGAAATTGACCTCTCCTTTATAACGATTTCCAAATGTTCGTTTCGTAGGGATCGATGGTCGCTTCGATATCAGACAAAAGTGTGACAAACGCGATTGCCAAGGTGTTCAGCGAGTTAAAGCAGAGAGTTGTCTGGCGCTATGTCGGGCCTACTCCGGCCAACCTTGGAAACAATACACTCATCTCGGACTGGTTACCCCAGAGTGACCTCTTGGGTGAGACATCATGTTTTACACATCAGTTAACGGCTTCTTTATACTGTATACGACAATGCTGCCCGTAATTTTGTTTTCATAACTTGTATCCTATCACAGAGTACAGTGTATATGGTATATTGTATGGCATTGTTTTTGCCTTGCCTCGCATGTTGAGTGTTTCGTATGTTGAGTGTTTCGTATGTACAGTTGAGTGATGAATTCATTTACCATCCTCGTGTGAATTGAGAAACTCTTGAAGATTGGACAAAAGAGCAAAATAACTGGTCGGGCATTCCAACATACCGAGATTGCTTAATTTGAAACAATATTTGTAATGAAACAAACTCCAAATCAAGTTTTTAATTAAGCAAATTTACCGTGTGAGTGGAAACTGGAATTGCTGAGGGTGATATAAAACTTAATTATACAATCAAGTTTCAACTCACAGTCTCTCTGCGTTTGTGTCTGAATGAGAGTGACTAGGGCCTATGCATATATGCCATGCTAGTTTGTTTAAAGATTTGGCGGTCATAATTATGTATTTATTTTTCACTGACGAAGAGTCACCAATCACCAGATTCTAGATCAAACGTTGTATTGAGAAATCTTACAACCACTTAATTCTGTTCAAAGCCCAGGAGTAAATGTATTTGTGAGTGTGAGTGATGAGTGTGTGTGTGTGTGTGTGTGTGAGTTGTTTTCAATATTCCTTCCAGAAAGACAGTGAAAGACATCTCATAAATTTTGGATGAATCATTGATATTGAGGATTCTAATACCACAATGACATACAAAGACACATTACCACCTTTGTTTATTCTCTCTTAGTTGCCTTTTCAATTTTTTTCAATGTTTGAAGTGACTGTTTTGTCCCGTGACAATGATATGATTATTGTTTTATTTCAGGTAAGATTAGTTATGGGGCCTACATCTTATCTCTAAAAAGTGTTCGTGACACATAATATTTTTATTTGTTAATCTTCTTTCCTTTGCAAGCATCTTTCACATTGGAGACCCCAGTTTTTTCATGTCAGTTTTGCCGATAAAAACCTTTCTAACTACTGACTCGTTTTTAGGTCACCCAAGGGCGCGTCTTCTTATATACCACGGTGGCAGTGCGGGTGTGCACGAGGCTCTATACTTCGGGGTACCAATGGTCATCATGCCCCTGTTCGGCGACCAGCCAGCCAACGCCGCGGCGGTTGCTGACCGAGAGCTTGGGGTGGTCATTGACAGGAGCACAATCACTGAAGACAAGTTTCGGAAAGCTGTCCGACAAGTTCTGGATGATCCCAGGTAACGAGATTTTTTTAAAGGAAGTCACAGTTCCAGGAAATGAATTTCAGTGAAATTGGAAGTCTGTCGCCTGGAGTGCCATTGCTCAGGCGTAACGACTTTAGGCCGTTTCTATGTGTTCATTTTGGTTGTACATTTGTATACATGTATTTATATTATAAACATATATGCATACATATACACGTAACTTCTTTGTTAGATCTCGTCAGCATTTTTCTTTTTGTTCATTTATGCAAATATCAATTAAGAAAGATTGTAATCTATAGATAAGTGATGGTCAAAGACAAAGTAATGGCATGACTGGTTTCATTCTAAAGTCCTTTTTTGTCATGCTCACTGCTTCATACGCTGTATTAGGGAAGCGTGGATTTCTTGAGTGACATAACTGTCACATGATATGTCTGAGAAGAGATATAGATAAGGCCAAATCAATATGAAAGCTCGAAATTTCTCGTTGATTTCTTGGTACAGATACAAGACAAATGCAGCCAAAGCATCGGCCATCTTCCAAGACGATCTCATGAAGCCGCTAGACCGCGCCATATTTTGGATTGAGCACGTGGTCAAGTTTGGCGGGGCGCATCTACGTACAAGGGCCAATGACTTGAATTTCATCACGCGAAACTGCCTGGATGTCCTAGCTGTTATCATTGCATCAGTCCTATTAATGATGTATGTGTTTGTCCGTTTCTTTATGTTGTTGACTCGATGTTGCTGTGCCAGAAACCGAGGACAGAAAGTAAAGGCAGATTAGGACGCA
Source organism: Diadema antillarum (assembly GCF_040938485.1). Classification (NCBI taxonomy): domain Eukaryota; kingdom Metazoa; phylum Echinodermata; class Echinoidea; order Diadematoida; family Diadematidae; genus Diadema; species Diadema antillarum. The sequence continues at coordinate 87,329 of NW_027271135.1, forward strand.
CTGTCCGTATCATTATTTTGCTTTCCGAACCTACATAACTTACATCTTGAAACGAAAATGATTCTTCCACAGGTTCAAACAATGGTATGTCCAATACATCATGGCATACATAGTTGTATCAACTGAAATACACCTTAAAACATTTTTTTTTTGCACTTTTGAAGAGCACCAATACCGGGAATACCCTAGCAGTCTCCCCATTTGCATGTTATAATACACAGATCGGTAGCCACCACCTATGTTGTGATTAAGTCACTACATGACTCATGAACTATATTAGTAAATCTGGTCAACTGTCCAGTTGACCAGATTTACTGATATAGTTCATGAGATATACTTTACCTGGATGACTGAGAACATTGACAGTCACTACATGACTCTTTTGTATGCAAGGGTTGTTGTTGATTTTTTTACTTTCATTTTTTTTACACCAACAATAACTAATTAAAACACAGATCACGTAAGAAGGTTTATTTTCAGTACAATAAATGTGTTTAGATTACATACCAAACTACAGGTTAAGATTTCGTATATGTATCCAAAATGTCATAGAAGACAACCATTTGTAAACTAATCTCTTATAATCTTCATAGTCTTGTCTGAGACCAGTATGGTGAGATGTCATTCAACTTGATTACTCCACACGCATCGTTATCATTGCATCAATATATTTAAATTATGTCGAGCCAATCGTTCTGAATTGAATGTCTTCCCTCAATAATCATACATGTACCACTAAATTTGTTCAACTTCAATAAAAACATGATTGGCATGATCTCAGATTCAGATTTTGATTTTCTATGATTATAATAATGTTAAAATCTCGCATCCATTGGTTATTGGAAGTAAACTTTGAAAAGTGTCAATAATTATATCTCTTTATAGATCGTGTTCTGTCTTTCGTACTTTGTCATTTATCAAGATACATTATTCTGAGATATAACATGTCAACGATTCTCACGGCCTGCAACCATGCTTTTCTGGATGGAAGAAAAAAGACTGAAACTATCGTGGATACTTAATGACGACTTTATTAAAGACACAAACAAATAAGCAAATGTGAAACGGAAAGTTTTTTTTCCCCAATACTCAGTCGTGCTGTGCATTCCAGGAAAGCATAGGGTTAACGAGTTAGTTGTCATTGTAATGAAAATTAATCTGGCTTTCTTATGATGTCATATTTAAATAAAATAATGCAAATTTGAGAGAAATATGATGAACTAAACTGGAATTGCGTACTTTTTCTAGAAATATATTATGACGTCAATTACAATGCGCACAAAATACACATTTCTTGATCGTTTAGTGTTACTTCCACCTTATCGAAAAGGTGTTTAATATATCAGAAGCAATCAAGTTATGGAGTAAGATAAGACAGTTCAAACACAAAATAGAGTACATGTAATACGCAAACGATTACCGGAATCAATATACTAAGATACAATGATGCCATTTCCGTTTATCCTATACTATTCAAATACTAGTAACCATAACGTTCTTAAAAATTGGACGATATCGACTAAAGTGATTATATCGTTGTTTTGGTGTATGTTTATATGTAAACTTATCCTATCTCAAGGACATCTTGGTTAATTCGTCACCCTGCTTATCAGTTTTTTAAATCGCTGCTTATAAGAATGCAAAATGAAGGACGACAAGGAAATCAAAATGGCACAATGTGTGTACTATAGCTACGTGTTTCTTTATACATTGATTTTTATCCGAAGCAATGTCTCCAATACGATTCTTACGGGATTGTAATGTACGTTGGACTGTAGGCCTATCTTAAGTTTGACAATCACAGTGAAATGGTGAGTCGAGGAGCAAGGGGTGGTTATTATGCCAGAGTAACACTCACCAAGTTTTATTTGACGAATTGAATCGTTCTTCTAAATTGATATTCCTTAAATTGGAACTCAGCGCCTCTGGGCCAAAGTCAAATATTCAAACCCACTACGTTTGAAGACATTTGATTATTGATGAAGGAGATTTTTTATACCAGTGCTCTGGAAAAAAAAATAAAGCTACATTACACGTCACTCTTTCCACATAGGGTTCAATAACAATAAAATCATCTTGACAATCAACGTATAATATTTTCAAGATTGGTTTGCATCCCATAAGCTGGGAATTATCAGTTCTTTGTAGATATGGCCTACATGCAGCATTATATATGTGTGTATATATAGCATACATAATATAGGCCTATATATAACGGTCTTACGATGCTCTCGTAAGTAGTTCACTAGAATACAAACCCTTGAATGGGTACATTAAAATTCTCCCTTCAAAGTTTCACGGGCTCATATATAGACTAATCATTTGGACATTCACATACATATCTGATATTTTTCTCAACCTGTTTAAATAATTATTGCGTTAATTAGCTTCAGGTGTGTGAATCTCGTACTCGTCAAACTGTAAGGCCTACATTACACAGTATATTATAGTGGAAACTCGATCCTGCCGTTATTTTGTATGGGTGCGACATAGGAGTCTATTAGTAAGTGCGAGTGAGATTCGTGATATCACAGTGACGGCAACACAGCTATAAATGTCATGGAGGTCATTAAGTCTATCAACACATCTGACATAACCCAACTTGTCCAACTGCTTACAATACATCCTCATAATCTGAACCACGTGCCATTGTTTCACTCAATTTTCAGAATTGGTTTCTCTGCATGATATGCAGGGAAGGTATACGGACATGAGAAAATGTTTCTTTTTGTCTTCAATTGCGTTATTTAAAGCCTTCTAGGAGACTAACGTAAGACTCATAAGCTGTAGATTATATCATGTACAATGCTTGATTAACATACAGGGGTTATCGAATGATGATCTTATTTGCTTTCTATTCAAGAAGCGTCTAATCATTAAAAAAGAAGTGGTGATAAAACTAGGGAGTGTTCTCCTTTTCATCGAAGTTGAGGTATACATGCTCTTATGATACGTGCTTATTAAACCACATTTTTTTTTTTAGTGCAGATGTCAACCAAGACATGTCACTCTCCATGACTGCTTGTAAATCTAGAGGCCTCAATGAATTGCACAGAGCTAGTAACATCTTAAATATTGCCGGTATCCGGATTATTCTGCTCTGCGTGGGTTTGGGATCTGGTTTTCATTTCACTTAAAATGGCTTATCACTTCGTCCAAAGGCGTGCTTCAAAGTGTACTTGATGTTAAATGCAAAATAAACAAAATACTCAAAATCAAATCAATGTACAAGTACAAGCCGAAAATGATGCGTATACGGGAAAGTCGTTACGTAAATTGACAGTACATGTATAGCTTGTCAGAGTAATAAAATACAAAATAGATACACTTGAGCAATATCTAAACATATACAATGCCGATGAAAGGAATGTACATAACGTAATAGTAATGAATTATTCAACATGCACTCTTATGCTGAAGAAAGTTGTTCTACATTTTTCACCTTCAGCATGTAAACCAGACAACGTTTCTTGATATTTTTACTTGGTTTGGGTTAAACCAAAGAGTCAATTCCTTTAACCCATTACCAAGCAAAATGATGCTCCTTCTATGAAAGATTCGTAGATCCGTGGAGATCGGGCTAACCACCGAAGTTTAATGATTTGTTTCCTGACTTATTTCGACCTTCCCTGCATATTTTCTTCAAAACTATGCATTTGTTGTTGTTTTTTCGTTTTCACTAAAGCTGACAGACAAATAAAAATACAAACAAAGACCTGAGCAAACACCTCTAAAAACATGGCTGCATTGGCGAAGGTAATTTTCAGGAATCGGAAGGCGTGCAATAATACCGGTAGTTTATGTCAAATACATTGTAAAATGAACTGACGACGAATCCAGTAAGAGGTCTGAATCAGACAATAATCTGGGTTACTATAAATACACCAAAAACCCTTGCTCCATGTCTGACTTCACGGAAAATTTCCTTTAATCCATTGATTGTATATGTTTGTGTGTGATGTGTGTGTGAATTGCTAGCAAAGAAACGAACAAACAGTGGACAACAGCGCAATAGATTTATTTTCAGGATAAATGATCAACGAACTGATAAATCTTCGTCAAAACCATTGTTCGGCGTTTTGGCACCTCGCCACAGAAAGATCACAGAACGTTCTACTTCGTCTCTGATAATCATGTCAATTCCTGCAGATATAAGCTGAGCATATACTTAAGATATTATTTTACATCTCCAACGTGAGCCGAAATAATGCTGTACACTGAAGAAGTGCATTTGAAAGTTGCTTCGGACGCTTCCTGCTGATGGTTATGGCAGTCAACATTTTATTCCCTTTCTTTATTGATGCTCAGATTCCTGAACATATCCTTGCAACCTTTTAGTATCATGGAAAAAGGGCGACACCATCGGGAAGTCAAAAGCATTCGACTTGAACGTGAGTGTAGAATTGTCTGTGTCGTCATCAGATAAACACAGGAAAGGACAGCTTTTCGAAATATAGTCCTTGATGGATACTGATGGATTGGTCACTCTGCAGTGACTGAAGGATATGCAGCAGTTGTCATTGGTCACTAAGCCTAATGGCTTTTGCCCATACGTCATGATGCAACAGTTATGGAAGTGAAGACAAAGAACGACATTTCCCAAACACTTTCGAGCCCAGAAAAGCACGTAGCCAATGTTGATCGGATCTACAACATGAATGAATCGGAGAGAGAACACACGTGGAGTCCCATCGCTGTGTACAAGGATTGGCTCTTGGCTATCATTCTTGTCGCGACATTCTCTCAAAGTTTTGATGTCTTCGATCTCGACCTCGCTCAAATCGCCAAGTACAACTTTAGCGAGAGAGAGTATTTCCAAATTTGGAAACATCCGACTAGTCAGAGACAAGATGGTGGGGAGGGAAATAGAATGACCTCGATCGATGTCAACGAACTCCAATCTGAACTCTGCGAGTGAATCATTTTGGACATCTTCCGGGATAGATACTTCCCTGTTGTAAGAGAGATTCTCACACCAGTGTGACAAACCGACCCGCTGCAGACGTGGACATGCCATCCCTACATGGGCTAGAACATCAGCCAAAGAACAACGTTGTGGAGGGAAACTCGAACCCGCGATGATGACTTGTTCGATCCCCAACTTGTCAGGAAGTGATGAGTAATGAGATGAACGAAATTCAGGGATCCGAATCGTCATGAAAAGAAGATGAAGTTTGATTGTGTTTGGGGTGTACCGAGCAATCAGAAAGAATATATCTACGATCGAAAATTCTTCCAATGCTATATTCGACTTTCTTTTGACCACGTCGATGCTTGCATTACCAACCTTCCTTAAGCGTATTTCGTCTACGATGAGTTGGGCTTTCACGTCGTCTGCACTGGGAACTATCTCGGTGTGAGAAGGGATGTAAGCTTTTAACTCATCAAGTGATAGCAGTGTCAGATGACATTTGCCTAACGATTGACCTACAACATCCAACACACCTGTAACAGATATATCTTCCATCATGTTCTTAAGACGCAGCTCCTCGAGACATGACTTTACAACGCATTCCTTCCGAGAGGTATCATGGCGATCCTCGACGGTCAACACAATGTCGTGCAAGAAGCATCTTTTCATGGCGGAGCAGAAACCACTCGCAACACCAAGAAGCTCAGAGAGTGACAACTGGTTATCAACAAAACCAATTTCCAAATCCTCAATTGCAGTTGACCCAACCCGAGGCATGAGATCTGGATTGTGCTCATGAAGAACTAGCTCAACATAGGAGACATGCAGACATCGCATGTTCTGACACTTTCTTGCAAACAGGTGCAGCAGATCGAAAAGAGACACTTGCGTGCTTATGCTGTTGATATGAAGTTTCTGAACACTGCATTGCTGTTCATTACTCTGCCTTACAGTTTTGCATGACTCATGAAGGTCAAGTTCTGTGTAAGTGAGCGATATGGTAGCAACATCAATCTTCATCTGCGACAGTATGTTCATTAACCCTGAAAGATGAACAGACTTTTGACATTTGTTGAGACTGAGTTCTTCAAGTTTGAATGTCTCTAGGGATGGTCCGGGTAAACCCTCCAGCGAGAAGTCTCCCGTGAAATCGGAAACGAAGATGCTTTTCAACTTTCGATAGCTCTTTGTCGTGAGTGAGAGAAGATCGGACAGAGAAATCGTTTCAATTATGTCGAACATTGACAGACTGGTGCATGGTTGAAAGCTAACATTGTTAGGTAATGCAAACTTCAGATAGTAAAGGAAGCTGTGACAAAGGCTGCCATCGTAGTCCTGGCGTTCTGGGTTGTGTCCATCCAGCTTCTCAATCATTGGAAGCAAGTCTGCCTCGGACCCACTCTCTTGATTGATCATGAGGCTCAGCAGAAATAGAGACCTCATAAAATCATGCGACTTTACGACAAGCATTTCATCAAGGAATTCCGGCACTTGTTCGTCAATGCCACTCAGCTCACTATGTAGATCAGCTTCTGTCTTCTCATTATCTTGCAAAGACACAAGGTGTTCAACTATCTTCCTAGATCTCACACGATTGTCGTAACTCCCTTCACGCGCCCTTCGTTGGCAGCTGAATACCAACGTGTACTGTAAAGATATTGTCTGGGCAGCGTTGGACATCCCTGCCAAGGTTGACTCCATGACTTCGGGGTGTGACGCGATGAAATCTCCGGCACATTTTTCTTGGAACAACAAGTGTGGAAAGGAGTAAACAACCTTGAGAGACTCAAATGCATCATGATGTATTTTGGCCTTTTGTCGAACAAGCAGTCCAATTTTCAAGCCAATTTCAATCATGCGTGTTTTGTGCCCAAATTCGTCTCTAGGGAAAATTAACTTCTTCCCGGGTTTCAAGACGCCCTCGAGCGCCATTTTCCCAAGATCATCCCAGAACTTTTCTAGCACAGGCATGTCCACCTCGTCTGGAATCTCATGATAGAGGGGTTTCCTAGATTCACCGATCTTGTCTATGTTATTGACAAAGAGGGCACGAAGAAACTTGGTGAACAGGGAATTCATCGTATCGGCTTCGGTCGTGTCTTCGGAGCATGTCTTTTTGAGATAGCATACCATGGAAAGAAGGATTGGCACACGCGCCAGGTGGCGAATAACCCCGCTATATTTTATCTTCTCCAGGCACTGTCTAGCCGCCCGATCATCAGGAGCAAAGTACTGTTTGACAAAAGAATCGACCCCCTCTGAGTCAAATCCGTCAAGACTTACCTGAGCGTACATGCATGTTTGCTTTTGAAGCAAACATGTGTGCCACGGGCGGGTCGTGACCAGAGTCGTAACTTCGGCCATCATTTTGCCTGCCAGAACATCATTAATGTCTCCTTTATAGCTATCTGGATCAAATTCATCGTAGCCATCGAGAATGAGCTTAACCTCTGTTGGATTCGACTGAATAAACCTCTGTATATGCGATCAGGAGTTATCGAACTGTCTTTGCATATAAGCTGGGTGTGTATGGCCTCGGCTACGTCCCCCGAACCCTGAAGTCTACGGAACTCAAGCGCACAAAGTATCTTAACGTCCTTCAGGGGAGACTGTGGCACCTTCTTTGCCCAGTCATAGGCAAGTTTCTTGCACAGGGTACTCTTACCGGTTCCACCCTCACCGAAAACCAGAATTCGATCTGCTATGCTGCCATCTATCCAAAGGTTGAAAAGGTCGTTGTGCGAATTTTTCAGCTTATCTTTTGTCTTCTTACGGGATCTCGTGTCGACTTCCTGTCGCAAAGAAAGAGAAATGAAGTATTCATTGAGGTCCACCAGCCTCTCGTCCCAGGGATCGGTAGTCACAGTGCAATAGATCTGTTTGTAGTACCTTCTCAGTTCCTTTGCAAATATTTCAGCAAACTGCTCGTCTTCTATATGTGCTCCCTTTGAATAATCCGTGTTTTCTGTAAACATAAAAAAATCAGAAAAGAAAGACGATATGATTTAGTTATTTCAATGTTGTTTACGTCAACTTCACTCTGTATTTTCTTATCCTGTTCCTCACTGATACGTGATAGAAGGTCAATCTTCAATATTGCATTTTATCCCTCAAGAATGTTTGGCAATAAAGGGATAATGATTAAGATTATATGATGGACTCCTGTTATAACAAAGTCCTCGGAACCGGCAGTTTTCTTCCATTATATCGAAATTTCGTTAGAACCGTACAAATAAACAATAAGAATACATAGAGTGGATAATGTGGCGGCATTAATTTTCACTTCGTTGTAACCAGAATTTTATCATAACCGTGTTCATTATGATGGGAGTGCACTGTAATTATAATGCAGTGTAACTTTTTATTTTCTATTATAGAAATCGAGATAAACTCAAGTGGCTAGCGTCTTGAGTGGAAACCAACAACGAAAAGAGAGATCTATCATAGTGATAGTATTACTATCCAACAATTATTGTTACAACAGTGAGTACGACTTGTGATTATGGGTAAATTCATTTACGCCTACCTATAAATTTGTGGGGGGTGTTTTACGAGCTACAATGTATGTTTCTAAAAAATGGTGTAATGTCTAGTTTTGTGAATCACTAACACTTACTCAGCTTAAAGAGTAAATGCGACAAACAAAAGACAATTATACCTTTTCTTAAGCACTTATCGGCAGTTTGAACCATCCCGATTTGGTCCAGCTTAGATGCCAAAAGATGGCGTCTACCCTTTTCGCCGGGAGTCTTCTCTCTCCACGTGAACAGCATGTGCGTCGTACCATCCACAGTTACGTTGTTGTGAAGAAAATTTGTCTTTTGGTATCTCTCGATTTCAGGATAACCAAAGCCAAGTAGGAGACCAAGATCAGGAACTTTGGATACATCGACACATTTGGCAATATCTCGCAGCTCAGTGTCAGATACATCGTCCGTACTAATACATCTTTGTTCTCTGAAACTTAAAAATACAACCAAGACAACACGATGAAAATCAGCATGAATTTGTGCAAAAGACTTCAATGAAAACTACAGCTTTACGAGTTTGTCATTTGCATCATTGCAGTTATAATCGATATTTTGCCTGGCAGAAATCATTTGCATTCTCGAAAACACTCTTTCTAAGAGTGTAGGCTTACTTGTTCCATTGGCACAATCAACAAGCAATTAGGCACAATGACACTGAAGTACTGCCTATAGATAAATATCTACCATCACTTTAGGAATATCACCTGACATGTAAAGAAATTTGACTATGAAAGTGAAAATCACGCTAACTAATTATCCTTACTCTGCGAGTTCTGTTTGGACGAGGTTAAAATTGATGCAGATAGTGACGTAGAGACCAATCCCTGCTCCCCTCTACGAGATGACGAATACTCCACGTTTCCCAACTCCTCAGACAGTGGCGTTTTGTCTTCTTTCCGTTGGAGCGTCCTCGCAGCACTAAGATCAGTTGGTAACTGAGGCAACTCATCTTGACTGATTTCTGCTGGTGGAGATGATATCGGGACATCGACCGGCTCTCTTGGAAGAGGTTCTTGCTCGGTGTGCTCTGATGTTCGGGTAGATAACTCTCCTTCTGTACGGCTCTGATTCGCCGCCGGTGGTGCTTGCACCGAGGAAGTCTGTGGGGATGTCAGTGACTCACTTGCTGGTGATAGTGGGGGCGGAGAGGGCGCTCTTGCATGTACCATGACAAGACGGGCTCCAACTTGATCTTCTGTGTGCAGAAGAATGTCTGTAATAATACAATTCTGCTGTACATTTATGCTTTAAAAACTGTACAGCTTAAAGCGTGCCCCCAAACACTGACGAAGGAATCAAATTTTACATTTGTTTTTTGCATACTATAGTTTAGATTTATCGAAATTATGACAAAACTAGCATTTGTTTTTCTTTGGCCTTTTAGTTTGCGTGTTCGCTTGTTTGTTTGTTTTATGGTTTTTCCTTCTTTTCTTCAAATCATGAAAATACAGCTTAAGTATATGCGTTTTGTGTAGGAAGATTCTTACACACGCCATATTTTAAATCACTCTAGTCTTTCCCTCGATCATTAAAGGACAAGTTCAACTTCATAAACATAAGAATTGAGAGAATGCAACAATATTAGTAGAACACATCAGTGAAAGTTTGAGGAAAATTGGACAATCGATGCAAAAGTTATGAATTTTTAAAATTTTTGTGTTGGAACCGCTGGATGAGGAGACTACTACAGCTTGTGAGTCATATGCGTACAACAGTATAAAGAAAATGTAAAAGAAAATTCAACATATTTTCACTTTTTTCGCATAATAAAAGAGCACTTGACTTGCCTCTTTCTAAAGGCAGGGGGAATAATATTACCCATAACATTTGTCAGTAACCAGTCAGGGGAATGTGTACTTTTTTCAAAAGATGGAATTGTGTGAAATTCTCTTTATATTTTCCTTATATTGTTGTACGCATGTGACATCTAAGTTATTCATACACTGCAGTAGTCTTCTCATCCAGCGGTTACTGCACAAAAACTTCAAAAATTCATAACTTTTGAACGGATTGTCTGATTTTCCTCAAACTTTCAATGATGTGTTCTACTAATATTGCTACATTCTCTCAATCCTTATGTTTATGAAGGTGAACTTGTCCTTTAAGGTGCACAGGTAATTAAAATCTTACCTTCCTCTGGTTCAAAGCTTTATCTGCCTTGAATAGTGCCCTTCCTATAGCATCGCACATACATACTGCATTGCCCATTTTTAACATAACAGAGGTCTTCTAGAGACCATCTTATACATTCGATATAATTATACAGTATCTATCAAAAAAAAAAGAGAAAGAAATAAGGTAATCCATCGTTGGAGGGTTATTATTCATAATTGTCAACTCTACACGGAGAGCACAATGTTGGTTGTGAGGAGAGAGGAGCTCTTTTTCTCTTCATTGATATCTAATTATGTCGATTTAATGTCATAAACATGAGTGAGCACATGAACTTTAAAGACAATGACAAATTGCACTTTTTTTCAAAATTTGAGTGTCACATGAAGAAAAATGAGGGAACGATGAATATCTCAATGAATAGATGAGATTATAACTTTTAACATGTCCACCTGTCTGATGACCTGGTCACTTCCACAAAAGCCAACCCACACAATCCTTTTTTCTGTTTGTTTTTCAACACATAGCTTGCAGCGTCAAACCATGTCTTTTTACGAAGAGAGAAAAATAAAGTTACCGACAACGTGGCCGTGTTGAAAGTTATGGACCACAAAAGGTTAGAAGAAACCCTAAACACACACCTGCAGTCGTGCAGGCTGACCTGTTAATTTTACCACTTTCATTAACAGACCTCATCCATTCAGTGAGACATTCATTCCGCTTGAAAGATTCATCTGATTGGAATGTCAACTGGATAGACGTTCATTTTGTCCCAATCAGTTGCAATTTACCTGTTTGATGAGACTTTGGCTATTTGTAGCGATCGATGTGAAGAAGCTTACAGATCCAGTAGGTGAAATCTTATCAAACAGATAAATCGCAACTGATTGTGACCAAAAAAAAGAATGAACTTCTATCCAGTGAAACATTCATTGTTGCTTCACGATGACACTCAAACTTGGTAAAACGTACAATTTGTCATTTTTGTCTTGTTTGAAGTTCATGAGCTCAGTCATGCCTGACATTTGTCAATCTGATTAGGTATCAATGGAAAGAGGAAGAGTTCTTCTTTCCTCCCAACCAACATTGCGCTCTCCATACAATACCATAGCTGAAAATCATGAAATAGTAACCCTCTTAATTTGGATTACCTTTTTTTATACGCACTGTAGATTCTTACAAAAATAGCACATTCGTAGATGTGACAACAAATTAGTCGTTTGGTAAGTCATTTGGGACGCATTTTTTTTTTCAGAATAAGAAAATTTATAAACACAATCATACACTGTAGATGATGTTCTGTCTGATGACAAAGTAAAATTCACGCAATCATATTGTTTTACTCCCTTCGATGCACAGGTTTACATAGAGATTATATAAATTTTCATTCAAGCTTCAAGCTCTATACCTCGAGGCTAAATCTGCGGTATAGACATATGAGGTTGATTTACAAACATTTTGTTTGACTTGATTTATGGACTTTGCCTTTGGTTATCACATTTGCCTGTGTGCATTTTCATATTCACTTCATGATAATCAATGTGATCAAAGAGTCGAGTCAATCTTTGTTCACACACCATTTGTACTGCGTATACGTGTATGTGTGGGGAGCACTATACAGCACAAGCTAGGAACAATGTAAAAAAAAAATACATTTTCATGCAAACACTGCAGGCAATGGCAGGGGACGTAGTTTTAATCCCGCAGAGCTACCAAGTCTCACGCATTCTGCGTGAGACTCAAGCATTTAGGGGCCATCTCACGATCTCACGCATGGCACCCATTCCTCTCACGCATCGGGCCAAGTCTGCCACTTGGGCCCATAATAATGAGCATAGCTCAAAAGATTGAAGTGATAGTTGCAAATGAAGGTATATTTCCCTTTTGTCTCCCCAAATACACCTGATCGCACCATTAAGAGCTAAAAATTGAAAAAGCTCTGTACAGTGGGAGGCCACAGGGGGAAAAACCCCTCCCACACCCTCGCTCGCGCGCATAATCGCATGCCGAGATGCCGAGTCATGAAAATCTCACTCATAAATTTTTTTTGAACTTGGCATCCCTGATCCCGTCCAATTTCAAGTAAAATAGTTGAGCTGTCTTTTACGACCACCAGGTCGAAATCTATCTATAAAAGTTGCTTCCATATAGGGTCTACACTCACAGTCCAACCAGGGAGGTGGAAGTGTTCCACCTCCCTGGTCCAACAGTATAAAGGCGGTTGTACAAGTCACTGTTCAGCAGAATTTCACTTATTAAGTCTGCATAAATCTCAAGTTTGAAGTACGTTAAATGTTTATATAAACTCCTCAAAATAAGTTCTGCAATAAAGTTTGATATATCATATTTCTCTTATACCTGCATTATCTTCATTAAACATGACGTCATAAGAAAGCCTGATTGATTATCTTTGAATGACATCTCACTTGCCGTGATTGGGTGTTCTTGGAATATGCAAAATAGTTGAGTATGGGGACAGATCAAAGGTGAAAAGTCGCAACAATTCTGCTATTTATAACGTACAGTTTTGACGAAAAAGGCCACAGGAATAAGGAAAGCTGAAATGAACTTTCAAAAACTCCTATTTCCTTGAAATAAGATGACTTTTTGGTCAACCTTTATGTTTAATTTCAATCTGCAGATACTACTGCAGTTTTTAATTCCTGGATGAAGCCTGGAATCTAATGATAATTTCACAATGCATTCTTTTCAAGCACATTCCTTCCGTGCAACGACAAAGCAAATGGGAACTCTACACTGTTTGACATAATACAGTATGTTTGCTCTATTTCGCAACATTTCACACTTGACCTCTCCTCATACTCAGTCATACTGTGCATTCCAGGAATGCATAATGTAAACAAGCGAGTTGTCGTTGTAAAGAAAATAAATCAGGTTTTCATATAATGTCACATTTGAATAAAATGATGTAGTTTTAAGAGAAATATGATACATCAAATTGAACTTGGAGAACTTTTTTTGAGGAGTTTGTAATCTTATGCATGAGGATATAGTAATTTATATGATTATATATATATATATATATATATATATATATATACATATATATATATATTGCTTTCTAATTAATTTCAAGATATTTAAAAATGTTGATTTTTACCCTGTGGCGCTCCAGTGTGAATTGTTAGTACATTGGTGTCTGTGAAGTCCTCAAACACTGCTGCTGTGATTGGCTGATCGTTGTAGGTGATAAGACTTGACTCATGGCCATAGAGAGTCTTGCATTCAGTCAACAGCTGGTCCAGGGAAGCCGCTTCCACCTCTCCAAGTCTTCTCCTGTCTTTGCCATCGTCTTGTAGAATGATAAACGACTTCACGGGGCCTTCTGCAATCGTTTGTCGCTTCTGAATACATGAAATAGTGGTCGATTTGAATGAATGAATGAATGAATTTGTTTTAAGTGACCGCTGAGGAAGAAGTGGATGGTATAAAATAAAAGCAAGCAGCCACGGCTTGCCCCTCCCAGCCCACCTTTTTTTTTTTTTTTGTGGGGGGGGGGGGGGAGGCATAATAACCACTTTGGGCCCCCGCTTTTAAACCCCGGAAGTGTCTCTAGAAGAATGTTTTGTTGTTTTTGCGTTCAAGCCGATTAACCCCCGAAAACGTACCTTGCAGAAAACTGCCGCTGAAGGCGTTTCTGTGTCAGCTGATGAAACGCGGAAGTGGCATCAGTATTGTAACTGCCCACCCCCCCCCCCAAAAAAAAAACAACAACAACAACAACAACAACAACAACAACTTTTAAAAACGCGGCGCCGGCATTTAGGACAATGGGGGAAGGGGTAGGTAATAAGTGTCTTGCTTATATAGGGGCAATCGCTATAGCCAGCTAGGAAAATCGAACCATGGCATATCTTGACTGATAGTCTGCGTGCTTTCATCCACTGAGTCACAACAGTTTCTCAAAACACAACGATAGCATAATATAGGACCTATCATACCCTGACAGTAGTTAAATCAAGGGAAATCACTTTCAAAGTTTTGCGGAAATTGCTTTGATTATTCTGTACCATTGAATAATTAGATGATAACTACACATTAGTTACAATGTCCTATTGAGCTGCACTGATTACGAATATCATAAACACAAACTCACACCATGGTGAATCACATTCATAAAATCTTGTGAATGAATTATGCATCTCTGTGCGCATAAATAGGCCCACATAGTATTAAGCACCAAAATGAATGTATGAATGATGAGAAATTACATAAAGTAGACCCAGTTTCATTAAAACTTACGAAACGCCTGGATCTTGAAAAGGAAAGAGACCTCCTCAGCCGAGAGAGCCTCCCTCTTCCAGCCGAGGTTTGGCCGGCAATGAGGTCTGTCTGCTCCGCTTGTTGCTCCCCTCCTGGAACATGAGGCGACGATTTCTGGCTTCGAGAAAATCTGTTTCCCATCTCGTAATTCTATAGATTGATCGACTCAGTCACCATGGTAACAGTGGCTGTTCCTTCATGAAAACGACGTGTTACAACTTTTTTTTTCCTTGTTATGATCACGATAACATCCATCTGGTTTTTGGAAATTTTGGATCGGAGATTTCCCTTTGTGCTCAAAAGCTGCCAACGCCCCACATACCATGTGAATGTTACTTCGATTATGATTGTGAACATAAAGTAGCACGCACATCACCTGTATTCGCGTTTGTACGTTGTATCTCCTGTGATGATACACCGTTCATAGTTCAAAACATGTTCTGCATGTATGGCGCTGAGCGTTTCATAGAAACTCTGGTCAGAGTCTACCTCGACGGCTCGACCGAACAAAGTCCGAGAGTACAGAGAATTCATATCTAATAAGTAGCTCATTAATAATCGTTAATTTTTCTTTGTCCTGAACACGCAAGGTCAGGCCCGTCAGTAGGATTTTTATGGGGAGTTCAGAATTAGAGTTCAGGGTTTGATCAGCTGACAAGCAAAAAAAAAAAAAAAAAAAAAAAAAAACCACAAAAAAGCTCCCCCATTCAACTTTTTTTAGTTTCTCGTGCACTTCCGAAAAAAAAAAATCAGTGCAAATTTCTGATGCCACTACAATCACCCTTTCAAACGGGGGAGGGGTGGGGGGGGGGGTCGGCGACTCATATTTTTTCCTCTTTACTTCTTTTGGGGTTTTTTTTTCGGCTGCTGGCAAATGGGGGAAGGGGGTTCCGCGGCACCCCTTGAACCCCCTCCCCCCCCCCCCCCGATAAGGACCTGAAGATATACTTTTTATATATCCTGCGATAAAACACATACAAGTACATCGTGTCTATTCAAGTTAACATTACGTGAAAGTATGTCGGGTACAGGCCCGTATTTCAAAATTGGAAAAAGTCCTTTCTGAGGGGGCTGATTAAACCAAACAGGGTATGGTCTGCAGGGGCCGCGTTATGCAGAAAATTTTTCGGGCCCGGAGGGTAGGCAAGAACAATCTTTGAGGAAAACGAGAATTTTAAGAGTTGAAATTCAACGATCTGAAATATCTATAGGCCTAAGATACGATCGTTATGGTAGGCCCTCTATAATGCTGTATAGGCCTATGTCACGCATACAAGTCAATGTTTCTGACATTCTGAACTTTTTTTTAAATCAAAGCGAGTTCTCGATGTGAGCTGTTTTAGAGAAATTTTTCTCTTTATCTCGCCCATCCCCATCCCCCCACCCACTCTCTCTAGCTCTCTCTCTCTCTCTCTCTCTCTCCCCTCTGAGGCGAGCCTCATGCACTACAAAAGTACTCTGTAGCAGCCGGTCACACTGCCAAAAGATCGCTATATTAATCGAGATCGCGAAGTTTTGCCAGTGTGACAGCGGCGGCTAGTGAGACTTGCAAGATATCATGAATGCGAGATACATTCCAGCTGTAATCGTACGACAGAAAGAAGCATTCACGATAAAGATAATGCGAAAAATATGCTAGCAAACAGGAAAAAGTACATAGTAATTACGTTCTGTACAGTGATAAAGAAATGAAATATGCCTATAAGTATACCTTGTTTACATTTTAGAACTCCACAGCTAAGTTCTCATCAGCTTTTCGACAAAAATGGACTTTATAAAACTTAACAAATAACTTCTGTCAGTTTTACATGTTTTTACCGTTGTACCAAATTGAGATTTAAGGAACTTTGTTTTCAGAGTACCTGTTTGCCCACAGAGTGCGGAGGTGCAAGTTCACACGTTGTTGCTGTGTAAGCAGAGCCCTTCTGCTGTGCACCGTGAATCGAAGTCCTTCATTATCTTGCAGACAATTTAAAAAAAATAGTAGGCCCCAGTCACATATAAACACGGGTCCTGTATCTACACAGTGATCCGGGGAGATCCGGGGAGATCGGGGATAGTTTCGACCTCGATATGTGTCGACGAGCGTTGATGACTGTACACACAGTATCAACGCGGCAGCTACACGGATATTAAGGCCGGAAGAGCGCGGTGTCTACACACGGACAAACACGGCATCTACACGAATCAACACGGCAGCTACACGGCAGCCACACGGACCATCCCGGATTGCTCTGCCAACACGGCAATCCCTGGATGACACCGAATGTTTTTGACCTCCAAAAGTTGCCGTGTTGGCCTCCTGGATGTCCCCAGATCTACACGGATATACAAAGATGTCCAAGGAGGGTCGTCCCACGAGACCGACATCCACGAGTCATGTACGGTCCACGAGACGGACATCAAAAATACAATGTAGGTCCATGAGTCATACAACCCATGAGTGATATACGGCTCACGAGTCATACAGCCCATGAGTTCGACACTACGCACAAAAGGCTCACGAGACCAACACTAAGCAGAGAAAACCCACGAGACCGACACTACACAATATAAAGGCTCAGGAGACCGATAGTACACAAAAGAGGCTCACGAGACCGATAACACAAGTTATCTCTCAAATCGTAAGCAATTAACAAATATTAATGGTGTCCCATCTAAACTTAAAGAAATAAAATGTGGAGTACCACAAGGGTCTATTCTTGGGCCTCTTCTTTTTTTATTGTATATAAATGATTTGCCGTATTCAACATATGATGTAGATTATATATTATTTGCAGATGATGACACAAGTGTATTCTGTAAAGGCACAGACCCAAAGACATTATTTTATAATATGAATGTTCAACTTGATTGTATAAGAAATTGGTTGTCGGTAAACAAATTGATTTTGAATGTTGATAAGACCAATTATATATTATTTGGAACAAGAACTAAAATTGACAGTAATTTGAAATTGATGTATAGAGATGAGGAAATTAAACGAATATAATTATGACATAAAATTTTTGGGTGTTTTTATTGATGATAAATTGTCCTGGAATTCTCACGTGAATCATATATGTTCAACAATATCGAAAAGTATTGGTGTTCTGTATAAATTACAATTTCTTCCACAGAATATTTTAAAGATGCTGTATTATTCGTTTGTTTCAGTTCATATAAAATATTGTAGTATTGTTTGGGGTTTTACTACAAAGAAAAATATTGATCGTATTCATAAATTACAGAAACGCAGTATTCGTTTGATAACCAACTCTTCATATTTAGCTCCCAGTAAGCCATTATTTCTTAAGATGAAAACTTTACCTGTTCAAGAATTTATTTCTTTGGAAAGTATGATTTTTATGTTTAAAGTTTCCAACAATGTTCTTTCTGAAGTATTTCACAACCATTTCACTTTGCATTGTTCTATACACAATTATAATACCAGGAATGCAAAAAAAAAAAAAATATTCACACACCATTAAACCGGATTTCAAAAACTCAATCCTCCATTTTTTACCATGGCCCTATTCTTTGGAATACTCTTCCTCCAACAGTCAAGAGTAGTAAGACCTTATGTCAATTTAAAAGGCTTTATAAAAAATATATTTTTGATGAAATGTATCTGAAACTGCAAGTATAAGTATGCATTGTTTCCACCTCTGCCTCTTTTCTTCTCTTTTCATTGTATCTCTGACCTTTGTTTTATTAATTGAATTTGTATGATAATTGTTTAGTTGAAATGTATTGATAATTGTTTGTAGGGGATCATTTCCAACAAGCCTCGTGTGTGCTTTCTATGATCCCTCCATTCAAAATGTATAAATGTACCAAGGCAATTGTGTTTTGATATTTGTAGATGTTATGTTTTGATATGGAAATAAATGAATGAATGAATGAACTATAGGCAAAGAAGGCCCACGAGAACGACACTAGGCAAAGAAGGCTCACGAGACCGACACTAGGCAAAGAAAGCCCACGAGACCGACACTATAGGCAAAGAAGGCTCACGAGACCTACAGGATGAACAGCGCTATCTACATGTCAATTACCTGTACAGGGTACAGAACTATAGAGTTCTGTGGTAAGGGTGTTCCATGAAGGGGAAAATTATACTGGCGGGTGCATTTTCGTCACGCTATCGAGCGAGAGATAGTGACTAATTGAACAGCACCGTGTACATATCAACGACATCAACTAACTATGTATTTCTACACGTGTGGTTTTTAGAGGGCAGTTCTGGCACACTACGAGGAGCGACATTGTTACCAATCTCTCTCTTTTTTAATGAAATATTATTGTCCTCTTCATGGGGACCCCCCCCCCAAAAAAAAAAAAAAGTATGAAAAAATAATGGAGGACAAGAACGATGTATGGTTTGATTTTAGATACCATCGTGCTATTTTTAATAGGCTTTCCCAATTTCTAGACGGTGGACAGGATGTAAGTTTTTCCCCCTTTTTCTTTCTCGCTTCACTAGTTTAGCATTCCTTATTAGGTAGCATATCCTCCTGCTTATACCCGCCTGCTTAGAGCTCAATTTGTAATTTTTTTCTGTAACTATGTTTCATGACATTTCGAAGGATGAAAACGTCTTATATCGCAGCGATTCCCCTCGATTTGTGGCTTGCATGTGTACAACAATTATTCTCCTCAAAACGGTTCATTTTTCATGAAGTAGAATAGCTGTTTTCATGAATGCATGTTCTTTTTTCGAATCCTTAAAGCTACCTTAATGGACAATTATATCATTTTCTGTAAATAATGTACTAAATCAGCACCGTTGCAGATGACTATACTCCCCTTCCATATCATGTAAAGCAAGTGTGCACTGCAACATTGACCATTTTGTGAAATATTTTCTTGTAAGCTTCCTTTCACACCTGGGTATCATTCTGGTTGGTTGCTCTGAATGTTCCGAATATTTCGTTTTATTTTTTTCCTAAGCAGGTGTATTTACCGGTATATGTTTTGCGGAAAGGGAAACGAGGGTGTTTTGGCATTTTCGAAATTAATGTTGTAAAACATCTCATGCACTTTTACTGAATTTTGTTTATTTTTTCACAAACACTCAAACGCGCAAGCGCAAGTAAAAATTTTGAACAGTTCAGGGGGCGAGGGAGGGCAATTGACGAAGTGCATGAGACGGGGTAATCCCCTCGCAACCCTCCTTTTCCATCTCTCATATTCTCCTTATGCCATTATCTGGACACCCTATACAATTACTTGGTCTATAGGTGGCGCTGTTCATCCTGTCGATCTCGTGGGCCTTCTTTGCCTAGTGTCGGTCTCGTGAACCTCGTTTGCCTATGTAGTGTCGGTCTCGTGAGCCTCTTTTGCCTAGTGTCGGTTTGTTTGTTTTGTTTGTTCATTTCCATCAGAGAATATGGCTGGATAGCCCTTATTCAGCTACGTTAAGCTGGTCTTCCATGGGGTCCAGTTGGATGTGAGGTGGGACCACTTCACCGGGTTAAACACCCTGCTCTTTGCGATGATTGAATGAAGCGGGATCTTTTACGTACATGAGTTGTTACTCTCTTATACACGGGACCTCCATTTTATGTCCTATCCGAGGGACAGAGTGTTTTGCCTCTTGCTAGAGGGGACGGTATGCTTACACACAACATTGCTCAGTCCAGACCCGGTTTCGAACCCGGGCCCTTAGGATTGTGAAGCAGACGCGCTACCGACTGAGCCAACTCACTGCCCTCAAGCGTAGTGTCGGTCTCGTGGGCTATTATATAGTTTTGCATAGAGTCGGTCTCGTGAGCCTTGTATGTGTATAGCAGAAGCGGATCTAGAGGGGGGGGGGGGGGGGGGGGGTTGCAACCCCCCCCCCCCAAAAAAAAAAAAAAAAAAAATATATATATATATATATATATATATATATATAATAATAATAATAATAATAATAATCGGGGACCATTTTTTTTATCTTATTTTTTTTTTAACTTGTAATTTTATTTTTGGCAATGACCTCTATACCAAAAATAGTGGTGTTTTAGATGCAAGAAAACGCCATTTTCACACAGATTTTCAAAAATTATCCCTACTGTGGGAGGGGGAAACCCCCCTCCCACACCCTCCCCCCCCCCCCCCCCCTTTATAAAAACTAGATCCGCCCCTGAATAGTGTCGAACTCGTGGGCTGTATAACTCGTGGGCTATAGTTTTGCATATAGTGTCGATCTCGTGAGCCTTGTATGTGTATAGTGTCGAACTAGTGGGCTGTATAACTCGTGGGCTTATTTTACTTGATGTTGGACTCGTGGGCTTTCAGTGTCGAACTCCTGGGATGTATAACCTATATTATAGTGGGCTGTATGACTTTTGAGCTGTATGACTCGTCGGCTGTATCTTGTGAGCTGTATATGAGTTGTTGGCTGTATGACTCATTGGTGTAGGTCTCGTGACGTGCACCCATTCAAATGTCAAAGTCGTAGACACGGATCTCTCCCTGGACCACCCCAGATCAGATCCGGGGTGGTCCGGGGTGATCCGGGATGCCGTGTGACTGATGGGGCGCAGTACTGGTTGAGGTGACGGTTCAGCTTTTAAAGGGACTGTAATAAATGGTTGAGTTGAGGATTTAGCTTTGAGAGTTTTGCGAGATATTCAGTTAGAAAATACTCTATGAAATGCTAAAGAGCAAGCAATTCGAAGGGGAATTGATATTTCATTAGTTTTGAAGCGACTGAGATATCCAAAAATAAGGTAAAACAAAGAAATTCTAATAAAGTCTTGGCTTGTCGCACTTTATTAGTAATGCTTTTTGGATACAAAACTCATCTCAGCCATTTCAAGACCAATTTTCATCAAATAAACTTTGAATTCCTGTTATTAAATGCATGTTCTTTCATATTTCATAAGATGTTTCTCATTATCTCACAAACGCACACATACACACACATACACACACACACCCGCAAAGTTGGAAACCTGCATCCCTATCTGAGCCCAAACTATAGGTCCTACCATCCCTATTAGACGCATTGCGAGATAACCACCTTATAAAGAACATACAATTCTAAGGGGAATTGAAAGTTTGTTGATGAAAATTGGTTTTGAAATGACGATAAGATATTCAAATACAAGGCAAACCAAAAAGATCCCAAGAAAACTCATGGCCTTTCACATTTTATGAGGATCGCTTTCCTTTTTTTTTAGATTGCCTATATATCTCAAAACTAAACTGTGAAATCCTCTAAGATTTGATGTTCTTTCATATTTCAGAAGTTTCTCATTATCTCATCAAACACACACAT
Source organism: Diadema antillarum (assembly GCF_040938485.1). Classification (NCBI taxonomy): domain Eukaryota; kingdom Metazoa; phylum Echinodermata; class Echinoidea; order Diadematoida; family Diadematidae; genus Diadema; species Diadema antillarum. The sequence goes on from NW_027271135.1 coordinate 109,416, forward strand.
TGTTGGAAATCTGCAGCCCCATCTATACCAAAATTGTATAATCCCTGTAAAATCAAAATACTTTTTTTTCTGAATTTTGTAACTAAAAAAAAAAATGATAGGGCCTGGTATCTTGATCTGGATCTGGATGATTCACACTACATGTATTGTATTCTTGTACGCTGAAAAACTCTCGACTTGACGTCACGTGTGTTACCAAAATTAATTAACAACGCGCATGCGCACGCTTATCGCATTTTCATCGTGCATCGTTTATCATCCGTCGTTTTCTCTTCGCAGATTCGATACCGATCACTGGTAGGAGATTGCCACGCTCGATCACGAAGGGCAATCGACAACAAACGATAGCCGCTCAACGGCGTACCTCCTTGTTCATACACTCTACACACTAGAATCGTAAAACGTGAGTACTATCGGTCTATACTATCGCCATATCGATCTCTTTCTGCAGCGTGAAGGCGGCGCCATATTTGCAGGGAACTACTGAGACCCTCTGGATATCATCTTAGCAATAATTAAGTAACGGCCATGAGCTGGAAGTCGGCAGGAACGGGTGCTAACAGCGTTCCACTAGGAACGTTGCACCCGGTTTTCTCAGGTGGAGTAAAACCATCTGGAAATGACTCGATGTTGAATGCCGCTCGTGAAGCGGCTGCGAGAGTCACCGCTAACATATTGAAACGTGACCACACTGGCATGACCCCCGGTAGCTCTGCGGGCGTACCTGCACCAACCGCTGCCCACCATCCACTGCCTGGGCATGGGCGATCAGGACTGGAGCGTAAGTCAACTTGTTCACATGTAATCACCTGTCTTGTTGGACCTCTAACGATAAGAACGACAAATTCATATTCTCAAAGTATTAGGTTTTCACTACACTTCATTCTCATCGACCTTTTAGACTTTGTGGTTTCTAAAGTCTAGTTCTTCTAACACAAGTTCTACTAACTGTTAGAGTTCTACTGTACCGTAGTTATGGGTAAACTCGGCCTAGCGGGTAAAGTCGGCCGCCAGCGCGCACAGTACAATTTTATGTACTGTGCGCGCTGGCGGCCGACTTTACCCACTAGGCCGAGTTTACCCATAACTACGGTACTGTCTTCTCGTGACGTTGACCGAAAGATCGGTCTGTACAGACCTGTATTTAACTGCGACCAGCAGCCCCATACGCATACTGCCATAGCATAATGGGGCTGCGGACTGTGTAGCATTCAGAATCATGACAGGGTAGTATCGCGGATAAATACAGGGATGCCAAGTTCGAAAAATTCTTCATGAGTGAGTGTTGACTCAGAGTTTCATGACTCAACGTCTCAGCGCGCTCATGTGTGCGTGAGCGAGGCCGAGGGTGTGCACGTGTGGGAGGGGTTAGTACGGAGCTTTTTCAATTTTTACATGTGGGTCCTAGCTCTTAAAAATGGTGCGATCAGGCGCAACTTAGGTGACTAGTCTATTTTTTTTAACTTACTTTGAAAGACAAAAGGGAAATATACCTGCAATTGCAACAAAATCACCTCCCGTCCGGTCCCGGGCCAATCGGATGCTAGGACTAGTCAGCAGAAACCTACGAAAGACCTCACAACAGGATCCACCAACAAGCATATTCTCCCTAGCCCTGAGTCTCTCTGGAGACCGCGCCTTGCGGTGCGGTCCTGGGGGCTACCCCGCATCTGAGCTGAAGCAAAAATCACGAATAAATCCCTATTGCCACATGCGGCGACTTCACAAATAAAACTTGGCTAAATTTCTATCATAAACCCAGAACAGACAGGGAGGAGGGAGATCGTGAATAAGAGTTTGAGTCTCATTTGGGAAGAGAGAATGGAACAGCACCCTCTGCCGCCGTTTCACACTGGAAGGCAAAAAACATCTTTGAAGGACTCTCGTCAGTATTGTTGACGACTTCTGCTCTTGTTGTGGTGTGTGTAAAATGAGTTGTAATTAAAGGCAGTGAGCTGTCGAGAATTGCAGTAAAAAAAAAAAAATAAATAAATAAATAAATTAAAAAAAATAATAATAAACCCAGTGACAATGAAAAATGAAATATATATTATTTTATTACCCAGTCGACTTGGTTCTTCTCACCAATTTATCTGAAAACTGCAAAATTTTCCACATTTTTTTGGAGTAAGTGGCCTGCCCTAGTGAAGAATCTTGCTGCCATTTTGAATGTGTATCCATTAGTACGCATCTACGCATCTGTGAACAATGACGTCAACGTTACGGATGCTCAAGGATATGATGCATCATCGCACGGTGCATATAGGTGAAATGAATGTGCATCATGTAGCGAGCAATACAGTTGTCAATGCACTGCACTGAATGCATGCTATGAGCATGTGCAAGTGATTGTGAGTTTTAGTGAGCATCAGTGAGCTGAAGATATTTGCCTTATAAGACAACATTTTCTACATCATAAGCAATGAATTGCATCAAACAGTCAGCGATTGGAATCATTTAGGTTTAATCAACCCATGTAAGTATTCCTAGTAGTTTTTGTTGAAAAATTAAAGAAATAAAGCGCCGCAACGGCACCCGTCTTGTACAACTTCAAGATTTTAATGCAAAAACGGCGCAGCCGCCACACTTCGTGCAGCGGCTGTCGCAGTTAACTTCTCTCTAGTGAGACCACACCTAGAATACTGTAGCTCAGTCTGGAACCCACATACAAACAAACACATTTCTCAAATAGAAGCCATCCAAAGGCGAGCAGCAAGATTCACCCTCCAGAGGTATTACCGTCCAGACAGTGTCTCTGCCATGATTGAACAGCTTAAATGGGAAAGTCTGGAGAGGAGAAGAAATGCTGCTAGCCTCTTCCTCATGTACAAAATGCAGCACAACATGGCAGCCATCAATGCACAGCACTACACATCACCCATGATTGTTAGCAACACACGACAGTACCATCCAAACAAGTTGCTGGCAATTCCTACCCGGACCCAACTCTATTGGAACTCATTTTTTCAACGCACCGTAACTGCTTGGAATGGGCTTCCTAAAAACGCCCTTGAAGCCGCTTCATTGGAGTCCTTCAAGGGAGCTCTTCCACTCAGCATCTGGACTGAGGAACTGGATTTTTACTCGCACCATATATTTTTAATGCACCAACAAGCATGCACTGCAAATGAGCACCTACAGTAAGTTCAACTCCTTAGCACTGCATCCTGACTTTAGGGATCCTGCTGAGTATCTTCGTAGAAGTAGAAGTATCACTTTAATCCTTTGAGCTATGCTCATTGTTAATAGGCCCAAGTTGCAGATTTCACCCAATGCGTGAGAAAAATGGGTGCCATGCGTGAGATCGTGAGACGGACCCTAAATGCTTGAGTCTCACGCAGAATGCATGAGACTTGGTAGCTCTGTAAATATCAACTTAAAATCAAAAAATTTCTTCAATTTGAAGACTTACCCGTGAAGTTGAAGTATTGACAACAGGAAGCGTGCAACATTTGCATTAGTTCTGCCAATCTAACACTGTTCGAATTGATGACTTAATGTGACTCGGTCAAGAGGAACCTGGGAGAGCTACACTGAATTGACGGCCAGCGCATGCGCACACAGACATCGTATCCAGTCAGTGGATTTGAAATTTGTGCACGTGTCATGTGTGCGCATGCGCTGGCCATCAATTCAGTGTAGCTCTCCCAGGTTCCTCTTGACCGAGTCACATTAATTAAGTCATCAATTCGAACAGAAAGGGACTATTGACAGAACCAAACGTTACATGCTTCCTGTTTTCAATACCTCAACTTCACTGGTAAGTCTTCAAATTGAAGAAATTTTTCGATTTTAAGTTGATATTTATCCGCGATACTACCCTATCATGATCCTGAATGCTACAGTCCGCAGCCCCATTACGCTATGCATACATGTATGGGGCTGGTTGCAGTGAGGTCTGTATCTGGTCGGACATCGGGGATTGATGTTCCGCGGAGACTGCTTCTGGCTTCACTTTAACAGTTACTGAGTTAGGGTAAAACTCCACACAGTTTTCGCATTTCGGCTGGCCTCCAGAATCCAGACGCATAAGACATATCACATGCGACTTTATATCACAAGCCAGCAAATTCTATTGTGACAACACACACATATCACATCATTTCACATTTTTGTCTGCAATTTCCGGTATCGAACAGTTAATTTGTGGTTCCATTGGATTGGAATCTTCAGCATTTTTCCAGTATGTACATGTAAATGGATTTCATAGAATTCCAGTGACGAAATGTAATTCAAATATGCATAAATATTAACTATGGCGAGGTGCGGGTCACCCAAGTGTACCCAGTAGCATGTTTTCAATCATACAATTTGTAGGCTGCCTACTACAGATGTAGTGTCTACAATGTACATGTACCACTACCAGTATTTGAATTCGCATTAGGCCAGTTAATGCTCAAATTCCTTGAAATTCCAGAAAAATTCAAGGATCTTCTTCCCTTTATACTTTGTCGGTCATCTTACATCAGCCTCTGACGATGGTGGTGTTCCTCAAAACAAGCACACATACATTGTATTGTGAAATTCATCATTTGTAACAGGCCCCAAAGCAAAGCCCTTTGAAGATTACAAGAAGTTCAAGCAGAAAGAAAGGGTCCATGTACTCATTAGACTGTCAATTTTAGACATTATTGGTGTGGTTCATGAGATACAGGTCCAATTTTTGCTCCTGGTTTTCTACAGCACTGATGCCCTCATCAAGCTGGCCCCCTCAGTCACAGCAAGACTTAAAGCGTCGTAAGCGCAGCCGCTGGGGTGGGGAAGAGACGAAGGCAGCCCCTGGTGTAGCCACAGTCATCCCTTCAGGCCTGTCCAAGGAACAAGAGACACAGGTTTTGTGTAAGTTCCCCCCCCCCCCCAACTCACTTTGTGCAAATCACCCTAAAAGGATAGCACTCTTTGTATGCTTTGTATGACTTGAGTAATGCGTGTGTACTTTGCATGCTGCTGAATTATATCTGCCTGTTTGGTTTTATGCCCTCATTTTCAAGTTTTATTTATGTTTCATTCTGAAAGTATGTGTGCTAGTATGCAATAACCCTTTTAATAATCATAGTACTTTTTCTCCTGATCAGTGAGTTTGTTACAGCACTTCTCACTGCTGGACTGGCATCATGTATGGACAGTTGTGATATGATGACATTCTATTTTCCATCCCCTTTTTGACCTCTTTCATTGTCATTGTCAAACTACAAAAACTATGCTTTTATGATGCTGAAAAGGTGAGTATGCTCGTTTCAAAATAGGATCTTGTATACTTATGTAGGATTGTGAAACAGTCTTTCACCTTCTAAAGCTACTGTATGCATCTCCTTTAAAAGCAAGAAGAAAGAATGTTGACCTTTCTGCATCTTCAATCGATTGATTTCCTGTGTACATGTATCAACAAATGTACACGATTAAATGTTGTCCTAATTTTTTTTACATTTTTTTTCAGCAGTGTTGTCCAGTTGAAATAAAGAAAAAAAAAATCAAAATACATGTCTTCAGCTGAAGAGTTACCGCAGAAATAAATTAGTGCAATACAGATTTCCAGATGCACTCAATGTCATCTGCATTGTGTGATTTGCCGAATGGAGATCTATCCCATTTAACTTCACTTCACTTTTACTCCAGTTAGATTTCAATAAGGATTCAATGCATAATTGAAACAGGGAGTGAAAGTACTTGTACAATGATACAAAAGTGTACATACTGTACAACATTAATTACATGAAATATACAAATTGTATAATTGTATTCGAATGTGTTACATTTGCATACTGTAGCATTTGTGAATAATTCATTTTACAGCACTATTCCATATTGATTGCTCAAGTCAATACCAAAGTATGAGCAGTTTCAACCCAGTATCTTGTGGTTAGCTACAATATCTTGTTTCCTTGCACTCTTATTATGAATTCACATCAAAATATTTACATGCTTCCCTTAAGTTTTTTTTTTGTTTCATTTTTGTATCAGTGCAAATTGTTATTAAATTTATTGCAGTCTGCAAGTATGAGTGTCTCAGACTTCAGTTTTCTGTTTTTACAGTCGTGAACTATCATATTTTGATGAAATATATCTTCATTAGTGTTGTTATTATGCTGAATGCATAAATAGCATAGATTTGTTGACATACTGTAGAGTAATTTCCATACTCACTGTTGATTGACTGCTTGATACCCTTTTCACATTTAACAATTATCAATTTTGATGATTCTGTTTTGTACATGTTCATTTTTTTTATGTCGTGTATAATGTCAGTGCTTATTTCTTTACACAGTTACTCACACAAAAAGTAAACAAAATCAGCTGCTGTTCTACTCCTTTCCTTTTTGTTTTAAGGATGTGCATTTCCTCATGCATCAAAGCTTTTCTGTGTATTTTTCCCTTTATATTGTGTCATTTTTGAGCATCAATAACATGTATACATACATTGTATTTTAGTGTAGTATGTACAAATTATGACACTGATATGTCCATTGTACACATTGTAAGTATACAAAAACTTATTTCCCCTCCTTCAGTCAGTCAGGTGGTCAGAAGGCTAGTACTTGTTCATTGCACATTGCTTATTGCATCATTGGAACTGTCCTCTAATCTTACTTTAGGTTGACATCTGAAGGGATATCTTTAATTCCTGTCAGACTGCATTATCTTATTTTATGTTATTAATGCACTCTCCCTTATTGTCTTCCATGAGCGTTTTCATCTTTAAGAAGTGTTCACTTACAGTATTGGCCTGATGTGCCATTGTTATGCTCTTGGGAAAGTACAAGCGGACAATTGCATTAACAAAAGTTGTTTATCTAGAGCTGCCAGCTAGTATGTTTTACAATACTTCATTTGTGGTTTTTGTTTATCACATACATGTACGTGCTCTACATGTACACTGTACATTATTTTCTTCCGAAATTGGATTTAGCATGCTTTCTTTGTGCAGTTTTTTCCTCATTTTTCAATTGAAAGTACATTTTTACTGTGACAGAATATCTTTTTGTTTTTTGTTTTTCTCTAGAGTTTTGCAGTCATGTACAATGTTTATCACTTATTACAACCTACAAAGTGTACCATTGATTCGTAGTATTAGTAGTCTAGTGTTAACATTCAGACTGTAGCATTTTTTGTGGGGTCGTTGGGCTGGGTCACTAATTCTAAACCCTTGACCACTTTGATGCATATTTAAATATAGAATGATCATACACGTACTTTGGGCAGCTTCAAGTTGTCTTTGGTTAATAAAACATTTCAGGCTCTGAGGCTCATGCTAATGATATGAGAAATTATGGTTAACCTTTATTTGTGCAAATTTTGTTTACATCTACAGGGAAATACCCTACATTATAGTGCTTCGTGCAATTGACTTCATCTCTCTGTGAGACGTGATTTTTTTATTTTTTTTTTTTTGTATGTTTGATCTATGACAACCTTTCTTGTCTCCTTTCTAACCACAATTTACCCTCTACAGTGCACCTGCAAATAGAAGAGTTGAGCCGAAAACTGAGGACCGGAGAGCTTGGAATTCCACCCAATGTGGAGGATAGGTTTGTCTAGCTTGGATAAGCAAAAACTTTTCATCCATTTGCTTTTTATCTCCCTTTCCTTCTCAAAATCCTCTATTCTAATGGAAAGATGTACTTATTCATAGATGTGCATTTTCCTTGGTATGATATGTGAATAATGATCATGTGTTTGATGTCCTTCAAGTGACAACAAAAATCTCTGTTGTTACAGTAATTGAATCATTCATAATGACCGTGCATGAACTGCTTCTTTAAAAAGAAGAGGTGCAGATGCAGGTGGCATATGAGAAGACGTGGATTCAGATCTCTTGGTTTGGCAATAGTGGTACCAGCATCTTATCTTGGAAGTTGTGAACAGCCCCAAGAGTGGTACCCTCCCCTGCAAAATCATGAAAACAGGGAAGGAGAAGTGAGAAGTTGCCAATGATCAGATTATTTCAGGACTTACATGTACTATAAACATGAAATATTATATTTGTGTATATCGCAACATTCAACCACTTATGCAGTGTGCCATTTTCATGTTATTTCAAGAGTTTTTTTATTTAATTTACAAGAGATCTACATTGATATATATCTGCAAGTTCAACCCTTAAAGTGAGCAAGAAACTTGAAAATGGTGTTTCTCATCTAGCTTTGGAGATCTAATTCAAAGATTCACATACAGACACCTGTTTCGATGGTTTGCAGCGAGGACTACCACTCTGGAGTTTGATTCAGAATTTGACTAATGCATGTTTTTTGATAAAAGAAATTTTGTTGTGGCTACACCATGTCATACAGTCTGACATATGTGTATCAACCAGACTACACTGTTTATGCACATTGATGTGTGGTTGTAGATTTTTCAATCATTTTTATTGGAATAGCTTGATTTGAGGAAAGCATATTCATTGCACCTCCAGGGTGGTCCACGAGGGGTTTTAGCATGTCGCTGCAACATGCTAAAATTCTTGTGCAACATCCTAAAAAGCTAGCAACATGCTATGCAACATCCTCAAGAATTTGCAACAAGCTCAAAGTAATAGTATTCAAAAATGTGCAAAACATGTGCATAACATAAGAAACATCAAACTACCAGGTACTTTAGATATTAGAGACATGAGAGAGAACATTGAATGTAAGCAGCACAAAGAGAGATAAGCAGCAAAATATTGCGTACTACGTACTTATCGTGTGCGCTCCGCGCATATTCAATTTCTGCAATATTCTCAGATTCTGAGCTTGCAACATGCTAAAATTTCAGGTTGTGGACCACCCTGGCACCTCCCTAGAGATATCACTCTTTTGGGGTAGAAAACTTTACCATCAAATCTTGTGATGGAAAAACTACACAGGTATCAGCTTTGATCTGAAATTTAGAATATGGTATGACAGTGATAGCATTCTAAGGTATGTGTAAATGAGTTGAGATTGAATGAAACATTTCCCATTCCTTTTTACTCTAGAGACTTGATTGTCATGGCCAGAACATAAATTGTATATATTTATCTTCAAGTCTTGAACATTTGCTTCTTACTGATGAGTCTGTATCACTGAACCATATCTACATGTATGGTGTGAGTACCGATAGTAATAGATCTTCACCAAAAGATGAATCTATCTTGTTCCAATATGCTGAGTCCTTGAGGAACAAGAGGATTTGTGTCAAACTTGGTCCTTGGGATTTTCACTTCAATTTCTTCAACCATCATCATGATGTGATATTTGATAGAATTTAGAATTGAAGTGAACAAAAAGAAACTCATTGCTAACAGCTTGTGATTCCTTATTTTTCTTTCTTAATTACTCTGTGAATAAACCACAATTCTAACAGTGATGCAGTCTTTTGCAGGGACCAGACACTGAAGTGGTCTCGTTCACAATAGTAGAAATTGTTTTTCTTTCGTTATTTTTGTGTGGTTACATATTAATTACAGACTTGTGTTCCCACATTCCAAAGCAACTCTAAATATCTGTTATGTTCAAACGGTGTCAGGGATAAACTATAATTTTGAGGATAAGCTTCAGGGTTCGAAATTGGCGATGGTCCGCTGGCCATTGGCCACCCAAAAATCATGTTGGACTAGCTAAAAATCATAAAATTCTGAAGTTACTAGTCCGTCTGGCTAGACAAAATATTGCTTCAGTGTCAAAATTGATTCTAAGTAGTCCGTTTGGCTACTTTAAAAAAAAAGTTAAGTGCGACTCCTGAGCTTGTAGATAAGTATGGGGGCCAAGTGTTGCATGGGCTCTTTCGTCACAAATCGTTGTTTTAGTCAATGAAATATAAAACAGTTTCAGTGACGAAATTACCAATTTCATGATGAAAGAGACCATGTGACACCTACTGCCCTACTTTGGCAAAAGGAAGCAAGTGACAAAAGTGACATTGCTCGTATAAGAGCAAAATGTGTCTGTCATTTACACTGTCGTCAATGGACTATCATGATGTCTTATCGAACATATCTCTTAGTAGGATGAGTGTTTCTGCATGAAATTTGGCCTGGAAGAAGAGCTCATTGTGTGAATTATGAAAACATCAATAACTCAAATTTGGATGGTATGTCACTTGCTTCCTTTTGCCAAAGTAGGGCAGTCTAGTGCCCTGTACTTCGCTACAAGCTTATCCTCAAAGTTTGCTTAAATCCTTGAAGTTGAGGATCATTGTCTCAATGTAACTTATACTGTATAAGCTGTTATTTTTGCTTACACATATTTTCGCAAATGAGGAGGTGATGGATTTTTTTGTGAAAAGTTGTTTTCGCCAATTGACATGGAAGCTGTCGTGAGTGCACTATGACACCAGCGCATGGGCGACACTTTCGTGTATTGTTAAATTTGCGGTCCATCAGTGATTCACAAAATTCACAAAAAAATTTAACCCTAACGAAAATAAGAGCTTATACAGTATTGAAAAAGAAATAATTGTATGAGTATTTCGTTCCAACACTAATCATGTGCTGCAGCCTCATTGTGATAACCATTTGATTCTAAGATTATTTTATTTGTTATCTGTTAGTATCTGAATGCGGTAAAGTTGGAAATGTGCTGTGTTTGAATATTGAATACTCATTACATGTACAGCGTGATAATTCAACAGGAGCTAGCAGTGCTGCAGGTCTCTAATGTGATTTTTAGTGCTACTCTGTGTGTAAGTTAATGACATTATCAGAGAGGTTGTTTTAGTGCTTTAACTGAAAGGCATAGTCTTTGAATACAACATATGTAACAGACAGCGTTTAAAACATGAGTGGAGAAGTTGGTTAATAGTGCAGAGCTGTACACTATGACAAGAGAGTGATGTGGTATTGAGGGAGAAGAGATCCTCTGATCACAAGGGTCAGAATGGTGCTGTAATTAAAATCATAATTTTTCAGCAGATTGTATACATGTAGAAAGTTTTTAAATGTTGCATTTACATGCTAGGGAGCACCGATCAACTGTAGGTTTTAACAAATTTTGGTGCTCTTTTGAGTGACATACTTATGCCCTATACCATTGTATCACAGAGTTTGTACAATACCTAGATTGTATCTCTGTGATACCTAGTTGTGTTTGAGCCACTTTTGTTGGCCCAGTATGAATCAAATCAAAAGTTCTGACTGTTCTGTATTGGTTAAGTTTACCTTTCAATTTCCTTGCACCTTTCTGATTCTTTTTGGTGGATCTGTAGTGTTGAAGCTGTGAAATGAAGTTTAATGATAAATACATCCTTTGTATTTCTTGGCATTATGATAGGTGTATTTGCTCTGCTTCATTTTCTTTGTGAAATGGTTTTAACAGTAAATAAGAAAGAATTTCTTCCATATATCAGTCAGCTTGCCAGCACTCACTCACCAGTGATTACATGCATCTTTGTTCTAAGCTGGAACCTGTTTTCTGCACAATGCCTTCACCACAGAGCAGGCAGCATCAGGACATGTGTATGATTCCATGCACAGTTATGATATGTCAGACAGTTACCACAATATTTCTTCCAAATTTCAAGTAAATCTTAACCAAAATTGCTTCCTCTTTCCCCCTAAATCTTAACCACACCTCTCTTGCTCTCATTTTCATGTTTTATGCCATGAAAGTGTTGTCTTGTTTTTTCCTGCGCTAACCTTTACACAATCATTTTTTATTTCATTTTTACTTAAAATTGATGGCAGGCTGAGAATCAATGTGTCATTGGTTCTAGCTTATTTATTGGCTTTATTAATATACACTGACAAACCAGGAAATGGGATTTGTCAGTAGGTGGAAAATAACATGACCTCTGACCTCTCTCACAGCAGACATGATGAGGAGTTGATAGCAACCTACACTTGTTGTACATCACCCAAGCTGTTGTTTGACATGTTCTACAGTAGTGTACAAGTCACATGAATGTTTGAAGTGCATGATTATCTGTTGTAACCTTTCAGCATTCAAGCAAATCATTTCTCCCTATGCTTTATGATTAACGTATTAAAGGTACATACAACATGTACTTTTTGCAGGTGAAAAGGATGTTACACAATGATTTGTATAATTTGATATTAATTTCAGTTCATCTACTTGTATACATGCTCTTGAAATTGGGAGAAAAAAAATCATATCTTTGTTTCTTTTCAGAAGCAACTCCAAGAAAATGTTGCGTTATAAGTGCCAGTGTATCTACAGCCTCTGTTACATTACACAAGAGAGAATTTTGCTTGTAATCATAGGCCAAGGAATATGTAGGTTTTGAATGCCTATTTATGCATTGTACTCATTCATTCATTTATTTGGCAAAATATAAAACATGCAAATTATGACAGAAGGGCAGTGATATTACGACGAGGACTCTGGAGAAGCAACATGTTCTTGTAAATTGGAGCCCTTATTCTAACAGGAAGAAAAAAAAATGCATTTCAACAATGACATGTTGAGATATATCGCAATTCATTTTATACTATAATCCAGTTTGGAGTTAGCACATTTGCACATTGGTAGAAACTAGAAATGGCGTTTGTGTTTTCTCAGTTGGTGAGTTACTTCACATGTTACCTGTAATGCATATTAATAGCTTGCCCGACATCTAAATGAAATTCATCAATCCTGGTCAAACAAATTATGACGTTGCATTGACCTACATGTGTAGATGACCAGAATGTTCCATCAGTTAACATTTGGGGAGGCACCCATTTCATTATTTTGTAGTGAATGTATCACCAAACTTTTTTTTTTCAGTATAACCAAATACCACACACTATGAGGCGTATGTGCTAGCAAGCACCATTTGTAGGAAGTACGGATACTGTATAACAAATGCTTATCTCTGTGAATTTAAAAACCAATATTCCTGTTTGTACAAATGACCCTTTTCAGCTAATGTGCAAAGTGGAACTCCAAATTGGCTTATTTAAAGGTGTAACATTTGGAATTTTTAAGACAGGGTACTACTCAGAATTTACAGGGACATTGCATAAGTGAACTAAGTATGCCTCTTCATCTTGCCAAAGAAGAAACCTGTGTTGGAATATTTGACCTTATTCTGGATCTGAGAAGACTTGTGCTGCCTGTGTAGCATACATGTAAAGTCCAAAACAAGAAATTAAGATATATTTTGAGTTCCAGTTCTAAAGATATTAATGTGTAAAGGATGTACAGCTATACACATGTTGTAAAATTGACATGTAAACTCACAAACTATTATTGGAAATTTGTATGTTGATATTTCCACAGTAGAATGGCATGTCAGGGATGTAAAGTTATTTCCCTTTCCAGTGTGCATCCCCCCCCCCCTAAAAAAAAAAAAAAAAAAAGATTGTTTAGATCACTTTAAATATCAGACAACTTTGCCCCCAAATTACATCAAATAAACGTTCAGGCCATTCAGGTGAACAACAGATTTTCAATGAAGATTGACCTTCATATTGTATGGTAGTACATTTTGATGTCAGTCCACTATTACATTGCCCCCAAATTTTTATTTTGGGAGAAATTCTACTAGATTGTTTGCTTGAAGTAATTTTGGGGCAAAATTATCTCATTAAAGTGTTCGAAACGATCATTTGGGCGGTAATGTACAATGGTAATAGAAAATAATCCAACATCCCTGAAATGCATCCTTTTACTGTGAAAATACCATACATATTTATCATTATCGTAACAAGATGTACTTGTGATGATGACGAAAAGTTCACATTTTTGACTTCCTGACAAAATCACTGCCATCTGATTTAACATCTTAACCCGTTTAGGATGTGTCCCAATATTCGGGCAAGTGTCTATGGGAAATGTGTGTTGTAGCAAAATGGGCCTGTCCTCAATGGGTTAAAAGACACGCAATAACAGTGGTTTATGCTACTGTATCAGGTCTCGTATGACTATATCTGTGATTTGCGAGGTTTTACAGCACTCTTACATCGAGAGGTTGCAATTACAGAGATTGTCTGACAGTTCTTCAGTTTTGCTGTTAGGGCTCAATTTTGCCATTGTAACTTAATGTGAGGAGCCCTCTTTTGAAATTTAGCATCTGAAAAGTATAGCACCTGAAGCTCATACAATTGACATGTGGAAAAATATACTGACATGCAGATGTAAGAAGACGCCACCTTTAACAAGGCATGGTGCAGAGTGCAAATCTTTCGTGAAGCAAGGATTCAGACTTAAAGCAGTTTGGTTGTGTATTCTAAGCCCATTGTGTTGTACAGAACATGTGCAAATCTAGCCACAGAACTGGTTATTCACAATTTCAGAGGTTTTCAAAAGTGGGCTCCTGCCATTAAGAAATGTTTTAACAATTGTCACTTTCTCTTTGATCATGAAGCTTTTTCACTCTAAAAGTGTACATGTGTACATTACATTTGTTGAGCACTTTTTTGTTGGGCAGTACATTGAGTTTGTCATTTCCTTTTCAAATACCATGATTTTTTTATCAGTTTATAATATGTGAAGGTATCAAGGGCCAATTGCTTTAATAGTTAGTCAGTGTCACCTAAAATAAACTCTCTAGGAATGTCATTTTTATCTGTTTATTTTTATCGTAAATCTACTTTTTTTATACATAATTGACCCACTTACATTTAAAATGTAGTGTGTTGAGCTCTTGTCCCATGATTTCTTTATTCATATTCTCTTCTTTTTTTTCCATTCCTTACCTGGTCAGTCCCTTCCATTTTGAAAATACACTTTCATACTAATAAAGACCCGAGTTTCATTGATACTTGCTTCTGATGAAAAGTGATTATACAGACTAGAATGTTTACTTTAGTAAAAATCTCCCTTTTATATGTTTCATGCATAGATTTCAAATGAACAACCAGTGTACAATGCACTTTATTGATTTGATGAACAGTATGCTTCCAAAGCATGGTGCAACTGTATCTAGTTTTGTGCTAGTGAATTCAGCAGCGTTCAGATTTGTACCAAGTTTGACTGCCATATAGTTTTGACCCATCAAGTCCTGGGGAAAATGTTGATGCAGAAATTTTCACTTTGTTCTCATTGAATTGGTAAATCTGAATTTTACTGTGTATCCTAGCCTGGAGAAGATTAGATGGAACTGATAAAATTTAATGAATAAATGCAAACCTAGCCAAAAACCAAACAAGCAAACAAAACAAAATAGATACAATATACAAGATCAATATGAAATACAAAATGTTGCCAGTTTAAATAACAAACATAACTGCAGTACCCAATTTTTTATTTGTTACCAATTTTAAGGATCAATCACATGTTTTTGTTATACAGAGGCTTATAAATCTGCAACTGAAATATCCAGTGGTAGGAATTCTTTGACCAAAACTAGGTTTAAATGAAAGAAGTTTGTATTAGAACTTCACTAAAAATTATGATAAGAATATACTATATCAAACCATGCAAATTCTTGTGTTTTCTTGGACTTGATGAGTAAAACGTGCTTGGCATCTCCTCCCCCCCCCCCAAAAAAAAAGAAAGTACCCAGTTTTTAGCCATTTCAAGACTGTTGATACATTTGTAGCAATGAAGGGCACTTAACAGCTTTTGCTTTGTCCAAGGAAAGATCATCAAGAAAATATGCTTCGTAAGTCGCTTGTCACCATCTCTTAGCTCAATGATATGCTGAGACCAGTCAGATTTGAAGTTTAATGTATTCTAAAAGCAAGCTTTTTGTATCATCTCTTTCCTGCTGACTGTGACTTAGGTCCCCGTCTCCAGAGCCGATCTACAACCATGAGGGGAAGCGGCTGAACACCAGGGAGTATCGGATGAGGAAGAAGCTGGAGGAGGACCGGCATAAGATGATCCAGGAAGCCTTGGAGATGAACCCAGAGTACAAGCCTCCAGCTGACTACAAGTGAGTACCAGTAGAGATTTCAACACCTGTTGTTAACTCTCATAAACCTGATAGGATGTCTTTTGCATAGTATCAGTTTCACAGTTGCCATGGAGACTACTGTGAGTTTGTATGATGTATTTATATCATTCATAGAGAAAAAATATTTTGATGTCACCTTGTAGTGGCAGATACTTATGTCACATACACAGCCAGGGGATATTTTGTTTTCATGCTGTTGTTTCGTATATGAATACATACAAATTTATTTTAGTCTGCTGTAGAACAGAGTTACATGGTTTGGCAAAATCTAATTTGTTCTGTTTGAGGGGGAGGGGGTTGTTTTTGTGTTTCTTTTAATTTCTTTTTTTTTTCTTTTTTGCTCTGTCATTCATGTTGTGCGCATGTATCAATACAGTGTTGATGAACTGATCTTGACATGAAATATGTGAAAAGAAGGAGTTGTGTGTCCAGAATTTCTCTTGTGAAAGTAGAATGTAACTATTGTAAAGCTGTAAATATTGATTCTCAGTGTGTAAAGTTGATGTGTGCCTAGTTTACTCACAATGGAGTCTCCCTCTATGTCTCTGTTACAGGCCACCAGTGCAGCGTGTGAGTGACAGGGTCATGATACCACAGGATCAACATCCAGACATCAACTTTGTGGGTTTACTCATTGGGCCCAGGTATGTACAGTCACGGCCGTCAATAGACAAATCATTTGAATTAGACATTGTACACTTGCATGTCCCATGCTAAAGTATGATGAGTTCCCTTCAACCTGACAATACTATCTGATCGATGTACATGAAGGATTGGTCAGTCACCATGGTTTGTGTTTGAAGGCAAAACAGTTTTTTGATTTTCTTTTTGTATAAATGTTTCGAGGACCAACCCCTGAAGCAGTCTTTGATGAAGATGAACTGAAATATCTCTGTACAGTGACAAGGATACTTGATGCTGAACGTGTGCTTTTATGGGATCTTTAGTAGGCTAGCATCGTGATCTCTTGTATAAAATACGCATACAGGATTGATGCTCAATCTCTGCTACAAGTTGTAGGTCCGACCCCATTTTATACTTTTTCTTTAAACAAATCATTGCAGTTAATGTTGAGTTCAGATTATGACTACTGGAGCCATAACTTTCTTTTTTGATTTGATTGATTGTTTGGTTGTAGGGGCAACACTCTGAAGAAGCTGGAGAAAGACACCAACACCAAGATCATGATACGTGGCAAAGGGTCAGTGAAGGAGGGCAAGGTGGGGCGCAAGGATGGACAACCACTGCCCGGAGAGGACGAGCCACTCCATGCACTTGTCACTGCTAATAATGCTGAGAGTGTCAAGAAGGCTGTAGTCCAGGTATGAATAAATCTTGACCAATCAGTCCACTCATCAATCCACATCCTGGGTGGTGTTTCATAAAGCTATTCATAAACTTACAAACAACTTATGAGCGACTGGTGATCAGTTCGTGTGTTGAATTATTGAAATTCTGATAAGTATATCACATCAAAACTGATCACCAGTCACTTGTATGCTATTTGTAACTTTACGAACAGCTTTATAAAACACCCCCCAGATCTTACTAATGGAAGCTTTTAAAGCCCCTTTAAAGAATAATTCCATTCAAAGACTTACAATGCTATAATCCAATTTAGTTTGCATGAAGGTGAACACCCCCCAATAAAGATGCACTTTTGCTGGATATTAATTTCACGATACGTGAAAAAAAAGGAAAAAAAACCTCCACTTGCCAGTGTCGTGGTGAATTATGTAAATGTGAAAGTGGTTCTAAGAGGGGTCTTTCTTACTACTGTATAAGCTGCTATTTTCACGTACAGACATTTTTGCTAGATGTTTTTTCCTGAATTGACACCGATACTATTATAAATGCACTATATTACCTTGGCACATAGCAACTTCTTTGCATGTTCCAAGTTTGTGATCTGACTGTGATTTTTGTATTTGCAAAATTAAACCCTCATGAAAATAACAGCTTACAGTAAGTCTCACTGTGCTCGTACTACCATAGTACATCCAAGAGATCATCAACTTCTTTGCACGTTTAGTTTGTGATCTGACTTTGAATTGTGTATTTGCAAGAAATAAACCATCAGGAAAATAACAGCCTACTAAACTTATCTCACTGTGCTTGTTACTACCATGGTAGATCCAAGAGATCATCAAGCAGGGGATAGAGACACCAGAGGGTCAGAATGACTTGAGGAGGATGCAGCTGAGAGAGCTGGCTAGACTCAATGGAACACTGAGGGATGAGGACATGTTGAGGTGAGTCTATTGTCACACAACCTACCTTTCTTTCTACCAAGTAGAGATAAATGACTGGGTATTGCGTAGATTATCAAATGAATATTGGGAGGCAACACTGGAATGTGATATGGTAGGGCTCTCCAACTGACTATTAAAGCTGGCTCAGAAAATATTTGATACCAACAATTCCTCTGTTGCACTTTCCCTGTAGTAACAATGTGATTTGGAATGCTTCACAATCTTGATTTTCCTGTATTAAGCATGTTTTATCTGATAGTGCAGAATATTCTATGCTTTCCTCTTTATGAACTCATGGAAACATAGCAATTTTGTTTAACTCTGTAGCAGTTTTTAAAATTTACTGGAATTTTCATGTAATGTTAAGAGGAGTTGCTTAGATTTTATATAGATGTATGATTTTTCCCAACAGAAATTTGTTGCTTGATGTGCCTGTACAGTTAAACCTGTCTATAGCAGCCACCGTCTGTAGCAACCACCTGCCGTATGTGACCACTTAACACAATTTCCCCCAAGAGAAAAGCTATGTTAACGACACTGTTTAAAACAGCCACCTGTCTTCAACAGCCACTTTTTTCATCTTCCCTGGGATGGCCGCTTTAGACAGTTTTGACTGTATTTGCGTTATTACTGTAATTCTGAATTTCATACTTGTGCCTTGTGTTGGTAAACTTTTCCAGGTGTTCTAACTGTGGCTCCACCGCCCATCGCACATGGCAGTGTACAGAGAAACAGAACTTGACAAACAACATTGTCTGTGTGCTGTGTGGGTCAGCGGGTCACATAGCTGCAGATTGTCGGGAGAAGGCTACAGGGGACCGCCCCCTGGCCCAGCCCATTGTCAACCCTGCAGACAAGGCTAAGATGGACTCGGAGGTAAGGACTAAATGCAGTGGAGTTATTCCTAGCAGTCAGGGTAATGATGTGCTGGACTGACTTCAGTGATTCTTATCATAATGATATGTGAAGCAGTGATGATAACAAGGGGGGGGGGGGGGAAGGATGATGGTAAAGTGGCAGGGATTTATTTTGTTGTACTCTTAGTGATGGTGATATTGTAGAGATTGTGTTAGTGTCAATCATGACACTGTGGACAGTGATATTGTGATGGCAGCATGCATGTCAGTGAGCTTGGTACTAATGATGCTAACAAGTTTTGCACTGATATTGATGGAGATATTCAATAGATAATGTTAGTGTTATAATGTGAAGTGTGTAATGGAAACAATGGTGTGTTTACGGTTTTTGTGGTAATAAAAGATGACAGCCTTGATACAAGAATATGAAACATGACCAGTGTTTAAAAGAAAGATATGATGACAAAGGTGATGTAGATTTTAGATTAGGTCATACGCTATTCCATATGAGTATTTCAGGAAACCAGCTGAAATTGTGATCTCTCACCATTGTCTTTTATCCATTCAAGACCAGAAGCACGGGGAGAGAAGGTTGATTGAATCAATCTTCATCCAATGCCCATGGGGGTACATATGAAAATACAAATCGTACAGGTCTGCTAGTATAGAATTGCCTGTCAACGAATATGTGCATAGAATCATACACTCATCAGTGACGTTCAACTCCAGTCGAGATTCTTCGACTGTATGTGTACGTACAAAGAGATCAGTGATAAAAGTTTACACAATTCATTATGGGGATTCTCAAATATATCTGAGTTTGGCCAGCCTTCCCACTCCATGATATCCCCATGGTAATCGATGGATCTTTAACCCGTTGAGGACGGTTTGATTTTGCTACAACATGTATTTCCCATAGACGCTTGCCTGAGTATACTCGGGACTCGTCCTCAACGGGTTACGTTGAGTTGAGTTAACTGCCATAGAACTACCCATTGTCTGATATGATTGGTTTTGTTCTGCTCTGCAGTATCTGTCCCTGATGGCTGAGCTAGGAGAAGGTCCACTGCCAGGCCAGTCCAAGCCAGAGATATCATCTCCAAGCCCTAGGAACCCGCCTCCTACAGTCTCCTCCTCTTCAACTCGTCCTCCCATGTTCAGTGGGCCTGATGGACAGCATCCACCTCCACTGGTGAGTTAGATACACCAACATGTTACTTTGTCTTCTTTTTTCTATCTCTATTTCTTTGGCAGAATTTGAATTGTTTTCAGTCATTTATAAACAAAATATTAGAATGTTCCAGAAAATACCATCCTTTAGGCTCAGTCAAATCATTATGGATGGATAGGAAGTCAAAAAAGTTGTTCTCATGTGTAAAATTGAAAACCTTGTTAACTGTGTGAGATATATACATCCAATGATCATAAAGAATAGTTCAGAACAGGTCCAATATCCTTGTGACTCTTGCTACTCAAATACACATAAATATTTAGTATTTAGGGTAATGTAGAACTAGAATTCCACTTATGCAAATGAGTTGCAGATTCTGTTCAATTAATTATCCATCTCATAGATGGGTCAGAGCCTGACTCCGCCCTGGAACAATCGTAACCAGAACAAGCCTCCATCTCTTCTCAACTCTGGCCCCTCCCAACAGCGACCTCCTCTGAATAGGGCCCCGCCCCCTCTCCCACACCAGGGCCCGCCTCCTCACAGTGATCACCACGGAGGCCCGCCCCCTCCACCATCAGGCATGCCCAACCAGCCACCTATGATGGGCCCAGGCCCGATGAGACCCCCAATGATGAACAGGCCCCCTGGTCCAGGTGGTTTTCCTCCTATGCCTCCCAACATGATGCCACCAAACATGGGCCAGATGCCCCCAGGACCACCCCCAGGAGGGTTCAACCCCATGATGCCTCCACCTGGTGGACGACCCCCTATGCCCCCATGGGGGTTCCCAGGGGGCCCACCTGCCTCTCAACCAGGAATGGGACCCCCATCCTCAGCACCACCACCACCAGGTATGTTTGGACAGCAATGTGTGAGTCTCCCTTTCTAAGAAATGTTTATTTATTTATTTATTTATTTTTTAATAATGAAGCTAAGTGAATTGAGACAGAAAAAAATTTATATAAGGAATACTCCAATAGAAAAAGGTGGTAGGCAATGATTGCACTTTGCTTCCTTTTTCTACACTGTTTCACCAAAGCTTTGTCAACAATGCTAAGTTCTGAATGCCTGTATTGCTTTATAGCAATGTGTCTATCACAGGAATAGTAAGGAATACCTTCAAATGATTCCCTGTTCTTAAAAAGGATTAGCCATTTTTTTGTATTGAATCTATAGAAAAGGCTCGAAAAAAGTAGTTCCCAATGACAAGTGAAATGTTTTATAGATTTCTTTTGTACTTTGTAGTGCTGATTACAGTGAATACAAATATCCTTTCCAATAGAGAATTTTAAGTTGAAGTCCTACAGCAGTAGACCCAAGCCTATAATGATAGGTAGCTATACAGTTGTATTGTACAGAGATTGTGGATAATTCAGACTGTTGTGCTTGGTATGTATCAAATCTCTAGTGCCAGCTCCAGTACCTCCACCCCAGTCTCTGCTGGTAGCACCTCCCCCGCCTCCACCCAGCAGTGAGCCTCCACCTCAGACATCAACCAGTGCACCATGGCAGATCACAGCTTCCAGTAAGTACACAGACAACTCTAGAATAGCCAACCCTAACCAAAGCCATTGCTTCAGTTCACCTTTTAACCAAGTACAGGGTGGTCCTGAACATAAACCCTCTTGTGCCAAGAGAGGTAAACAGATAGAGCCAAACTTTCATTCCTATAAGATCAAAGTTTTATATGAGATGATGGTAAATTGTTTGTCCCTAGTGTTAAGAATTCTCCATTGTTACTTTCTCAAAGGAAAAGTTTGTGCACTTAACATGTGACCATATTATGCATAGACTGTAAGCAAACTGGTTCAGTTGGAGACCTCTGTTCTTCATGACCCTCGGGTGAGAAGTTAAGGAAACAAGAAGAAAATAGAAGGAAAAATGAATAAAATGCCAAATCTTGCTGTGGAATGATGAAAATGAGAAATGTCCTCTTTGCCTTGACACACTAAGAGACTTCTGTCACTGATACATGAGTGTGATGTTACCAACCTTCCTACCACAATGTCCACATGTACAACTGACATGTTGCATGTGTGGTTGGCTTGCAGGCCAGGGAGTGGTGACATCTTCCGCACCACCCTCCCAGCCCCCGTGGCAATCTCAGGCTGCCTTGCAGCAAGTGTTGGCCCAGTCTCAGAGCCACCCACCTCCAGGTTAGCACACCACTCTGAGATCAGAGCCCTCTG
This sequence comes from Diadema antillarum, assembly GCF_040938485.1. NCBI lineage: Eukaryota > Metazoa > Echinodermata > Echinoidea > Diadematoida > Diadematidae > Diadema > Diadema antillarum. The sequence goes on from NW_027271135.1 coordinate 131,683, forward strand.
TTGGCAGGCATTGGCCAACTCAGCCTTTCAGATGGATGTTAGGCTTGCAAATTAATACTGGAAGCAAATCAGCCATGCATAGTCATGATAACGTATTGGGATCTGTAGTGTGGCTTGTGTCTGAAACTGAGTTGGCGAGATCTGTGCACAGAGGCTCTGTCTTAGACCAGTGCATGCTGCCTTCCTCTCTTCAAGGCTGAGTCTTGTGTTTTTTTGTATGTTCTTTTCTTTCAAACAGACAAATCACATTGATCTCATCAACATATTAGCTCTTGAAAGAGGCTAAAACTTGCTTTATGGCTAAATGTGAAAAGCATAACTGTTTCTTCTGAAAAAGACTTGTGCTTGCTTTTGACTTATCAAACATGTTATCCTATACTTCCACCAAAGCAAAGTCATTGTAAAAACGTAAATAACTGCTGAGATAGGTCAAGATAATTGCCTGCCTGACATGTGATTATTACTGGCACTCGTACTGAGCTAGTGTCATAGAAAAGAGCCAATGGTAATTCATTGGACTTGCCTGCTAAAAATCAAAGGATCTGTATGTGATGACGTCTGTATGAGACAGGTATAATCTCAACCTTTGTCTTGGGAAATTTGTTGGTCAAACTTGGGACCATTTTATTGTTTTTACCTGTTGCTTTGTGTTGTTTTTGTTTGCTATTTCAGAAGTTGGGATTACTAATGATTTACTGTACGTAACTGTGGAAATTTTTACACATTTCATGCAACAAGAAGCTAGCACATGAATAAAAACACTTTTTTTTTCTTTTTCTTTTTTTTTCGCCTGCTAAAGGCAACACTATTTACTGTTTTGATTTCTTGAAATTGAAGACACATAATTTTTCATTTCATTACTTGGCTGAGCTTGAAAAATTGTTCATGCTAAAGTCTAAACTTTACTATATGTATGCGTACAGGGTGTCATGGTTTGCAGTGGGTGGGATCAAAGTTTTTGACACTTCATACAGTTTGATGTATTTCTGTGCTGCATGATGTATGTAGGGTGCATTGAAAAAAAAACACAACTTTGAGATGATTACAACAAAAGCTAATTGTAATCATTGTACATCGTGCTCATTATTTTGTTTTACAGCAGTGAGTGACCCCATGTGTGCATTCTTGGTCCATACATGTACAAATGACCTACTGTTTTACCCCTTGTGTTGTGGCTTTTATCTTATCACAGCAATTGTATGTTCCTAATAATTTCATAGTTCTCATAAGAGATGTGTAGAATATGTAATTATTGTCAGTAGTTTGCTTTCTGTTGTTTTGTCTATGTTTAAATTTTGTTGCTACCAAAAAGCAAGTGAGTTATATTTGTGTCATTAGAAAGAAAAGCTAGATAAAAATGCAAGTTATTTTCCCCCAGCAGTATTTTGAATAATATTGTATTGAGGAATATTGCGTACATGTTGTTGTGATGTCGGCACATTCCCTTTGACCATACGATGAAGGGCATCATTACTGATAAAAATGTTGAGTACTTGAAATTGTGTTTGCACTGAAAGAGATTGCACAAAGAGACGTTGTTATTGTAGTGTACTAATAAGAAGATTTTTCATCATTAATTTGATTAATATTCAGAATGCCAAATTAATAGTGGGCATGTTCCCATGATTAGTATAAACAAACAATCGGTCTTTTCTCTGTGTGCAGGTGCTGCAACCACAACAGCTACCGCCGCCCCAACCTCAGCAACAGCAACATTACCATGGCAACAGTTTGCCGCAGGTAAGATTGAAGATGCACATTTGTGGATGTAAGATTATTTGCTTTACTTGAAAATTATTTCAGTATCAGAAAGATTTGAGTTGCATACCCTAGGAGAATAGGGAGCTTTAGATTTTCACAATGCAGATGTTCAGAGAGGGGAGGGAAAAAAAACTGTTCTGGGCATGCACAAATCTGCTCAATTCATGATGCTGAGAGCTACTTGATGCACGGATCATATGAGGGCACCATTTTACTTTATATAGGTTGCGTCTCAACAAAATCTAAAGCTACTTTGCTACATGACACAGGGAGAGAAGAGAACGGCCAATGTAATCGGTGTCTAAATGTCTGCACTGCAAATCGAAAGCTCCCTAGTATAAACACTAACAGCCTTTTTGTGCTAGCCAATAGTAATGTAAACAGGTGAAAGATAACATGAACATGTCTGTATGACATAGTTCATGATCTGCTTTACCGGGATGATTAAGAACATTCACAGACATGTCTGTTTGATGTTAAGTAATTGTATAGAGGGGAATCTTTTTTTATAGTGAAGACCTAAAAACCATTACAGTACATTATTAAATCAGGTTTCTTACTATACCATGGTACAAAAAATAGAGTACTACAAAGATTTTGGACCTACAAAATCATGCTGTTATAAGAGAGTTTTGTTATTTCCTTCCTCTTTATGACAAAGTTCCTACTGTGCTAATATTGACAGTTTCTTTTTGTTGTTATTTTTTTAATACTTGCTGCTAAGACTTTTGCTACTTTGTTTTTAACTGTTGGAAAAAGAACAAAAAAAAATTGTAAACTGATGTATTTATCAAAACCATGGCAATTTGTTCTCACTGTCACATAGGTCAGTGTAGTTTGTGTGATGTAACTTCTGTATGTGACTGCTTAGTATAAAAAATCACTCCTTTTTCTGTATTCTGTGAAATGTTTTTCTCACCACAGCAATTTTACTAACTATATTTAGTGGGTAACACAAGTCCAGGTGTAAAATTATACACCAGTTAAATGTTCCATGTCAAGGAGTTGAGTATTGTTCAAACAGAAATACTTATAAAGTCGTTTCATGTTTGTTGAATTCCTCAGCTGCAGCAGCCACTCCAGCCAGCTCATCAGCCACATCTCCAGCCATCCCTCCCTGGCTTCAGGCTTACCAAGCAGCAGCAGCAGCAGCCTCTGCCCCACCTCCTGCCCCAGCTGGTAATGCCATACAACCCCCTCCCCCTCAGTGGGCCCAAGCCATGCCTCCCCCACCTCCCCAGCCAGTCCCTCCCCCTCAGGCCTCTATGCCAGGTATGCCACCCATAGGAGTGCCCCCACCCAACATGCAGCCCCCGATACCCCCTATGCCCTTCCAGCAGGCTGCTATGCCTGATGCTGCGGCTCCTCCCGCTGTCCCTCCCCCACTTCTTACTGCCCCTCCCCCACCACCTCCTTCAAACTGAAATATTGGCACATTTGCAATGCACACAATGCACACCATGAACTCAAAATTATTTGTATACTTCTTATTAAATGAGGTGCCACTTATATCTTGTAATATCTTATCAAGAAGCAAGACCCTAAGATGCCTGTAAGAAGGCAGCTACCTGCCATATAAAAGGTGAATAAAAGGTTTTTACTCAGATAAGCCTTGCAGTCAAGGTGGATTTAATCAGCAGTGTAAAGATGAGACATGGATCATCACTTCACATTAGATAGTATTTTGTTAATGGCAGTATTTATGAGGATTGACTGTTTACACGACAGACTGATGGGACTCGCTATTAAAACTCAGGACTAAATGTTTACAGATTACTGAGGCATAAAGATAAAGAAAGTTTATCATGTCAGTCATTCATATTTTCCCAGTGACATAGAAAAAGGATGCTACTACAATACAATGTCTTTAGCTCATGCAATTTGAAATTAAGTCCTACTTGTAGAGCATCTGTATAATAATTGTAGTTTAAAAGAAATTTCCTCCACCGGTTTGAAAGGTATCACTTTGCTCTTGTTCATTCTGTATAATCATGGAATATTGTCGTATACATTAAATAATCACTTATCTGTTTCAGCTGATAGATCCAAACAATACCCAATAAACTTGTTAGATTGACATTGTATCTTAGTATGAAAAAGAAATACAGAAAGAAAATCAGTCAATCAAATTCAAGGAAAGGTGAAATAAGCAAAATCCCACTTGCCTGTATGCCAGTTCATGTTGCTTGTGTAACTCACTGCAGGGTAAAGGTTCCCAAGAAAGCACTGGATACATGACACTGACAATATCAGATGTAATTATTTTTGGCTATAAACCATTTTTTATGCCTCCGCCACGAAGTGGTGCCGGAGGCATTATGTTTTCAGGTTGTCCGTCCGTCCATACGTCCGTACGTACGTCCGTACGTCTGTACGTCCGTCCGTCCGTACGTCCGTACGTCCGTACGTCCGTCCGTCCGCTTTTGTTTACGCGATAACTTGAGTAATATTCACTGGAATTTTACCAAACTTGGTCAAAGTATGAAGTATGATGGGGCAATTATTTGATTAGATTTTGGGTGAAATCGGCTAAAGGTCAAAGGTCAAGGTCAAATCATGAAATTGTATCTGTTTACGCGATAACTCGAGACTGGATGGAGTAAATTTCACCAAACTTTGTTGGAGGATGATGTATGATGGGACAATTACTTGATTAGGTTTTCAGTGAAATCGGACAGAGGTCAAAGGTCAAAGATCAAGGTCAAATCCTAAAATTTATCTGTTTACGTGATAACTCAAAACTGGATGAAGCAGCTTTCACCAAACTTGGTCCAAGGATGATGTATGATGGGACAATTAGTTGATATGATTTTAGTGACATTGGCAAGAGGTCAAAGGTCAAAAGGTCAAGGTCAAATGCTACAAATGTTGCAATTTCCCCCATATCTATGCAATGCCCAAAGGTATTTTCTTGAAACTTGGTGGGACATGCACTACTGTGTAAAGATTCTCCAGAGAGAGTTTCATGTCATAAGGTCAAAGGTCAAAAGGTCAAAGATTAGGTGAAAATGTTGCAATATCACTTTTCTTGCAAATGGTTCAATGTATCTTCATGGAACTTGGTACATACGCATGTACTGACTGGCAGGGATTATCTATGGAATTTAGGGGTCATGGGTCAATAGTCAGGGGTCAAAGGTCAAGGTCAACTCCTCAAAATTTTACTATTTCCCTCATATACTAGTATATGCAATGCTTGCATTATTAGTTTCAAAACTTATTACATGCATTACCTAATGGAGATTCTCTTGGAAATTTCCAGCCAGAAGGTCAAAGGTCAAAGGTTAAGGGTCAAAGGCCAGGTTTCAATGCCCCCCCCCCCCCCCAAAAAAAAAAAAAATCCATTTTGTACCGTCATTACACTCTTTCTTCATATCTGGGAAATTACTCAATGCATAAACTTATAAAAAGGTCTGTCAGAATTCAAGTAAAAATTCACAATTCCCCAAATATGTGTACCTGCACTCTTAGAAAATTAAAGCAAACCCAGTTCAAGACATTTCTGACAAACCTGTCATTTCAATATTTTGCCAGTTACGTGAAACTGTCATGGATCACACATTGTGAAGACATTGTACTATACGCCTATTGGGAGAATCATGCATTATGGCGGAGGCATCAGTCGCCATAGCGACATTTCTAGTTTCAAAAAGGTTTGTCAGATTTGTTGGCCTTATTTATATCTCAGAATCTTATTGTTGGTACACTAATTCTACAGTGTCCAAGCTTTGTTAGATTTTGTGCTGGAGTTTAGACTGAATCAGGTGAGAAATGGAGACCAGTGGATGGGGTAGAATAATTCATTCTTCCCATTCTATGTAGATTTGAAATTTAGAATTTGCACACCAGCTATACTGTACTTGCATTTTTAATCCCCGGAGAAGACACCTCGATGCAGAAATAATAAACCTGCATGTTTGCATCAAGCTAACTAAAATGTCATTGATGATTGTATTAGATAAGTTTGCAAGATGTTCATATTTTTGCGCCAAAAATTATTGCACACTAAGGTTTGGATATGATGCATCATGCATCACATAATTATCACGATTGAAGTTGTGATCTTGAGAGGAATATTTGAAGTTGTTTGTTCTTCATATCAGATGTATCGATTCATTCATGTAGGTTGTTAACCTGTGGTCAGATCTGTAGTTTTTATTTGTAAATGTTTCAAAGTATTGTCCATCTTTCACAGAATGCAATGTACTAAACTGTACCGTGCCAACATTTGGAAGCATGTCATTTTGTATGTTCCCCTCAGTTTTGCAGCTTTATTAGTTTATTTGGAACAAATCAGCCACGATATCATGTATGCACTATAGGCCTACTTGCTATAAGATCCAGTGGTGAGAATTGTTACAGGTTATGTGTTATGGTTGATGGATTATGAAGGTGCCAGACTGATTAATGAATGTCCATGGGCAGATGAATTAGCAACTATAATTCAGGTAATCAGTTTCTTGCCGTTGCTGATACTGAAGAGCCCCCTCTTGAGGCTTACTGTAGCATGTATTTATGGATACAAAAGGCAGAGCTCAAGGTCAAAGGGCAAGCAAATGTTGAAAACTGGATTAATGTGTGATGATTGGGGTCTATGGGTCGGTGTTAAAATATGTGTTGGCGATGCCACATATTGGTCGTGTGTATGCGCATCAAACACCACTTCACGACTACTGTATTTGGCTTTGCTGGGAAAACAGAACTTAATGCCATGCATGAACAGTAGGTGTTGAAACATCCAGAAATAGATTTTAATGATTTACCTACAAATGATTTCCCTTGTAAAATACTATACACATTTCCATATTTGTAACATGTAAATGTCTCACATTAATGATGTGTAGGTTAATCACTCCTTTTGGTTTTATCAATTTGAGATTGAGTGACTCTGGTATTTTTTTTTTTGTTGTAATTTTGAATTTTACCTGGTAATTACATTATTGCAAAAATCATTTCTTGTGAATGATTGATGGCTATATTTGAATATGAGAAAAGTACATATCTGAATTGTATAATAATGTACTTTGATGGGAAAACAATAAACTTCTGTACATTTCTTCTTTCTTTAACTACACTGTCTTGTATGTTGTTTTTCTGTTGTATGCCTTTCTCTCACAAACATACGTGTACTTCTGTATGGTTGTCAACTGAAACAAATTTTAATAGAAAATCTAGACAGTATGATTTATAGAAAAGAGTGACTTTAATTCAAAAGGTACAACATCAAAAAATGGCTGTTTAATAGGGTAAACAAAGCACAATGTACACAATACACAACTTGCCTCTGCAAAGACGGTCATGCCTCTGCTTTTAAAACAGAGACAAAACTTTGGCACTGGTTTTACCACTTGAAAGGTAGGACATTACCTATAGAATACACACACGTGAATTGCAGTTAGTAACTGAATACCCAGTAACATTACCATTGTTTATAGATAACCCTCATCCCTATACATTGTACAATGTTAGTTATACACATTCTAAAATCTCCTAAATAATTTTCTAGATGTTTTGGATAATTCTTGTCAGGTGTGTGATCAATTCCTCCAACTAGCCACCCACTATTGAAAAATGGAGAGGACTATTCACACATGAAAATAATACAACTTTCACATTCGAATTGCTTGTTTCATCAGTAATTCATAAGAACATGAAAGAATTGGGGAACAAGTTAGTACATTACTGACAACCAAGAATCTTCCGAGTATTCACTTTGAACCGTCATCTTTATTAAAGCCCAACAGGCATTTTTCTGGCATTTTTCTAGCATTTTTACAGGCTTACCCAGATAATCTCTTCGAAGCACTCAAGTACGGAAAAGGCGTCGACTGGTGATGACAAACAAGCCTATCTACCCTTGTTAGTGAGAGACAATTGTGATTAAAGTACAGCTGTATTTCATCCATGTTTCTCAAACAGATGTTCAACAATTTAGCTTATTTCAAGGTTTGAGCTGAGGAACAATGCATGTTTTACTCTAAATGTTCACAAGATTGTCAGAAGTAATCAATTCTCCAGCTCATATTCGTATGCTCCAAGAAAGAGATGGAGACACATTTGGCAAACATGTTAACAAATAATCATTAGCACCGTAACATTAGTCTCAGTAACACAATCTTACATCCAATCTTCAACCAGAACTGTGGAGGCAAGCATTTTCCAAGGTGCTACCTAACAGTATGTATGTGGGCGACTCAAGGTCAAAAGCTCTTGAATGATTAAAACTGTTGCTACATTCAGCATGTCCCTTCTCTATCATGGCTTCATTTGTTCTGATTTCTTCGAAGTGAAGTTCCAGTTATTGCATTGAGAGCAAATCTACAGCTAAGAAGTCTTCCCAAATATCATTAGTAATTACACAGACTGAGCATCACGATGGAACCATATTTCATATCATACAAATACTTACACTAGGAAACATGTGCTATCATTTGCCATCTGAGTGATACTAGCACAAACATACCAAATACAATGTACAAGCATAGTAGAAACAAACAAGTAGAAACATAATACTGAAATTTGGAGAAAGAATCAGACATTCCATTATACATTCCGTAGAAATCAGTGATAGTAATGACTACTGAGAAGGAAATACAAAAATAAGTCATGAAAGCAAAATTTGGCAAAACTGATACACAAAATGATAACCAGCGATTTAATGGAATTAGTCCTTTGTTGCAACACATTGAGTTTGAATAAATTCAGATGTCCCACACAATCTTCAAAAGATCTGCATAAATTCGGAGGGCTGAATAGTACTGAAGTCCAACAAATGGCATCATAGACTGCAAAATGGACATAGACTGCAATTTACTTGAAGATTACTCAGCGTCTAGAAGGGTATGAAACTGATAACCAGGATCAGACTACAGTGGAAACTCGATATAACGAGATGGTCGGGACCGAGTCATTTTCCTCGTTATAGCCGATATCTCGTTATATGAGTAGGCATAAAAGAAGGCATAACATAAAGACATTAATTTGCACATGTGGGACTACCCATCATATTTCAATAACTACTGATAACTTGATATTGTGTGTGAGGGAATTACTCACCTTTATGGGTAAGAAGATGTTTTTCGCCAAGGAAATCCAATATCAAGAATGTGTTTCTTATTAATTGTAGATGTTTGAATTTATAAATTTATATAGCTTGCGATTGTATCAAGATCGTCTGTGGACACCAGTATGTGGTTATCTTATGGGTGTGTGTTGTGTGGAAAGCTTGAATATGGTCTGTACAATGCTGTGTGTGTATGTGACACATTCTGTATGTACATTATGACTGCGTGTGTGTGAAGATGGGGAATTCCCTACGTAGAAGGCCAATCACAGCATCAGATTACCTCACACCTGCTAACGTCATGATGATGTCATGTATACATAGGGCCGTCCCACCACATTTTCTGCATGTATCAGTGTGCGCACACACACACTTACACGTAAAACGCAGTGCTAGCTGGAGTGCACTGAAGAAAATGATTATGTGTGTACAAGACAGTTTTTGGCGCATCAAGCTTTACAATATCGGAAGATGATAGCACAGGCGAAATAAAGCTTTACCGAAGGCATTTTGCTTTACCTCGCTATAGCAGGTTTGATTGACTATGTTTTTCTTTGTTTGGAAGTCACAAAATTTATCTCGTTATAGCAGTTATTTCGTTATAGCCGATCTCGCTATAAGAGTAGCATTTTACATAGACTTGTGTGGAAGGAAATTTGGGACCGGGAAAATTTCCTCGTTATAACCGATATCTCGTTATAGCAGTGTTCGTTATACTGAGTTTCCCCTGTACTGGTATATCTAAAAAACAGAAAGAAGAAATGATGACAATCTTAAATGGGTGCTGATGCTGAACTCATACTGACAGCTAATCTGCTCCAGAAATGGATTACTCAGATTACTCTATCTGATCAGTGGTCATGCCTCTTCGACCCATCTTCAGACATCTAAACACGAGCCATGAGTTGTTTCAGATGATTTACATCCAAAACAGAGGACGGGCGACACATTCCATGAACAGCCCGGAAGAACTTCATCCTCTCAGCTGACTCTTCAAACTGCTTGGCTTTTTGACGTGCCACTTGGATGATCTACAGCAGGGATTACAGAGAGATAGATCACAAAGACATTATGTAATAGGGTTTAAAGCAATAAAGGCAACATTCAAGCACTCAAAAGCAAACCAAAGTGAACTAGACCGTACCATTCTACACTAGTTTGGGAGCGTTCAAGCACTCTGGAGAAAGCGTACCTAATGAGTTATTTTTTTATTCGAGTCAGAGGGGCACACATTTTGTAGCAAGAGGGTCATGCACCTGGCATGCTTACACTTCATACAGCTGTCCCTAACAAATAGAATCAACTCATAGCATTATGATGTAGTGTATGTCATGAGCATTCTTCTCATTACAACTCCTCGTTAGCAAACCCTTAACTTTCACTGCCTGGGAGATCTGAAATAAAGACATCCAGCATTGCAGAGAACATTCATATCAAAATATTATCTTCAATCAAACTAACAGGTAAAACCCTATCCCTTTCACTCTGTACATGTATAGGGGGAACAGGAAATTCTTTCTTCCCCCCCCCCCCCCCCCAAGATTGTTGAATGTTGCACAGATATTTGAATCTAATCTTTCTCATTTCTCTTGGGTAAAACTTTCACTGAGAAGAATTACATCACAGTTCAGTGAAACTTTTGTCAACATATGGGTGTCATGTTTTGGCACATCATATTTTTACATCTATTTTCCTTAAAGGGGAGAATAGGATGTGGAATAATAAGATAAACATGTACCATTATTCTCTTTCTATGATCCTCACACTCATAAGTCTTACCTCGTCTGGCAAGCCTGCTAGTCTGGCTGCATTAAAGCCATAGCTCTTAGGACAAGCCCCGCCCACAAACTTGTAGAGGAACGTGATGGTCTCTTGGCTGGGGTCATCCTCACACTCATTCTCTACCATACAGGCCTGAGATAGGACCAGGACCAAGACACAAGACCAGAAGGTAGATCAGGATCCAAGAGGAATAGACCAGGAAGAAAGATTAAGATGAATAAAGAAGGATTATGAAGAGGGAAAAGTGGATTACAATGAGGCAGTGAACGAACGAAGACTTACACAATACAATCAGTCAAACTTTGTTTCAGATGAATTGATAATACCTAGCAATTCCAAGCATCTCAGAACAAAACTTTAATATTGATTCAGTCTCACACCTATCTTATATTGTACAGGGGAAAAAAAAAAAAAACAACTATTACAATATTAAAGTAAATGCAACTTTTGCCATCATTTGCTGATTAATTACAGACAAACTGAACATTGGTTGTGAGGTAATTCTTGATTTAGCCTTAAAATAAAGCACTGACAGGTATCTTGCATATACATGTATCTAAGTATGCAAGATATCTGTGCAAACAAATACTTAAAAAATCCCCATCAAGAAACTATATTTAGAATATCAGATAATTACATCATGTTTCAATATGCATTCTCCACTGACCCAAGTCCACGTCTATCATTGACTACTGTCAAATGGTTTCGCAGTGCTACTACCTTGCGATGCATGAACCATGTGTTCAAATTCTGCTTTGATCAAACTTAAATATTCCTATTGACAGGGTGATATTAAAGTATCAGGTGATGAATGCCCCACATCATGTGACTTACCATGTGACCAAGTCTGATATTTGGGTCATGAGAGAACTCCTCTACCAGGGAGTGGTAGTGGGTGGAGAACAGTGTGCGGCAACCAACTGTCTCCGACAACTCCTTGACAACAGCTGTTGCTATGGCTGTTCCATCGTAGGTGGCTGTGCCCCGTCCTGGGTGGAAAACAAGAGAGGGAATAAAAATATGTCAGGTCTCATGTGACAGGTTATTTAAGAATTGCTTTCATCTATCAACCTCAATGTGAATGGAATGATGAAACATAGAATTCTTCTATAATGACTCAGTTTCTTTAGAAAGTATCAATCCTTACATATATTGGTAAGCAACATTTACATTGGGAATGAGGAATTAGAAGTTTGCTGCGTACGATGCCTAATATAAAAACAGCAGCCTTGTTTGGAGATTTGCAGTCATTGTAACTTACAGAAGTAATATTTGCTAAAGTTGCTGTCAAGAAACAACCATTCAACAATTAGTTTCTGAATTGTTGCAGTGGTATTTGCAACCATTGCAACTTACAAATTGCAAACACAGTGGACTCCCATTATGATTAAGTCCTCGGGACCAGCAGTTTTCTTTTGCTATATCGAAATTTTGCTATAACTGAACAAATAAACAATAAATATACACAGAGCAGATAATGTTGCAGCCTGAATTTTTACTTCTTTGTAACACGAATTTCATTACAGTTGAACCTCTCGTATCCGGACAAGTCGGGACCGGGGCTCATCCGGATAAGGGATTTGGCCGGATACGGGAGACTCAATGCTTTATACATGTACATATACATATACATACACATGTACTGATGTAGCCCATTGTAGTACCACATGAAGTAATGTGTATACTGCAACCTTTTCATTGTTACACTCAGTAACAGACCCCAAAATAGAGGTTCGTGTTTGCAAGAATGAAATCATTTTCTTTCATAAATTCTTGGGATAATTTACCTAAATAATTATTAAGAAATGTATCAAGTACATGTAATTCATGTGTGTTTGTGTAGGAGTTCTCAAGGAGTTGGGAATCCCCCTTTCCTCCCGTAATTATTTTTTTAAAAATCACGGCGAGATTGCGTCCGTATAATAGAGAGATCTGGATAAAGGGAGGCCGGATAAGAGAGGTTCAACTGTATAACCGTGTTTGTTATAACGGGAGTGCACTGTATCCTCCTAACAGAGGACTTCCCCTGCACTGAAAACAGACAAATAAGTCTTTGAAACAAATCAATAAATGACAAGAGTTTTGTTTAATACTTCACTCAATGAGAATATGGATGAAAAGAGTGTGATCATGAACTTTGACCCCATACCTAGTTCATCCATGAGAACCAGAGAATTTTTAGTGGCATGCTTCAGGATACTGGCCGTCTCACTCAGCTCTACATAGAATGTACTCTCACCTTCAGAGAAAAAAACAAGTACATGAAGTGAGAGAGTTATCAGTACTACATTGATCAAACAAGTTAGAAAAAAGAAACCAACAAATTAGCAGTAAGTACACCAAAAGGGAAGAAAAGTAAAGCCATGGGTAAAAGTTGGAATTGACCTACACAAAATGAAAATGAATGCAAAAGGATTTATTTATTCATTTTTTTTTTTTTTACAGAAAATTCCAAAAGCAACTTTTTGCTTTTTATGTCATATGATGCCATGGCACCATTCTCAGATAATGACATCAAGATTTTTACAGATGTCATACAAAGGGTGTTGTTTACATGATGTGTAGATTTCAAAGACAAAAGAAACCCCCCACAATAACAACTTTACATACTTACACAATACATTTCATAACCAGAAGAAAGAGTTACACTGAGTTTCTTTCTATCAAGAGCTCACCAGACAAGATGTTGTCCCGGGCACCAAGGCGAGTGAAGACACGGTCTACCGGTGTCAGACGACACTCCTCAGCTGGCACATAGCAACCAAGCTGAGCCATGATTACAAGGAGCCCTGCTTGACGCATCAATGTGGACTTGCCTCCCATGTTAGGACCAGTCACCAGGATGCAGCTGCTGTTGCTATGACTACCGTCTCCATCATCCTCCATCTCCTCATCCTGAAGATTTCCATACCACAGTAACATAGATAGTGATCAAATTCTGAGAACCACAAACAGCTTTCACTCACATCACATGAAGTTCATTCCACTTATAGAACCAAAAGTGATTGATAAAGAGAGAAAATCAGTAATAGCAGACTGAACTTGGTCGACTTCTATGAATAAATAAATAAGTCATTATCACAGATTTGCATAGATTCCTTAGAAAACATTTCATTTTTCAAGTAAGAGAGAATGAAGTAAATAAATTACAACTTGAACTGGATATGAAATGCATTCACTCTGAGACTGTAATCGTAAAATCCTAGTTACACATCATGTCTATTTACCTACATTGTACTTCCTTGAGTGTTTATCTGAACACATCACAATAAAGTAATGCAGAGATACAGCCATTCTGACAACCACTACACTGCAGATCTTTTTTTCTGATCTGATTTGATTTGATTTGATTTGATTTCTGAATTTCTTTTTCATACATAAATGAAATACACAGTCAATTGAACGAACTAATTGAGCACAGTATAATTTGAATCTGATAGTTAAAACAAATAAATGATTAATTCAAATATCCAACATTTTTTTTCTAACAATGCAAAATGAAAAAAAAAAGACATTATTGTATGCATATATTTATGCAAACATAGGATCGCGTATATCTGTCATTCAAACACAAAATAAGCAACTCTTGATGTACAGAAATTCAGGAGACCTTCATCATAAGCAAACGTTTGACGAGGACAATGGCCTCAGAAATGATTGTCTTAACAATACGACATTGTAAGAATATAATATACAAGTCACCACTCACTGAGTGAATTTTGAATATGAATCACAAGGGGCATAAGGCCCTATTCATACAACCTTAACCTTGATGCATTTATACTCACATTTTTGATGCCGATGAAGGTGTGGTTTGGAATGTAGTCTCCTCCACTGAAGGTGTGTGAGATACAGGGATGTCTCCCATCTTTCATTGCAATGAAGGGCTGCAAGGATGAGATAAAAATAAATGCAACATAAATAAATTAACCAAAGTAAAATGAAACCCAAATATATATGTGAATTGATGGAACATATCTATATTAGTAGAACACATCAGCAAAGTTTTAGGAAAATCAGACAATAGTTTGAGTTATGAATTTCTTTAATTGAGATGGTGTCATGATGTCGTGATAATGAATTTCTTTAAGTTTTGGTGCAGCCAATGTTGGACGAGAACACTACATTTTGTGACGTCACAAACTACAGTAGACTTCTAATCCAGGGATGGCTGCACCAAAACTGTAAAAATTCACAATTTTTAAACGGAGAGTCCCATTTTCCTCAAATGTCTTCGCTGATGTGTTCTACTAATATTGCTGCATTCACTTCATAATCCTCATGTATGTGTATACATTTTATTTGGGTTTTATCCTCCTTTAACTCAGCAGCAACAGAAGAGGATATGAAGATGGCAGGATCAGTCCTGGGTACAACAGAGCTAAGGGCTTTAGTGAGATGGTGTCATGATGTAATCAATTCACATTCTACATTTTAAGTTCAAGGAAAAAGTTCTAAAATGACTAGAATTGAGAGGATCTGCAATTATCTCACTTCAGCAAAGTAGATCGACCTGACAGAATGGACCTATAGACTGAATTACCATCACAAGAATGATATCTGCATTTATGACAAAAGACAAAACTTCCAGAAATACATGCTCACCTGGAGGTACTTTGATACACTTCATAAACTCTACATGACAATTTGCCAATCAAATAAAAGTACTGCTGAACAAAAGGTTTGGGATAGACATAGACAGGTACCAAACCTATTTTCAGAAACTATCACTACTTTGTAGAGAAACACACAAATGTGTCTCTGCAAAGCATATTTGCAATTTCAGAATCTTGAAATGAGAAAGACCGAGTTAAAAAAAAAAAAAAAAATGAGTGATGTAAAGTTTTCTGCACCAATTCTGCACCAAGAAAAACAAAAATACAATTCAAACAATTCAATTTTCTTTCTCTCTGTCAGTACTACTTTCTTCCCATGCCATTGATGTTGTACAGAAACTTGCTGACAATACCAATGACAAGAATAGTAAGCCAGTTCCCAGTTAGTACTAGTCTGCAATGATCTCTTCAACCACAGACTTTGCAAAACATGGAATAGTCTTCAAGAGCAGTAGAAAGCAGCCATGCAGGAAATGGTAATTTAGATGTCAGTACTGCATGAATGGCTTTTGTTAATGTTGCTGAAAAGAATGCACATTCACCTGTAAATACCAATCTGCACCTGGTTCATTTATAACACAGTTGTCACGAAGCACTGTCTAGGTTTTGAATACCTCAGTAGCAAATCCATTTCAAAAGAAAGTCTGCAATGGCCTTTATCTACACATGCTCAGATTGCACAATTTCTCCTTTCATCTCACCTGTATCTGACTGGATGGGAGAATGACCTCTGGTCTACACATAGCGCCCTCGCCTGACTGACTGTACTCTGCAAGACTCATCAACACATCCAGCACTGACAGACACTCCACCGCTTTATTCCATGACTGGTAACTGTCAAAGAAATTTAAGTACATACTGATCAGTTCTTGTAACAAACTAGATCACAACTATTCATGATGACGCATGGAAAAAAAACAACTAAGAAACAAAAGTTACAAATCTCATAAACATGAGCAGCACCTGCATTAGAATCTTTATCATTTGTTGAGGAAATGATAGCTAAAATAGAAAATACTCAGAATCTTGTTTGTATGTGTGACCTGCCTCTTATCAAAAACAGAAAGTACTTAGAGGTCTACTGGCAAACATAGCACTTGAGGAAACAGACAACTTACTGCTCATCAAATTTGTGAAAGACTCTCCTCATAGAATCCTTGAGGGCGCTGTCCCTTCTCTCCTCTGCATTGATCAAATCACTCAGGAGTTTCTGGATGGTGGGTGTCCAGTATCGCTTGAAGCCTTTCTTGGAAGACTGGAGTTCGTACTCCTCTGGAGTGCGCCTAGAGAGGGCACTCTCTGGAATCTCCATCTGGAAGCGGTTCTTGGCTGTACCCCAGAAAACGATGTTCTGTCAAAGTAGAGTTAAAAGTTTATTGATTTATGAACTATCTACCACTGGCTTTCTTTAAAAAGAAAAAAAGAAAGACTCTCAAAAATGAGGTTTTGAAATAACAACATTAATCCCTCCCGAAGGTCTGATCCAACAGTCTCACATAAAAGCTGGTAGAGTTTTACTGACAATCAGAAAACATCTTGACAACAAGCAAAGGTAGGAAATAGGAGGATGTTCTGATCATTAAGCATTACTATAAATAGCATCACTAACACACATCAGTCAAATGGATTTGCTTGAAAATATATACCCCCTCAACACTACCACCACCACCAAAAAAAAACAAAACAAAACAAACAAACACACAAACAAACAAACAAACAAACAAAAGAACATCACCAGAAAGTGAGATGCAAGTATTCTCATTAAGCTCCAAGAAACACAGCTCACCCTACATCCAAGTCGCTTCTTCTGTTTCTCAAGGTACTCCTGGAGTTGTTCCTTGCAGGAAGACATGTCCGAGATGGCTCGGTCGTAGTCTGGAATGACCCCCTTGGAGGGAACGATGGAGCCGCTCTCTCGTGCTTTCTTCTGGTCAAAGGCATGCTGAGAGAAACCAGTGGAGAGTGGGTGTGGTCATTATTTGGTAGTGGGTGTGGTCATTATTTGGTAGTGGGTGTGGTTATTATTTGATAGTGAGAGTTGGTGTGGTTATCATTTGAGAGTGGGAGTGTGTGTGGTCATCATTTGAGAGTGGGAGTGGTCACCAATTTGTTGGTGGGAGTGGGTGCCGTTATCATTAGCGAGAGAGGGTGTGGTTATCATTTGATAGTGAGAGTTGGTGTGGTTATCATTTGAGAGTGGGAGTGTGTGCGGTCATCATTTGAGAGTGGGAGTGGTCACCAATTTGTTGGTGGGAGTGGGTGCCGTTATCATTAGCGAGAGAGGGTGTGGTTATCATTTGATAGTGAGAGTTGGTGTGGTTATCATTTGAGAGTGGGAGTGTGTGTGGTCATCATTTGAGAGTGGGAGTGGTCACCAATTTGTTGGTGGGAGTGGGTGCCGTTATCATTAGCGAGAGTGGGTGTGGTTATCATTTGAGAGTGGGAGTGTGTGTGGTCATCATTTGGTAGCGGGAGTGGTCACCAATTTGTTGGTAGGAGTGGGTGCCGTTATCATTAGTGAGAGTGGGTGTGGTTATGATTTGTGTTCCTACCAGTATGATTCCCATTTCTTCCAAATTTTTTCTCTCATTTGAGTGAAAATAAATAAAACATCAAAGAAGCCATTGACAGTAATATCACAGACCCAGCAGTGAGGGAAGGTTAACCCGATTGACTGCATCTTTATTTTCACCCGGATACATTAAAAAGTCACAACTTGTGCAGGCCTGCTAGAATAGAATTGCCCATCAGCATTGTACACGTACAATGTATGTGCATGGAAACACACATTTATCGGTAACAATCAACACTTCCAGTCAAGATTCTTTGGCTGTATGTGTGCTTACACTGAGATCAATGACAATGCTGCACAGAATTTATTACAGGAATTCCTAAATATATCCAAGTCAGGCCAGCCTTCCCATTGCATGATCTCCCCACACTATCAGGTCTTTCAAAGTAAGATACACTTGTAACTATATCCTATAAGAACAACATGGGGTATATTCTCTCATCATATCATCAGAGTAAGCTACAAACTACATGTAGAGAGCTGGAAGGCCTGGAAATTCTACACTAACCTCAAAGAACTGCAACGTCTCCCTGTAGTCTGGGTACATCCCACCCTCAGTGGCCGATGGATGACTGACAGATTTCTTGAGGAATGCTGATCTGTGTTACACAGCAAGAGAAATTTACCAGTCAATCAAGAGTGTCCACTATTATGACATTATTAGAATATTTCAAATCCATTTTTCCTACAGCATACTGTCAAGCAAGATATTTTCACTGCATGAAATTTTTGTGAATTGCCACTGGCATTCAATGCATATAGTGTAAATAAGAACTTTTGCATGCATCTTGGCTCTCGCAAAATTTGCAAAATTAAAATGCACGCAAACATTTCTGGTTTTACAGTACAAATGTAGTTATGTTGAACAACTTACAGATCAAATTTGCATGCTTGATGTCAAACATATTAATCTTTATTTGTATGGACAGCTCCTTTGTTTGTTTGTTTGTTTGTTTGTTTGTTTGTTTGTTTGTTTGTTTGTTTGTTTGTTTGTTTGTTTGTTTGTCTGTTTCTAATCATGGCAAACTTTGACTTCATATCACTACACTAAAGTGATGGGGATGATCATTGAGGTGTATATTGCTGGAAGATCATAAAACACACAAAAGACACACAAAACTTTATACCAGAAACAATGCTGAATGTCTGTTTGTCAAAATCTAATACAAAGCATTTACACACACAAAAAAAAAAGAATGGTGTAAAACTTAGTTCTATACACAGCACATTATGACTGTAAACATCTCGTTACGCTGCTCACTGGCCATCAACGATACACATCAGGTCAAGAGATGCATTGCTACTTAGCATGTCTTCAGTGTTATGGGAGAAATGATAGACTACTCACTTGAAATCAGATACACTTCTCTTGAAGAGCTTGATGATTGACAGGCCCTTCTCAAAGCCTTCCAAAGCTGTCAGGAAGTCAGCAATCTTGCGTTTACTGGAAGAATATGACAGACAATAAATTCAATGATACAGTTGCACTCAATCACATAAGATAAAATATTCTACTTATACATGATACAATCTGTGTACATTTGTACATTGGATGGTTTAGAAAAATACAATTATCGCTTCACAGTCATTACTTACAGTGCAGGGCTTTATACTACTGGTAACTCATGTTTTTACTGGTCTGACCCGTCTGTTGGACCAGTAGGTACACTGTACCCAGTTTTTCCATGTTTTACTGGTCTAATCCAGAAAAGGTTACTAGTGTGACATTGATTTTTACTGGTCAGGGACCATTGGACCAGTGCCAGTGTGCAGCGTAGCACAGCAAGCAAACCAATCCAATAGCTTCAGCTGTACATTCTCTTTTAACACATCTCTTCTCTCTGCCTGCATTATGAGTTCACTGTAAAGTAATTTGAACTAATGTATCATAATTTGATGGAAGACAGGAATCAATAGATATCAAAATACACAAATGTTACTGGTTAACTACCTGTGTTACATGAGACTATCCTCCATTCTTTTTTTTTTTAAATCCCACGTGCTATCATATACAGAAAAAGACAAGTTTCATGTACTGCTGATGTCTGAAATGTTAAAATTGTACCTCTCTGCCAATCCAGTCAATGGGCTGGACACAGGTATTACACGTGTTACAAACAGGTAATATTTTAGGTGACTTTGTTAAAATCAGTCATGCTACTGACCTGTAGACGGCATCTTCAAAGAAGATGGCTCGACTGTCTGGATGGTCAGCAATCCTCTTGGATGACCCTAGGGTGTGAATTCTGTGAATGCAAGGTACATAATAATATAAGGGTCACATCAAAACTGATTTATCAACATACCAGTCCTCGTCAAATATGATACAGGAAGCATTATTTTCCCCAATCCATGTGACACTTTCATACACTCTGACATATATATGACCTCTACAAAACATTGTTTTTTGTGACTCTCTTGATACTACACAATTACCAAATTAAATGAAAATTATGTGCAAATTCTGGGTGAGTGGACTTATTTTGGGAAGCACACAGTTATGCCTCTGTTCATATCAAGAATGTTTACACAAGAGAATATCACTATCTGTCTTTCGAGGCAGAATGTAAAATCAACAATGCAGAGTACCCTGTGTATTATAGGAAGGTGCAACGTACGTACACCATACAGACCCCTCTGTGAAGAACAGTAGTCTGTCCTTTGGTCTTGATGAAATTCAAATGGCTTAAAATGAGCATGCCTGTTAGAGTTTGCCAGTATCCTGGCAGGCAGTGAGATAGGATCCCAAACTTTGCCAAATAATTAAAATCTCTACCCTTCTTTCAGGGTTTATATGCTGGAATGTGCTACTTGCCCATCAAGAGCTTGAGATTTAATAGAAGGGGAAAGTGAGTGATAGTGAGAGATAGTGTGGGATAGTTAGAGATAGTTAAGAGATAGTGAGGGATAGTGAGGGATAGTGAGAGATAGTTGGGGACAGTCCCTTACTTGCTGAGTAGTCTCTCAAGGTCAGGAAGTTTCTTGGTGATCTCAGCGACCTCTGACACGATGTCTGGATGAGAGTGGAGATCAGCAATGGCATCAAGTCTAGGGGGATTCAATCAGATGACATACTATAGTACAGGATTCAAGCCTTTGACAATAAATCCAAAGGATTTAATCAGATAGCATAAACTCCAAAGGATTCCCTCAGGTGATATCAAATCTAAAGAGATTTGATCAGATGACATAAAGACTGATAAGATTTATTCAGGTGACATCAATTTAAAAGGCTTTGATCAGATGATGTCAAGTCCAAAGAGTTCAATCAGATGGCATTAGAAAGGGTGAAGGGATTCAGATATTATGAGCCAGTCAATATCATTCCTCTTTCACAATTGCACATCATCACCACTGTCTGCCCGCAACAAACTATTCCAAGATATGTTCTTTCCTTCACGTTCATGTCATTCACACTTACGAAAGGAGTAAAACTATAGAACAAAGTTTGCAAAATAGACTAACACCTACCCTGGATATCCATGCTGAAATACTATCCACTGTTTAGACTAAACAGTCCTTTATTCATGAGTAAATTATATTGTTCAGGTTTTCAAAAAAAAAAAAATTCAAAATGGTTTTTAGAGTTCACGTGGGCTCACCAAGAGATAAATGACAGCATCTATAGTCTCCTCTCAGTAGCCAAGAAGAGTCACTTTTTATTTACCTTTACTACATTTACTTGGACTTCACAATACCACTTACAGTAGGAGAATCATACCTGTTGTTGATTGATTTGGGGTTGCACAGAGGGGTGCAGAGCCATTGTTTGAAGAGCCTCTTGCCGAATGGAGTGCGGCAACGATCCAGTGTTTCTAGAAGAGTGCCCTCTTTTGTTCCTGTGCTGCTATTCTCTAGAATGTCCAGGTTACTCAAGGTGATACTATCCAGGACCTGCATGTATTTAAAAAATTGCCAAAGAGTGGTGAATAAAAATTAATCAGTTTATGCATGACTTTTGAACTGACATACTAAATATCTTTAACCCATTGAGAATGAGTCCCGAGTATACTCGGGCAGGGGTCTATTGGAAATGTGTGTTGTACCAAAATCAGTCCGTCCTCAACGGGTTAAAGGGATCGTACCGTTTTGGTTGAGACCTAATTTCAGGTTTCTAACATTTTTTGGTGAGATAATGAGAAACCTCTTGTGAAATATGAAAGAGCATGTAATTCTATGAGGAATTCAACGTTTATTTGATGAAAATGGGTTTTGAAATGGCTGAGATATCCAAAAAGAGCTATTCTAAAAGTGTGGGACCCACACTTTATCACGATCGCTTTGTTTTACTTTGTTTTTGGATGTTTCTGTCATTCCAAACCCGATTTTCATCAAATAAACTTTGAATTCCTCTTAAAATGGTATGCTCTGCACTATATCATAAGTGTTTTCTTGGTATCTCGCAAAAAGTTAAAAGCCCAATTCTCATCTCCACCAATACTGTACTATCCCTTTAAAAGGCAAATTTTCTCATGCTCAATGCAGTGTTCGCTTCTGAATTACAGTGTACATAGAAAGAATACTGTAATACATGTATATCAATCTATGAAGTGCAGAATATATGTACATATATTCTTTTGAGCTGCAAGAGCTCCTGATAAGCTTAAACAATAGTAAGCACCCTAATGAAAAGATATGTTTTAAGTCTTGAAGTAAATAATACTACAAGTGAGGATTTCCTGATTTCTAATTGTAGTTTATTCCAGTTTGGGAGTTGCACAAACAAATGCTTGTTCTCTTTCAAGAAGCCCTCAAACTAAAAGCCTAAATGAGTTTTTTCTGCTGTTTGAAGAACACTTTTCAATCTCACTCTGCCACACAATGGATGAATATATATGCTAACCATTTTGTTAAAGGGATGGAATAGTTTTAGTTGAGATGGGGTTTCAGGTTTCCAACTTTTGTGTGAGATAATTATACACAAATCACTTAGAAATATGAAAGAGCATGCAATTCCAGGGGGAATTCAAAGTTCATTTGATGAGAATAGGCTTTGAAATAGCTGAGCTTTCTAAAAACAAAGAGGTAATAATAAAAGGCAACAAGGCAATGCAAAAACCAATGACTCCTGTGTGTAAATGCTTTTAATGACTCAGAAAGACGAAGACATACCATATGCTGCTTGGTGGCAAAGACTGACTGTGGCATTTCAGACTGGCTAGTCTCATCATCCAGCGGTTTGTAGACTTCAAAATTTCTCATGGACAGCAATTCCTCTTCCAAGTAACACTTTTTCAAATACCTGGCAATAAAATAAAAGGGGGATATTCAAACATACTGACTAACATACAGTGATTACAACCATGTAGCTACATACACTCTGTTTAATGATAAAAACTGCATTATGTTCTTCCATTTTCATTTCCTTTTTTATATCCTTGAAGCTTCTATATCCTTGAAGCTTCTTTTCAAATTCTTCTTGTTGTATTGTGCTGACCCTGTGTGTTGAATATCAATGCCTTCCTTGATTTCTATAAATAAATAATGTAGGACTCGACACTCACTTAATCTCTAGTAAGTATCTGAAATCTGAAATCTGAAATTTTGGTGGCCTTAAAAAAGATATGGCTCGAAATGAAAGAAAACACACCAGCCCATTTTGAATCTTAGATGCCAGATCAGAGGTCCATTTCATGAAGTCTTATGAGAGACTTTTTATGAGAGACACATTTATGAGAAAATTCATGACATGGATATTACTTCTCTTTAAAAGTCTGTCATAGGTACATATGAGCGACTTTGGCCATTCTGAGATTTATGTAAAGACTTTTATGTGATGACTTCATGAAACAGACCCCTGGTCACCGAAAGATAACCATTTTGGAAAATTAGGTGGTCCAACATCAATTTCCAGTGGCCCTGGGCCACCAGACCACAGCCAATGTTTAGCCCTGGTTAAAGGCTCTGGAGTAGAATATACTTACCAAGTACACGCTCCTAGAGCACTGATGGCCAACTCACATCCTTCCTTGGGGGTGAGACCCAGAGAATCAGCTGTTGAGACAGAAGGGCAGTCAAAAACACGGTATGAGATCCAAAGAGGTAGGTTTTCCTCGACCATTAACTCATTCAAGAAGATTTGAATATATCTGACAGAAATACCATGGAATTACATACTTTGTGATGGCAACATATGATATTTTTGTTGGGTGATATTCAATATCTTATATGTACATGATACATAACAAATTTCCAACTTGTTGAAGATCATTTTCTTGACTTGCAGTCATTCTTCTCATCTTTATTTCAGAAGTCTGAATACTAAAATTTACCTCACGGGAGACTTGTTGATGCATGAATGTCTAAAAGAAAATTAGTTGACCCTTAAAAATGAGAGAATTAAAGAATCAAATTTGAAGGCAATATAACAATTCTGAACCTTGTAGGAATGATTTGTACTTGCTAGATCTGAGCAGTAATATTGTGTTCTCATCACGTGGTAGGGTTTGTAGGATCTAGTATTTAGTGGAAACCAAGACCACACTCAGGAGATGCTTCTATGGGCACTGATCAACTGTCAACACTGCCAAGCTTGACGTTCCAGCTTGCCATTTCACTCTAATTAATCACTCAAGTACTGACATGATTCTACAGGGGATTGACTCTTTGGGCACTCGTCCAGACACAGTCTAAACCAGCAGAGAGAAGTTAGGGATGAAACGACTTCACACCATCCCCATTGTCTCAATATCCAGGAGGGAAATGACTACAGGGGAAACTCGGTATAACGAACACTGCTATAACGAGATATCGGTTATAACGAGGAAATTTTCTCGGTCCCAAATTTCCTTCCACACAAGTCTCTGTAAAATGCTACTCTTATAGCGAGATCGGCTATAACGAAATAACTGCTATAACGAGATAAATTTTGTGACTTCCAAACAAAGAAAAACATAGTAAATCAAACCTGCTATAGCGAGGTAAAGCAAAATGCCTTCGGTAAAGCTTTGCCTTTACTTCGCCTGTGCTATCATCTTCCGAGATTGTAAAGCTTGATGCGCCCAAAACTGTCTTGTACACACATAATCATTTTCTTCAGTGCACTCCAGCTAGCACTGCATGTTGTACGTGTGAAGTGTGTGTGTGCACGCACACTGATACATGCAGAAAATGTGGTGGGACGGCCATATGTATACATGACATCATCATGACGTTTAGCAGGTGTGAGGCAATCTGATGCTGTGATTGGCCTTCTACTTCGGGAATTCCCCGTCTTCACACACACGCAGTCATAATGTACATCACACAGAATGTGTCACATACACACACAGCATTGTGCAGACCATATTCAAGCTTTCCACACAACACACACCCATACGATAACCACATACCAATCCGCAGACGATCTTGATACAGTCGCAAGCTATATAAATTCACAAATTCAAACATCTACAATTAATAAGAAACACATTCTTGATATTGGATTTCCTTGGCGAAAAAACATCTTCTTACCCATAAAGGTGAGTAATTACCTCACACACAATATCAAGTTATCAGTATTGATTGAAATATGATGGGTAGTCCCACATGTGCAAATTAATGTCTTTATTTTATGCCTTCTTTTATGCCTACTGATATAACGAGATATCGGCTATAACGAGGAAAATGACTCGGTCCCGACCATCTCGTTATATCGAGTTTCCACTGTATTAACATTATTTCTGTGATTCCTTATTTAATGCATTTTCCTAATGTACATCTCTATTCCCTATATGTTCCTTCCTCTTGTCAGAGTTTCTTTTATATAGCCCTTTTCCACATTCACACACACACATTGTCAGAGTTTCTTTTATATAGCCCTTTTCCACATTCACACACACACATACACACATCTTTGTTGAGTTTAGGTTTACATTTATACACACATATCGTCGCTGGGGCGACAAGACCTTGTATCTACAAAATGGCAAATGTTCAGGAGAGCAAAAAAAAAAAAATATGGCAGTCAAAGCACTATATCAAATGGGATTTCCTTTGACATGCCATGGTGGCTTCATTTTAGGGGTAAGACAGCTAGGATTTGGACAGGACATTACCTAATTAAATATCTGACCATTAATCAAAAAAAGTCATTTTCACCAAAATTTCAGATACAAGGTCCTGTCACCCCAAGTGGTGATATGTATGCTAAATCTCTCCCTTTTGGATTTTTGCTTGTATTTCTATCCCCGCTGTAAAATACATAATGCCTTCCTCTGTATACTTTGATCTGTTTGTACATAGCATTCGTTGGTTGGCTCTCACTTTCATTTTGTTGCTACACCTTGTGCGCACCAGGTTAGGAGCTCACTGCTTGCTCACTCATGCTGTTGCTACGTCATTCTTTTCCAACTTCTTATCCTTCTGTTGTTCCTTATCTTGTTTGATATTGCTTCCCTATTCACCTTTACCCTTTACAGATTGCCCCCTATGATTCTCTGGAAGATCACTGGCCCACATTAAGTCTTTTGTCTGTTCATGCCCTTGTTGTAATCCCCATTCTTTACCTGTTTGGCTCCCTGCCTTTCACTTCTAACCCACCCCTTTTTGTTTCCATTGTTCTGTGTCCCTAGCCCTCCCCAGACTGTGCTGTTGGATGTAGTCCCTGTGATTGCTTTCTCTACATATGTGACCCACTACAACAAAAGGGTCCTAAAGTCACGCACGGTCGAAGCCGTGAAAATCGAGTTTCAAGTCAGAGCATCAAAATGGGTCAAAACTTACGATTTTCTGATTTTGACATTTTATTGTAGTCTGACATATCTTCTATCATCTGTCGAAATTTTGAAGCAAAATGGTGAAAGGAAAGACCAAAAAATAGCGTTTTTCTGGGCCATGTTTTTTGGCATTTCAACGAAGCAGAAACTGGTTCCAAAATTTGGATTGAGCGCCACAGATAGGCTCCGCCCCTAACAACGACCAGAGTGATCTCATTGGTCAGTTTGCTGCTTGCCGCTAACCGAAGCGTGAAGCTCACACACTGCCCAGTCGACTGGTGCGTGCAGGCGGGGTGCGCTATGCCCAGCCGCTTCTCCTGGCATCCTGGTCACTGATTGGTCGGTGAGGAGACCGCCAACGCTGTGCTTGAATGAGCATTTCGGGAGTTGCTAGGGCTTGCCTTCTATTGTCCGGAGGTGAAAACTGACTTGCGTGTCCCTTGATCGCGATTGCGTCGCAAGGAAAACTCTTAGGGGTGCTTTTCTCGAAATGGTGATTTCCCAGACGTCTCGACATGCTCTCTTTTAAACATCGATATCTCCGCAGCCGATTATTTTTATAAGATGTGTTATATATCAATTTAAAGCAGAAAGATGAGGAAATTATGCCATGCAATTTTCAAATAATTGACCTCGCCCGACTTTAGGATCATTTTGTTGTAGCGGGTCACATATGTGTCAGTTGCCTCTAACGAAGATTCTGCTAGGATCTATTAAGCTCAGGCCCCTTTTGACTCCAAAAATTAGTCCAGCTAAATATATGCCAGATGCAATAAATCCCATCAGTGTTTATATCACTCACCTTCAGACAGCATTCCCCTCAGCTCCTCAGGCCAAGAAGACAAACCTCCTTCATTCTGTCCATCCTTCCTCTCCATCTCATCCTCATTCTTCACTCTGCCCTTCTTTCCCGCCTCATCGTCATCAAAGTAGCCCTTCTCAGCCAGCACCTTGAGTGTTTTCTGACCATCCCAGAATTCTGAGTTAGGAAGGAGGGAGTCCTTGAGACTGGAGACAAGGTTGGTGGAGAGAAGCTGCTGAGTCTTGGGTAGAAGTTTGCCTCGCTCGAAGAGAACCTACAGGAAGTAATGAGGCGTCATGGAATTGCAATCATTAATCAACAGTACAAACATTCACCCTTCAAAACATAAAAGACATGTGCTGTATAGCAGACCAACATACAAGCCTGCTATGCTGAAGGAGAACTTTGACTCTCACTGCGCTTTGTTCACTGATTTGCATGCAAACTGAAGTACTTTCTCTGCCATTTAGTGTAGATGTCTGGAAACTAATCATCTCAATGAACAGAGATTAACCAAGGAGGGAGACTCTCTTCCCACCTCCCTGGATTAACTAATCCTCCTAATCCCCGTTATGTTATCAAGGCCTTCCTGTAAGGCACATTGCTACGCCTGAGTGAATTTGCTAACAGTAAAACTAGGTTAAGTTAAATGGATTACTGTGTGTTGATTTAAAAAGCTAGTCAAGTTAAGTTATGTGCCTGGGCACATGAAGGTTCTAACCCTCCAGAACAGATATACAGTGTATGCAGGGGTAAAGAGTGTGGATGCAACAATTTAATAGAAGTATAAATTTCTATTTTTAGGCAAAAAAACAAAATAACACATTTCCAGTTACTGTATATTTATAGAAAGATTTGATAACTTCATCTTCTGCTACATCTTGTCTTTTTGCCATAGAGTTTGTTATGGGCCCAGCACTGTTGTCATGATACCAAGGCCAATAAAACAGTAATATTAACAGGCTTTCTTGACCTTGATTTCATAAAGGGTCAAGGCCTGTGGGATAGAACTGACCTGTGCTGGAGGGAAGTGGGCAATCAATGTCCTGAACCGAGAGCTGTGGCGGTCATCCTGGAACTGACCAATCTGAAGCAAACAGACAAAACAGAAGAAACATGAAACTACATTCTCATCAAACAAGCAATGTATGACTATAAATCAAATGAAGCATGAAATGTAATATATCTTGCACGGTTCCACATAACTGAAAGAGAAGCGAAAATACACGAATAATCATGCTATACATTCTGTTTGGCACTCCTGGGTTTCAGGGAGCTAAATTATTTCAGGCTTCTAACTTCAGCACAGCCATAAGTAATTTAACTCTGGTAAAACTGAAAAAAAAAAGTGATATGTATCAAAGTAATATGATTTAATTTAGGAGGCTATAGCCAATAAGGGTTTAATAGGGTTACAGTTGAAGGTTAGGGTTAGGTTATGGGCTGTTCTGAAAATACACGAATAATCATGCTATACATTCTGTTTGGCACTCCTGGGTTTCAGGGAGCTAAATTATTTCAGGCTTCTAACTTCAGCACAGCCATAAGTAATTTAACTCTGGTAAAACTGAAAAAAAAAAGTGATATGTATCAAAGTAATATGATTTAATTTAGGAGGCTATAGCCAATAAGGGTTTAATAGGGTTACAGTTGAAGGTTAGGGTTAGGTTATGGGCTGTTCTGAAAATACACGAATAATCATGCTATACATTCTGTTTGGCACTCCTGGGTTTCAGGGAGCTAAATTATTTCAGGCTTCTAACTTCAGCACAGCCATAAGTAATTTAACTCTGGTAAAACTGAAAAAAAAAGTGATATGTATCAAAGTAATATGATTTAATTTAGGAGGCTATAGCCAATAAGGGTTTAATAGGGTTACAGTTGAAGGTTAGGGTTAGGTTATGGGCTGTTCTGAAAATACACGAATAATCATGCTATACATTCTGTTTGGCACTCCTGGGTTTCAGGGAGCTAAATTATTTCAGGCTTCTAACTTCAGCACAGCCATAAGTAATTTAACTCTGGTAAAACTGAAAAAAAAAAGTGATATGTATCAAAGTAATATGATTTAATTTAGGAGGCTATAGCCAATAAGGGTTTAATAGGGTTACAGTTGAAGGTTAGGGTTAGGTTATGGGCTGTTCTGAAAATACACGAATAATCATGCTATACATTCTGTTTGGCACTCCTGGGTTTCAGGGAGCTAAATTATTTCAGGCTTCTAACTTCAGCACAGCCATAAGTAATTTAACTCTGGTAAAACTGAAAAAAAAAAGTGATATGTATCAAAGTAATATGATTTAATTTAGGAGGCTATAGCCAATAAGGGTTTAATAGGGTTACAGTTGAAGGTTAGGGTTAGGTTATGGGCTGTTCTGAACTTAGAAGCCTAAAATACTTTAGTCCCCTAACATCCAGGGATAGCCCACATTTTTTTTTTGCCAGCAATTTCCCAATATTCTTTGAAATACTTTGCTGCTTATCTACAAGAAATGGAAAGCATCGTGAAATATTTCCTGGCCCTACTCACATGGAATTTGCCGATGGATGTCTCCACAAAGCACACACCGTAGGCACTCTCCCCACCTGTACTCTCTTCACAAGGCCTCTCAGTCACAGCCAGAAGATAGCTGCTCTGAGCTTCATGGCTCTCTCCATCTATGAAGCTAAATGTTCTGGTTGCTATGGGAACCAGATATGATGTTTACACATTCAGAGACAGAGAAAATATACATCAATTTAAAACTCATTCTTTATACACATCCATTTTAACTTGTTAAACTATAGAGGGAGATTTTGGTGGAAGCTCAATAATTTATAAAATTTTCTTTGGTCTAAAAATCAAGATAACAGTACACATTGATGGGACTATCAGACATGTAGACAAATGACACATTGAAATATTGAAACAAACTGACTTCATTTATAATCATGATTTCACAAACACTCCGCCTTTCCTGTTTAGCTCTCAGTCTTATGCTTCTGATGGAGAACACCAAGAGATTTCTCAATGAATACGAGATCGTATCTCACCTTTAGTTGATATACGGCAGACTTCTCTCTTCACCACCTTGTCAAACTTGGTTGGAGCTCTGCACACTAATATAAGGGTGAGAAAAGAGACAGGACATAGGCATTTTGGATAACAAAATTCATACAACTGGTGCCCATGGAAGACCATCAGCACTCAAAGAGTACAAGCAGTCGTGTCTTGTCTTCTAAAAAACAAGAGCAATATGCTTTTCAGCTAAGAAAACATTACTGATGAATGTATAATCACTGCACTGCACAGGTATTAGTCAGATTTGAAAACAGACAATGTATGAATTGAACAAAACATTTTCCCTTGCAACAATAACTCTCACAGAGCACTGCACACAGCATCATCATGACCAGTTCACCTGAAGATTTAAAGCTAAACTTAGTATTCACACAGTTATGTCCCTCAACCTTTGCCCAATATTTTTATCATAATTTGAATCATTCATTGCTATTATTTCACAAGCGAGAAAGAGATTTTACCCTATCGCGATACTATTCTGCTGTTATTTCAGTAGTACAATTATCAAAAGCCTCTGAAGTCCATAATGTTATACATGATCATAAAACTGGCAATACATCAATTTGGGGGAAGTTAAAGGAAGTATTTCTGTCTCAAATTGACTCTTTTTTATTTGTGCAGAGTTAATGAATCCAACCAGTTCCCTTTCATCTTTTCTCAAACAGATATTTAAACAAAGTAAAATCCAGGGTTTCCAATCTACGGAGGATGAATTCATGATTTCTGGAATAATCTATCCCAGGACTTAGTAGGTAAATGACAGAGAACTTACAGTGCTTAACTCTTTCCTGCATCATGTCTGGTGTCTCAGTTTGCTCCAC
Source organism: Diadema antillarum (assembly GCF_040938485.1). Classification (NCBI taxonomy): domain Eukaryota; kingdom Metazoa; phylum Echinodermata; class Echinoidea; order Diadematoida; family Diadematidae; genus Diadema; species Diadema antillarum. The sequence goes on from NW_027271135.1 coordinate 162,857, forward strand.
CCTGGCCACACGGTATCCTTTCTGGATGAGGGTGTCGCTATAGCGACCAAAGGCAATCTCTGGAAAACCAGAGTGAGCATTCTCTCCCTGCCATGAAGGGAAAGGAGAACATGGACATGGTAAAAGAGTCCTCAAGCTATATATCAATGAAACTGGAATGATATAGAATCAAAATAACAGCATCAGGTTATAACTTTTACTGCTGTACACGGAAGAGATTAGAATGAAACTTTGGGGTGTGCAGAGCCATTGAGAAGAGAGGCCCACAAACTTCATATACTGTACGAGCAGAAATTTTCGCGTACAGATATTTTCGCGAATTGCTACTTGGAGGACATTTTCTTGTGTTGTTAATTTCGCGGTTACGAGGGTCTAACTGAACTTAGTTATTAGCGCTTTGTTATTTTCGCGGTTCAAAGGCGATTCGCGAAAATAAAACCACCGCGAAAATTTCAGCTCGTACAGTATATCTTTGCTGGGGTGACAAGACCTTGTATCTTAAATTTTGGTGAAACTGACTTTTTTGGATTGATGGCCAGATAGTCAGTTAAGTGATGCCCTGTCCAAATCTTAGCTGTCTTACCCCCAAAAATGAAGCCACCACGGCATGTCAAAGGAAAGTCCATCCCATTTGATATAGTGCTTTGGCTGCCATGTTTTTTGCTCTCCTGAACATTTGACATTTTGTAGATACGAGGTCTTGTCGCCCCAGCAATATTGTGTATCACTGACTGTATAATAACACGAATATTCACTAAATATGCTTGACACTTACTCTGTCCTGGCAATTTAGTTTTTCCTTCACTTACCTTCATGAAGATAAGACCAAGGTCCTTCACTCCAATCTCTGCATCCATGTGATACAGCTCATAAAACTTCCCCATCTGTAAGTTACGTAAATTACAAAATGCATCAGAGCAATAATTAGTCATTTGTTTTTGTGCATCATTATTCCGCGTGGCTGCTGCAAAGATATGGAATGGCCTTCCACAGTCTATCCGCAGAGCTCTTACCACAGAATCTTTTAAAACAGCCCTCAAGACCCATCTCTTCAAATTGAAAAACTAGCTAATGTAAGAATGTATGTTTACACATTTGGAGACAATTACTTCCTGGAATTATTTCTTTTTGTTTTAACTGTCATATGACAAGCGGTGCACCCATGAAATTTAAGCTGAATTATGTATTTATTTTGGAGCAAGCGCCATGAGCGCCTGACTTGGCGGATACCGGCGCTATACAAGACTTCATCATTACTATTATTATTATTATCATACAAAAAACAAACAACTGTTTAAAAAAATACACATCTTCTCTTTCAATGAACAGGAAAGAATGTAATCTGATTTATATTTAGCGAGTCTCTTTAGTACTTTTCTTTTCTCCCTCTCGCTTTCTCTCTATCTCTTTGGTAACGATGCTACATTAACTCTCCTACAGATATTACACAAATATATTCTGCACAATCTCTCTTCCATGCTTTTAAACAAAGTAAATATTAATTTTCTACATTACAATACAGAAAGGTTTTCCATGGAAAACAATCAAAACAGCATGGAATAAGAAATGATAAATGTACAACAAGCAACAGATCTAGCTACAAGGATCACTCCCGGTACATGACAGCTATATCTTCTTGTGGACAACATAGACCACGCTGAGGAAGGAAAATGCTTAGATTTAATGCTCTGCATAACAATTTTTTCCAGTTAAATCCAACAGATTTAAAAAGACAGAACCTCGTACCTTGAAGAAAAGAACTGTGTTGAAGTATTTAGATTTCATCTCCCACCATTGTCTCATGGCCTGTATAGAGAACACACATTAAGGACATCAGCATTCAGAATGTCTGGACATCTTAATACATATTAGTGATGCAGTTCAGAGTTATTTCCAATCTTTTGTATAATTTACTGGTCTGACTGTAATACTGGCACTGATATTCTAAACAATCACATTGTCTACAATTGTGTGATTTACAATCTATAAATATCTGATAAGTTTGGTAGCCAATTACTTTCCATCAGATAAGAATTTCATGTAAAAACCTTCATACACAATGTTCTGAATCTTTGGCTTTAAATCAAATTTGTTGTTTTTTTCTTGCACATGCAAAAACCTACTTTTAGCCTGCAATCTTCAAGCAAATTGTTTCCCTAATTTTAGTGTTCCTACACACACAAAAAAAAAGACCTGTTGTTTAAAATTGTTACGCTTAGATTCATACTTACTGAACTGTTGCTTAAAAAGGGTTGTGTTTAGTTTCACACTAACTGATGTACTGTTTAAAATTGTTGCATTCAGTTTCATACTGATACATTGTTAAACATTGCTGCATTTCATTTCATACTAGCCTATCTGCTGTTTAAAAACTTGCTGCATTTAGTTGGAAAATTAATTATGTTTTTTATTCATTGAGAGTATTCCTCTCTTGGGGAGATATCACCACCCTCCTCCCCAGAAGACAGGAGAAGGCAGCCAGACTCATCACCACCCTCCTCCCCAGAAGACAGGGGAAGGCAGCTAGACTCATCACCACCCTCCTCCCCAGAAGACAGGGGAGGGCAGCCAGACTCATCACCACCCTCCTCCCCAGAAGACAGGGGAAGGCAGCCAGACTCATCCCCACCCTCCTCCCCAGAAGACAGTAGAGGGTAGCCAGACTCATCACCACCCTCCTCCCCAGAAGACAGGGGAAGGTAGCCATACTCACTGGGGTACACTTGTCAAGAAAGCTCTTAGGTACAAACAGTGTACTGGGGTCATAGTCTGGGTCACGCTCTGATCTTCCTTTGATGTCCCTGGAAAAAGAGTAAAAAGTGGTTTGTTGTTTCTCTCTAAGATTAACATTACACTGCACTCACTTTTAACACCATGATATACCATCTTCCTAGTTCTTGAAGGTTTTCTTATGAATTCTCAGCAAAATTTGAATCAGTTACACAACATAAATTTTGAGAAACTTACGTTCGACAGCAGTTGTGAGGAGATCGAGCTTTTTCTCCAAATTCAGCAGCTTCTCTTACAAATTCTCCTCCATCTCTATTCGACCTTTCGACCGTGGTGTTGCACAGCACAAGAGTGAAGAGAAGGAAGGCGCGTCTGCACAGCAAACGCGCCTTCCACGTAGCGTGCACAAATCATGCAGATAAGCCACATAATTTATGCACGCCGTGTGGGTGGGCGTGTCTCCCATACTACAGCTACTGTGGACAAACTGGTCTTGCGCTTTGCATTAACAGATTTGAATCATCAAAGATGATTCCCTCCTATGCATGTTTCATACCACTGGAGGTGACAATAAATGCAGTTCCATACCAATTTGGGCTTGGCATGAATATAAAGCAGTTTGGGAAATAGGCGGATAGGAGTAGTTATGAAGTACTGTAAAAGCTGTTATTTTCACATACAGATAATTTTGGGAGTGAGAAGGTCACTGACATTTTATCAAGATGTTGTTTTCACGATTTTGACACAAAGGCTATTATAAGTTGCACTAACAGCAATCCCTTGTGAACATTTTCGTGAGCTGTTAGATTTGTTGCCCATTTTTAGTGATTTACAAAATTTGCAAAAATATAACCCTTGCAAAAACAAAAGCTTTGACAGTACATACAAGGCCAAAGTAAATTTTCATCTGCATTTGCAGAGCTGCCAACCTTTGGAAGCACGAATCCGGACTCAGCAGCTCCAAAATCCGTATTTTTCCACCAGAATCCGTAATTTTTCCATCTCCCTCTTTTTGCTATTTTGAATTAAACTCGTCGACATATGAGGCCTACAGGCTCTAAACAAAACATTACGACACATGCCGAAGTATCGAGCTGGACACCAGCACCATAAAGAATCCAAGCTACGCAATGTTCAGCGTTGATTGATTGCTTTCTCGCGCAATGCATGTGTACAAGTGCATGTATGTACCTCCAGAAACTTGCTGGGCTGGTTATGGAAGCTTCCACTATCTAGCAGGGGAGGGGGGATGCTTTCATCTTCTCAAGAAAGCTTCTGTGTGAGCGAATGCAAAACTCTCTTCGGTGTTTCCAACTATTGTTTACTATAAAACATAATCATGCGTTGTTTTCAGGCTTTATCATTTTACTGGATTTTAAACATCAGTATTTTCCGATGTATTCCAATTTCTTTTACCCTGACTGGAATCGGAAACTCTGCTATAGATGATCGCAAAAATGCCGCGCTGTGTGTGGCTGCGCCAATGTGCAAACACGTGGTTTCACTTTCAAGTTTAAAGGAAAGACCCATGTGCTCCTGCCTAAGAGGTTACTGCAAGTTCGATGGATCGAATGCGCCATAGCTGAGCTGAATGGCTTGTTTACGGTAAACATGGAGTTTAAATTCGATACGAAAAAGTCATTACGTCTTTCACGAGGAAAAACATACAAAACAAACAAAAAAAAAAAAAAACACCTACGAACGAATGTTGATAGCCAAAACTTTGAAAAGTAATAAGCAGTTATGATGAGCGTGAACTGAAATTAATTGTCATGATTTTGCTGTCTAACCAGGTGATGACTGCATCTCATTGGACCTAATCGTAGTGAATTTGTCTGGGCATACGAGATCTTCTAAGTATTTCCGTGATTGCATTTTTAATTGACTGATTAATCGATCCTTTTTTATTGTTCAGGGAACATAAGATATTCGATTAAGTACAATATATTCGACTGTTTGATGTTTCCTACTATGCGCCAAAAGAAAGGATATAGAATCACGATATCTTTGCAATGATTCCTTTAATTCAACTAATGAGCTGGTTCTTCGATCGATATTTCCAGGATACTAACACGCTGTTTATTCCAGTGCGCGCATTCTTTCGTCTGGCATGCACCTGGGTGTGGCACCTGTTTTTGTGGAAATTTCCACAAGGGGAGAGGCCGGGTGGGTGTCAAGTTTCTTCGAGCCGAAGAGACTGCGTGTATTCAGTATTTCACAATCTCTTCGCTCTAATTTATTGTCATTCGTGCTTTCCCCTTATTCTTTGCTGATATTGAACATTTAGATTTAACTTTACGAAGGTTGGTAGATCGTGAATCTTTTTGTTGTGAGGTGTATGTAATTTCTTTTTTTATCATTCTTTGGAGGGGAAAGAAGAGTAAGGGGGAAAGAAGAATAAGACTAAGAGGGAAGTGAAATAAAACGAACGGCACGTACGCTCAGCATTCACAGTAGACGTCTTTTTGTACCAGCATACGGTTTTCATCATCACCATCAGACATCACTCATATCATTTTAGCCTTTTCCTATTAACATTAAGAAACACGCATAGTCCCTCGAGATAAACACCGAGGAAAATAAATAAGTATAACAAATACAAAGTATCAACACCTCCCAACAACACAAATATTTAGAAAAGATAACACACGTCGCTTCGATTCGAAAAAGTATAGCACGAAAGCGGAGAAATCGCCGTTACGAAAATAACAGTGCGAGACACTTGAAAGAATTACGTTTAAATATTTCAAAGCATAAAGAGAACGGATAAAGTGATATAAAATGGAAGAAATCGTACCAAACGAGGTGTGAGAAACAACAGAAATAGAACGATAAGTTTTGTAGTAAGATTTATAGGCCCTAGCAAAAGTTTGCAGCACCGAAAGCTACGCGAAAATCAAATAGATCTACACATTGGAAATTCGGTATTACGACGAGATCCTTGAGATCGTCAATAAACGATACAAAACAAGGGAAATTAATTCACTTTGACCTGAAAATAGTTTGTTATAAGTATTCTGTTACATGAGATCTCCTTTTATAGGCCTAGAAATACATCGAGTTTCCACGATACTCGGGAAAGAAAGTTCGAACGCTTTTCACCTGCACATACTGCAGTGCACATCATCAGTACACGAACAGAAACTCACCTCTTCCTTGCAGAAAAATGATGCAATAACGTTACAAAAAACACACACAACACTCTAAAAATCATTTCGTACTTGGAAGGCAAGGGAAAAACGGAAGAAGTAGAGAAAAAGAAGCAGACATTGCACAACGGAGCGCTTCTACCCCGACTGAAAACGAAATAGGGTACTGTCTAGAGTGGCAGCTGGCTACAGTGTGTAGCTAAGCTAAGTACTCGCGCTCCGGTCCCCAGCCGGCCGGCCACACATGGGGATCCCATGGCGATCGATGGAAACATCCAGGGTCCGTAGGCGACAGGGATTCACGCGCGCGAATTTCCGTTCGGTGTACACAGTACGCAAGCAGCGAATTGCGTGTGCGCACACTTTTCTATAATGGAAGCTACGAACACACACGTCGAGTACACAGACACCGACACACACAAATGCGGGCAACCAGGCAATGGAGAATGAATGAAACATGTACAGTGTGTAGTCTGCTAGTATATTGCAGTTGCTGCATAGGCGATAGGGCATTATCGGAATTTCCAAAAACCGTAATTTTGAGGCGACATTCCGTACTCCCGTAATCGTGATCATTTCCCGTAACAATTACGGGAAATCCGTAATAGTTGGCAGCTCTGCATTTGCATTCAATGGGCACAAGCCTCAAGGACCAAACCATGTTACTTTAAAATTTACATGGCTCTTAAAGCAGCTTCAGACATTAAGGCTGCAGTATAAACACAATATTTAGACAGACTATTTAAACACAGTATATTTAAACACAAAAAGGAGGCTTCAGTTTTATTCAATATCTGAATATATTTTGGTACTCTCGTAAGTTAGTATCAGAGTATCTAGTATCAGGTATCAATGGTTACAGGAGTCAGATGACTTACTTGCGGTTTCCTTCTTTGACCCATTCTAATCTCTGATGTGGGAATTGATTCTCACGACCCTCAGGTCCTGGACTGGCTGATGATGATGGCTGAAGGGGAGAAGAAGATAAGGTCAAAGGTCATAAATAAAAACAACACTGAAGACATTTCTTTGCAGTTCACCTGTGTAATGACTACTTTCAATCTTAAGATTTTTCTGCAATTGTTTCTCTCTCTCTCTCTCTCTCTCTCTCTGCCCCATTCTTTCATTTTTTTTTTACCAACCTGTGGCACCACTATAATTATAATTAGTGTTGTTTCAGGTTTAGGTTTCAGGTTTTTAACACTTCCATAAAAAAAATCAACATATAACAGAAAACATTCAGCATTACAATCAATTAGACTACACAAAAGCATTATCACTACAACAACATTCATAAGAAGTATAACAAAACAAAATGATTGGATAGTGTTAGGAGACAAGCAGAAAGGCACAGCTTTATATTTAAGCCTGTTTCCAGAAAAATATAGACATATATTACAATAAATCATGCCATGGAAATATTTTTGATAAATATAAAACATCTCAATTTCAGCAAGTTGAAACATGGCTGTACACACCTATCAGATACACACACACACACACACACACATACGCACACCTACACACATGTAATGTCCTTACCCTCCTATATTTGCTTACTCACTGTCTTTCACTTAAATTTTCTTCACTCAGTAAAAGCCCAAAGCACCTCATCCTTCTCTTCCTATACAGGGGACTCCCAATATAACAAAGTCCTCAGAACTGGCTGTTTTCTTTGGATATATCAAAATTTTGTTATAACCAAGAGGAATTTAAACCATAGACTATTATGACAATAATTCTGGAACAAAAAATTTAACTTTTGTGGTAACAAAATTTTCTTACAGTCTGGTCCATAGTAAAGGGAGCACCCTGTATCAGCTCCAAGCTTTAAAAACCAGCTCCTCCCGACACTTCATTTTATAGCTTTACCTGTTCATGGAGTCCAGACTACTGTAAAACATGATATATTCGCGGCATGAAATTTTCGTGAATTGGAGCTGACAGCCTTTTTCGTGGCATGAAATTTTCGCGAATTGCCACTGGCGTTCAATGCATGTAGTGTAGACAAAAACTTTCGCGTGCATTTTAATTTTGCGAATTTTGGCGCTCGCGAAATTCGCGAAATTAAAATGCACGCGAAAATTTCTCGTTTTACAGTATTCATCTATCCATCTATCTACCTATCTATCTATCTATCCATCCATCCATCCATCTATTTATATATTTTTCTCTTCTGCCTATCTATCAATATATTTATCTATCCATCCATCTATCTATTTTATCTCTTCTGCCTATCTATCAATATATTTATTTATCTATCCATCCATCTATCTATCTATCTATCTCTACCTCTCTGCTTTGAGGATAAAATCTCACGATGAAGGCAGTAGTTTCACTTGACATGAAAAAGAGTTTACTCACAGCTGGTGACTGGAAAGCAGACAACTTTGCTTTAGTGGAAGCACCGACTGAGGGAGTACCAAATGTCCTCTTTGGGGGCGGGGTGGCTGCACTGGACCGGTCAAGAGAGGATGGAGTGAGGACACTACGAACCCTCTTCCCATTCCTAGCACTGGCTGGAGTAGACATAGCTGCAGAACTTCTCTTTCTCTTTCTTGCTTTCTGTGACACAGACAGGCACAAGGAGTACAACTTTCAGCCTCCATTAAGGTTTCATTACATGCAGAATTGTCTTATTGGTACATGACGTAATATGGTACTGTATACGCCGAATATTTTGTGAGGTTTTTATTTTCGCGAATTTCGCGAGTCAGGTGCTATTCGCGAAAATAATTTGTACTCTGATCCCGATATGAATGTGACGCACTTTCTTCGTTCAGTGCAGTACTCCACGATCGTGAATTTAACCACTCGCAAAATCTTCGGGAAGTCCAGATTCGCAAAAATTTAGACTCGCTAAATATGTGCCGTATACAGAAGCTTGTAATTGTAGAAAAGTAGCTGATGTCTTCCTTTTTATTCTACCTTACTCACTACTCTCACCACACTGCCTGAAAGTTAGTGCAGAAACTTAGTGCATGATTATGTTGCAAGAACATAAATAAAGTGATTCATTACTTTGCATTACAGGGAAACTGTGCTACCATATCAATGTGGTGAAGAATATCCTATAGTACTCATCTTTACCAATGTTCAGCAGTAAAGTCTGTTGTTTGGATGGTATATTTGTATAAAATAAATTATTTTTTGCTGCATTACTCCTGTAATGAGTGTAAAAAGAACACCAATTACTGAAATTCAGATCAAGATTTTACACATCGGAGTTGCATATTTAGGAGCACTATTGGTTGACATTAGTTTAGTTTCAAGACTGTTGAGTTTAAAGGGGATGGCTAGTAACTGATCAGTGGAAATCAGTGGGAATGCTGAGGGATGATTGTTCCAATCCTTATGGGATTCATTTAAGAGTACATTATATATCTATTCTTGCGTGAAAATTATTTGCTTCAGAATGGTCTCATATTCAAGTAATGTGCAGTTTAATGTTTCCAGGTAAGCGTCCCTGGTCAGTGACGGGGCATTAATCTGCACATTACTTGAATATGAGATCGTTCTGAAGCAAATAATTTTCACACAACAGTAGATATATAATGTACTATTAAATCAATCCCACAAGGATTGGAACAATCATCCCTCAGCATTCCCACTGATTCCCACTGATCGGTTACTAGCCACCCCCTTTAAATGCATGCAATGAGATTGATATCGAGTAGAAAAAAACAAAAAACAAACACACACACACACACACCTTGGGTGTCTCCGGGTCTGATTCCGTCTCGTCTTCAGAGATGTTATTCTCATCAACTCCACTGCTAGCCTCTTCTTCAGACTCACCCTCACTTCCTGGCTTGAACTCATCACCTTCACAAACAGAGAAAACATATATTTACTGTGCATGCCACTATTTTAAGTAAATCATTTTCGCAAATTTTGTGAGTCAGTTGCAATTTGCAAGGATAAAAAGTTTTGCTTTAACAAAAATCATACATGGTATGTTTCTGTGGCTGAACTGGTCATCACAATTCAACACAAAAGCTTTATATTGACTTCCTTTTTATGATGAACTATTGAGAACTTTATCTTTATTCAATTTCTTCTCGACAGATTTCTATATCTGGCCTAGTCATGTGTTGGTTAACCCATTCCATACTGAATTTTTAAATCCCCATAGACTTAATACACTGGTCACCAGGTGCCTGTAGGGAACAGGCTTTTCATGATGATCTTGTTATTAATTTTCAATAAAGCAGTCACCTGAGCTCTCACTGTCCGATGCAACCGTGATTCTTCTTCTCTTCTTCTTCTGAGCGCTGCGAGCTCGCCTGGCTGCGGCTCTCGGCTTGCGCTTCCCTGTCGTTTCTTCATCACTGCCAGTACTCGCTACTGCTTCATCTGAACAAATAAATGAAGACAAAGCATTTCACACCATCTTCACCCTGATATCAACTGACATACCTCTGCATACTATGCAGTGTCTACAAAGTGTCTTGGGTGTACAGCACGCAAATCATCTTTTTTTAAACCAAACATGATTGGTAAATGGCAGTTGGTATTATTCTTGAATTAGGTCCTTCTTGAGCATTTGCGGGGGGGGGGGGGGGGGGGGGGGGGGGGGGAATTCAAACTCAGCAATGCAATTTCCGTCTTCATCTATCAACAATCATATCCATAATCGAGGATCTCATTGTTATGTTATAGTTGTAATTAGTCACACTCTGATAGAGTGAGAAAGGAAGCCCAGGGTCCGTTTCCGGAAGTCATCACGTAAAAGTCTTTACATAAATTTCTGAATGGTCAAAGTTGATCACATGTAGCTGTATGAGACTTTCCAATCCATTTCATGAAGTCTCTCATAAGTGTGTCTTAGAGCAAAAAGTCTCTCATAAGAATTTCACGAAACTGATCCCAGGAGAGTGAAAACACAACAAAGAGAGAAGACAAGAGAGTATGATCCCAGATGGATGGTGGAAGGAGGGAAGAACAAAGGGAAAAGTGACAAAGAAGGAAGATAGCTAAGAAGAGTGCAGTTGCACAAAAGTCTGATATCTCTCAGTACGAAGGAATGAGTGATGATTAACTCTTTGACTGATCCTGCACTCGTGGTTTGATAACAGACTTTGAACATCCCCTTCTCTTGGTTTGACAACAGACTTTAAACATCTCCTACTCTTGATTTGATGAAAATCAACCTACCATCACTTTCAGCGTCCATCTCCTCCTCCTCCTCATCCTCCTCCTCGTCCTCTGATGGAACTTGGCACACGATGAGTTTCATTCTCTCCTCCACACTCTTCTTGAGAGCCTGGTCAGCTTGTTCCATCCCTCGCTTTACATCTGGTTTGGTCGTCTGAAACTTACCCCCTAGCTGGCATTCCTTGGCTCTGCTCCCGTTGAATGTTTCCACCAACCTGCAGGCACAAATCACATTTATTTCAACATCTGCAGTGGGCGTGGGGTGTTGCCCTTTACATATTTCACAACTTGCCTGACGAAAAGAGTACAGCTTCCAACAGGTCTGCAAATTCTATCAGAATGCAATTCTTGACATATCACTTTGGTGATATGTAAACATCAAGAAATTGAGTTACAAGCTGGTCTATCTGCAAACCCATATCTACTGTGCACTCCCATTATAATGAACATGGTTATAACGAAATTCCGGTTACAACAAAATAAAAATTTAGGCGGCAACATTACAGGCTCTTTGTTTTCAATTGTTTATTTGTTCAGTAACAAAGAAATTTTGATACAAAGAAAGAAAACTGCTGGTCCCAAGGACTTCCTTATAATGGGAGTCCACTGTACTTTGTCCTAATTCTAAAATAAATACAGTATGTCAATTCTGAACAAAGTGGTAACAATTTAATCCCAATATTCATGATTGAAAACTTAGATAGAATACCACTAAAAGTAGTTTGCATTGTAATTAAAAGTCCAAATGAAAGCATGAAATTTACATCCATGGAACACTACTGAACAAGCATTGCTTTATTTGGCAGACTATGATTCATTTCACATATAGACAGTCTTCTTGAAGTGCACTCCTGTTCCCTATTCAACATACATGTAGCATTAACAAAATATCTCCATGATGTTTCTTCAAGTCTTTTTTCCTTAAATGTTAAAAAGCCACCAATGCAAATAATCATAAAAAGATGAAGTACAAGTTATATTCACTGACACATGTGTGGGTTTGAAATAAGGCTATCAACATCATGTCAAACTTGTCCTTAATGAAAGACAAGAAACAAAGAACTCACTTGGCACTAATCCACGCCCTGCTGGGAGGCTCATCAAAAAACTGGACATGGACCATGTCTCTTTTCCCTTCCTTCTTGGTACACTTGGCCAAGGTTGGGTGGTTACAAACCAGACTGGGCCACCATGGATAGCCTTCCAGCTTGGCCCATACTAGGTCCCCAGGAGAATGTTTGGTGGCTTCTGAAAATTGGTATCAGAAATCAGTGGTTAATTTAACACAATTCTCGCATTGCATCAGCTAATAAATGCATAAACCTTGTCCCATTCTAGTGTAAACTAAACTCAAGTCCCAATCTGGCCCGCCAGAGAAAGCATTTTTTTTTCCTACTTTTTTATCTGTCAGGTGTATAACACAGTCAGTTCTGAAACCTATCTAGAAGTAATTTATCTAACTCATCCACAGTTAGTCAATAGTGAAGATACAGATTTGACTGAGCAGCTCTTATCAAGTGCATTTCAAAGCTGCTGTGCCAAACCATAAAATTTCACACTGGAGTAGAAACTATGCATGTGACGCCGGTGCTATCAACACCATGGGTCCATGGCCCAATACAACAGCATGCCGGCAGAACACTGAGAAATTTGCATGACGCAACATTCACAAATTTGGGCCTGGTGAACGAAAGTGAGTTATCATAAATATCTTTTCATTAGCATTATCAGTCCTGTGCCAGATTTGATCACGCACACATGCATTGTAAGTTTCGGTAATCATGTAGAAATGCACACCATGCACATCTACCATTTCCTTCCTTAATTTGTCAACGAAAACTTCTTGTAGCTATCAGAAATGTCAAGATGGACCATATCTGACGGTTTCATGAAATTTCATAGTCAATTACAGAAGAAAAATAGCTAATTTTGACTCAAAAGTACACCGATCGACGGCTGTGTCAGCATAGCATGATGGATGATCGATTATGTGGAAGAGCGATACAACGATGAAAATCGATTGTAGTAGTCTGTGATACAGCCGCTTGTTTGGTGTTTAACCACAATAATTATGTCGGCTTGACAGTAAAATGTGGAAGAAAGAAAGTGATCTTGATGCGTCTGGTTTTTTTTTATCGTTTTAGTTAAATTTCTCTTGCGTGTGACTGTATATCTGTCAACATTTTTGCTGACTAAATGATGGACAGATAATATGTGTACAAAATGTCAGTAAATGATATATGAAAAAATGGGAATTATCCATCATGAATATTGCACAATAAAATAGGTCTAGATTTTTACTACAAAACAAAAGCAAAAACTGGGGTTGCAGTTTTTGTATACATAATTCAAAAAATCAAATGGGAAAAGTAAATACTATCATAAAGACAATTACTTTCTACTATAAGCTGAACCTATCAGTTAAAAACAAATTACTATTTCAATTTCAATATTCTGTTTCTTTTTGGGTAAAATGAGCACTTTATGAGAAGTCCACAATATTAACGTTAATACATGATTGTATAACATAACATGCACTTTTTGTAATACTATTCTCATTAATATATTATCTAAATTAGGCCTATAAATTATGTAGATAACTAGAAACAAATCCCCTTTGAATTCAACTTCAGTTTTCTCTCTCCCTCCTAATACCGTAATAAATAGCCTAACCTTTTTCTTCCACTTTCCCTTCAACCTCATTCTATTTCCTTCAACACTATTCAAATTAAGTTATTATTATCAACTTTTGTCATGATAAAATCAATACTTGCCACAATAGAGAAAGGATCGATGTCTAAATCCTGGTATGAATAATCTGTATCAATAATTTGAAAAGTGATAATCATGATAGTGGCAATGAAAACAAAGAACTATCACAATAGCTCACTTGAGCCTTCGACTCAGGTGAGCTAACTAAAAAAAAATACGAAAAAGAAAGTAGGGGCTACACGTATTGCACGAGTCAAGTTCGATATTGTTAGTAAGCGGCTAATTAGAGACTACCAGAATCGATTATAATCGTTGACATCGTTCTCTGCAAAATCGGTGCACTACTTACATCGGAGACTATGTTCGCGACCGACGTACTTTTCAACTCCAATTTCTCATTTTTCTTACCTTTTCGGCTTTCTAATTCCATGAAAACTCTCTGATATGGTTCAATTTAGCATCTCCAATAGCTGCACAAAATTTTATTGACAAACGGCGAAGCGAACGGTAGGTGTGCATTTCTACATGATTACCCAAGTTTCTACATGAGCCGATGGTTGAATTTTGAACAGTGTGGTCGAATTATGGCAGAGTGGCTTGCTTTAAATCAATGACTGTAAAGCACAGGGACTGCACTCTCTACGTACTAGATCGATCCACACTGGTCACTGGACACTGGCTGTCACTGTGCACTGCCACTGCTGCGTTCAGCTGAGCTATGAAAGTAGTAAAACTTTTAATACCGTAGTTCTAATGTTTATGTTTTAGCTGTAGGTGGTCTATTTGGGTCCTTGATTTCTAATTTCTGAAATCAAACAGAAATTGAATACATGTATGTTCCATTGTGGAGTTAGCCGTTTATGAATAGGAGTTCCAGCCTGTGTCATTTTCCAAACTAAGTAACTTGCAGTTTACCATACCATTACCAACCAAAACAATCCATCAAAACTTTGTATCTTCACTTACACAGAAATTTGCACGTGGGACTGACCTCCCCTGTTTTCCCAAAGACAATTTACCACTTCAGACTATCCTCATATCTTCGTAGTTTTCCTTATACATGTTATGTAAGTTTATTTAAAAAGAAATCTTCGGCAACTCCTTATTTGAAGTAATGATCATTGAGCATTCACTTCCTTTCTGAAATTGAACACACTCACCCTTCTCCTTGTCATGTTTTTGACTGGTGTGTCCTTTGGCAGTTTCCTTCGGCGATACCGACTTTTTTGAGTCAGCTTTATCTCCTGCGACAGGGGATGTCTTGTCTTTGTTTTTAGTGGATGGTAACTTTGTGAAATAAGAAAGAAGCGTTGCCATTTTCTTTTGTCGACAACCAGAAAAAGGAGAAATTTCGACGTAGAAATACGTTGCGCTCAAAACGGTGACAGAACGCGGTCGATGTACGATGTAGTAACCTGCACTGCATGCACTGCTGCCTTGTATGCTGCGCGCTCTGCATGCTACTCACTTGTCTTGTCACTACTACACAGTACTAGTAGCATGCACGAGCACTAGGCTCCAATCAACGGGTCCCTAGATTATGATACGGCCACGGCGGGTGGCGGCCCCGCTGAACGTCTTCCGTGTGTTCGTGTACGAGGCGTACCATGTGTGCATTCACTTCCCGCGCGAAAGACCAAAACAGTGGGAGAGGGGGAAAGAGCATGCGTAGTGACCGCACGGTGGTTTGGTTGTTGTTGTTGGTTTGAAATAAAACGTTTTTAAACAGGGGCAGGAACCCCGGAAGTGTCAATAGGGGGGGGGGGGGGGGGGGGGGGGGGGACAACAACAACAACAACAACAACTGAATGTGGTTAATTTGCTTGTAGGTTGAAGAAGTCCAGAAATGGAATCAGAAAAGTTGAGCTGAAGAACTTTTTTTTTTCTTGTTAGCTGATGAAACCCGGATGTGGTACCAGAAGTATTTTTGTTCTTGTTTTTGTCAATCTTTTATTTTTTCTTTTCATATAAACAATAATATACAATTTAGTTATAATTGTAAAATAATACAAATTTCATTATGACAACATAAGTTCCACATTGTCAATATTACGAATGAAAAAGAAAGAATTTTGTATAGATAATATCAAAAAAGGATGAAGAAAGGGCAAACACAACAAACAGAACTAAACAAGGCACCCCCCCCCCCCCATCCAACCCCATGTTCGGTGAACCCGCTCACATTCTCACCAACTCAAATACTTAAATCACAAAGTTACAGTGCTGATACTGCCAGGGAAGGGTGTGTAGGATGATAGAAAAAAAAGAGCATACAACCAACAACAAAAACCAAACACATCCTATATACAGATGTACTGCCGAACAGAATGATAAAAAGTAAGTTCCAAAAAATTACAATACTACACTTAAAATCCCTAAATGTTTAACTCTCCCCCATTTTTCAATAAATGTAACCCTATTTTACCAATTTTAGTCGCTAATTCCTTTCCCAGATCTTTATAATCTGTGTAATCATCATTAAAATTTTCATTCGTTGAAGGAAGAGCTTCTTTGATCTGGAAAAATATATGAAAATTATATCTCATGACGAAAATAATGGAATTACACATTTTGATTCTATGAGAGTTTCCTTGAATCCCATTATATGATAAAAATTAAATTCCCGTTTGACTTTCTGATGTCTATTTCCCTAAAATCTAATCTCTCTATTTTCTTGCCAAATTCTCTGAACTTGTTCACAAAATAGAAATATATGTGGGTACGTCTCATCCCCCTTTTTACAAAACGAACAAAATCTATCAGATGCAAATCCAACTTTCACTTCGCCATTCGATTTTAGGTCTGAAATGTAGGCCTATTCATTAAAAGCTTAAACATGATTGCATTGTTCAAGCACTTAAAAATATTCTTATTTTGCTAGAAAGCTTAGAAGAAAACGAAAACGAAAGGGTTTACCAGGCTACCATCTATAGGCTTATACACTGAATTTAAGTGTCCCATTCACCTGAGGGCCGAAAATTTTGCATTTTCAGTTATCAAACGATTGACAATCTTTAGACAAGAAAAGTGCCTTTTTTGTTCATTTTGGTATTCAAATAATTGATAAATATTATTTTGTTACCTTTCTGAGGGGGCACATGGGGGGTCAAAAACTTCTTTCTTTCTTTCTTTCTTTCTTTCTTTCTTTCTTTCTTTCTTTCTTTTTTTTTTGGGGGGGGGGGGGCACGACAGTCGTGCTCCCACCCCCCCTGCTTCCGGCGCTCTTGCCTGTAAGGACAGTTTTTCAACAGACACTCAGAGAGAGAGAGAGAGAGAGGGAGAGAGAGAGGGAGGAAGGGAGGGAGAGAGAGAAGTAGTTAGCAAGTTGCAATCACCATGACCATCATCACAATATACCAGGGAGCGGAGATGGAAACCACATAACTTTATCTCGATTCCTGCATGATTACAAACTCTGCTGAGATGCCCTTGATCACTGTCAACTATGTAGAGAGTATATTGATCAAATCAAAATGAAGCTTCTTCGTGGTCTGGAGGGTAAAAACAGAAAGAAATTTGTTATCAGCCTGTTATGAAGAAGAGCAAGTCCAATCACAAAGAAAAACAACAATGAATGTTCGAAAAACTAAAGGTTCAACCTTGGCAATTTTTGCGCCACACAGACACTGAGGGCGCCCTCCACGAATCCAGAGCCGTACCGTAGCGGCAACGTTCTTCAGTTTTAGTATCTGCTGTATCGTGGTTGTTGGTATATACCTCTTCATTTGTTTCAAATTTGTGTTTTGTTTTGTTTTGTTTTTATTTTGTTTTATTTTGTTTTGTTTTCAACTTTCCGAGCTTATTTCCTTTAACTAAAGCGAAAACAGTAGGGACCTACATTAATGAACAATGAAAATGAATTCATAAAAATAGCAAGAAAGTTGAAGAGACATTGAAAATGCAGAAAGCGAGATGGTCTGTAAACACAAACACACATAACTTTTAATAGAGATTAACCTTTGCAGAAAATTGCTGTCACTCTGCAGAAAGAATAAAGGCAGATTAAAAGAAAAGAAAGGAAGAAGTAGAATGAAAATCACTCAAGTATAAGTAAGTTGTGATGGTGAATATTGTTACTACGCATGGGGGGAGGGGGCAATGCTAATCGGACCTAGTAATGCCTACGTGTAAAATCGTGAAAGCTAAGCTGCCGTTGTGCACAGCTATATTTCATTAAGACAGCAGGACCAGCATTATTAACGACCATTAAAAACCATCAAAAACGCAAGATCTATTTGTTTGATATTTTGATCACTTAGTGATCAAAATATCAAACAATAGATCTTGCGTTTCCCCTTTACCACACTTTTTTTGGTGCCAGGGACATTGGACACTGCATGTGTACAATGCGATGGGCTTATACAGTCGGCTCTCAAAGCACACAAGTGTTCAACAACAATGTGTGTTTTTTTTTAAACAATCATAACTCTGATATGAAAGAATTTAAGTATTGCTCGTCGCAAGATACACTGTAGTTCATGGGGCCCGCTGTTGTTTACTTTTTATATCAATGATTTTCTGCTTCCTTCGTGATGTGACGTGTTATCTTTCATACTTTTCGCCGACGTTTTTTTAATATGGATATCTCAGTGTTTTGGTGACGCTGTCATAGAAAGTGTTTCATATACAAAGATTCTCAGAATTACGGTCGATAATAAACTTTCCTGAAAGTCATATATTGATAGTATTAGTAAAGTAAAATAGGTGTTATCAATAGATTAAAATTGTCTATTCCTCAGAGGTACCCATATTATACAAACATAATATATAATATATATATATATTTTTTATCCAGGATTAATGCGTTTAGAAACATCGATATTAAGCGCTATATAAAATGTTATTCATTATCATTATTATCATTATATATCTTTTGAGTGGGTACCTCTATTTTTTTTTTTTTTTTTTTTTTGCAGACTGTATAGATACGATTGTATGTCTCTTTTGGTACTGATTATATAGACATGAACATGCTGTTATTCCTGGCTTGCTGTGTACATTTTCAACGACGCATGTCAAATTTCACATATTATTTCTTAGTAGGGCCTATATACATTCTGTTGAAAAAAAGTAAAAATAAAGTTTGAATTGAATTGAACAGAATTGAACAAAAAATGGAAATCAACGGACAGTCCCAGCGTCGGGCATTGTCACGTTGGTCTTTGACTGACCTATTTAGAGATGTGATTGCTTTCTTTAAAAGAAGAAGAAGAAATATCTAGTAATAAATCACGTGGAAATAAAGAATGATTATAAATGATAAAAACGACGAAGAAAATAAAATTCATTTATTCCGTATCCCTTCTCAAGAATGTGAAAACGCCTGAGTTGAGAATGGGAAGAGTAATCATCTTTTGTTATAAAAGCTTTTGAATGCATGTTTGCGTGCAAACGAAGCATATCAGGGCAATTACCCTCCGAGGAAAATTACCTCTGGTTAAAGGGTCTAGGGCAATTGCCCCCTAGGCAATTACCCGGGACCCTTCCCCTGGCCCTAATTCTAATCCTAATCCTGAACCTAATCCTAACCCTAAGCCAAACTCCTAACCCTAACCCTAACCCTATATTTTTTACTCTAACCTTACCACTAACCAGTATTTAGCTGGGGGGGGGGGGGGGAGGGGTAATTGCCCTCTGGGGGTAATTGCTGGATACGCTGGCTGAATACTGGTTAGTGATTACTATATTTAGGTTAGAGTAAAGGTCGGGTGTGAGTGCTAAGGTTCCCGAGTATTTGTTTTATGAGATAAGATGGTCATATGAATGAAATTTGGTTAAGAAATATATAAATAGTTTATATATTTTGGGGTTGTGCAATCACATTTCTAAATAATATGTTAGTTTAGGTTATCATAACAGTCGTGTAAACTTGTTGTCTTGTGTAAGATGTTTTGTAGTTTTCTTGGAAGAATAGTGAAAAATGGACAGGTGGAGGCAATCCAGTCATCACCGCATTTTTTATAGTCCTGCTTGTTTTCAAAATTAGTGTGTAATATACGTCCTTATTGTGTATGTTATGGATATATATCGGATATTGCTCAAACTATTGATTTGTGTAATTGCGATATGAAGAGGTTTATCACAGAACGAGCTAACTCCATTCTTATGTTAAGTTGAGATATTTGCAATTAAAGCTGCTAAAAAACAAAGAATATGATAAGAAAATACAGGGTATTTTCAATAGCTTCTAGAATATTCTTTGTTATCTCACATATGAGGTATTGCTGGAAAGGTTTAATTTTGCTCTATCTGATGATGGACATACTTTGAAATCTTGAAAAATGGTGCTTAGCTCATATTGCAATAAAACTTTTCATACTTATTTTCTCACTCATTTTTATGATACAATCATGTAAATGCTTTATATTGTAACTGTCTGAAGGTTTGAATTTGTCTGTACATAGTATTTATAATGTTATACGCAAATTTAGCACCTGGGCTACGAGGTATGATACGAATAAATAAACCTTTCTATAAGTGATTAGGGTTATGGTTACGTTTATTGTTAGAGTTTGGGTTAGGGCTAGGATTAGGTACAGGATTAGGATTAGGGTTAGGGTAAAGAGAAGGGTCTGGGGTAATTGCCCAGAGGATACAATTGCCCTAGACCCCAAACGAAGTAAAGATACCAACTAGGAACCGAATGATCACATGCAGCTTCCCAGCTGCAGTACTAGTATGGGACACTTTTTCTTAAGTATAAAATATTTCCCCTCTCCACCTCCCTCTCTCCACTCCGCCTCCCTCTCCACTCCGCCTCCCCTCCACTACGCCTCCCTTTCCACTCCGCCTCCCTCTCAACTCCGCCTCCCCCTCAACTCCGCCTCCTTCTCAACTCCCCCTCCTCTCCACTCCGCCTCCCTCTCTACTCTATTTCCATCTCCACTCTCCACTCATTTCTCACTCTGCCTAATACATTTATACTCACTGTACTCCACTCTCTCTCACACGCCACGCTGCCTCTCAAAATGACAATGGGGGAATGACTCCTGGGTAGTATCATTTTGAGGTGACCCTCCTGCCTAGTCAAGCGGAAATGATACTCAGTAAATAGTATCAGACAGCTTGTCATCATTTGAGTTGAAAATTCATGAAAACAAGCAATAAAATAAGAAAGTCACAGAATTTTAAGTTTCTCATATTTTCATGAAATAGAGATATCAGTCACACTGACGTCTGCAAGTCAAATTCCCATACAAATCTGCAGAATAAGCCATTTAAAAAGTAATATCTGGGTGTCGTATTTCAGTGACTTCAACCCCGTCATCAACATTAAGGTCATTAGAGGGCAAGGATACAGGATATTCTGTGTGTGTGTGTGTGTGTGTGTGTGTGTGTGTGTGTGTGTTTTAATCATTTCATATCAAAACAGGAAACTTAGTATTTGTGAGCAGGTCAGTGAGTAAAAGGTCAAAGGTGAGCACATGACATCACTGTACTTAATCTACACTTGAGGTTGAGATCAACATCTCTGCACAGTGAAATCATGTGAAACATCAAAATCTCATAACTTTCTTGGGATTTTACATCACTTTTATAATCAAACATCCACCACTGTGTTTTGATTCGACGCGACTCAAACATGGATTAGCATTGCAGTTTAAATCCACACTACCACAGACACAGAGAACTAACAAAGTCATTGACTATTACTGTATTGTTTTAATAATAAATGATAAACTTTACAATAAAATGTACATACATCATTCTACATATATTCATTCAGTGATAGAAAGTATACTGATGTTTCAATACAAAACTTGAACAACAGACCGATGAGACTTAAGAAGGCATTAACTCCAAAGACTTTGAAATGCATTAGTGCCTGTCTTGCTCTCAGCAATGATGATTTCATTATTGCTGCACTGGAAGCAGAGTTCATTGTACTCTCTGCTTCTCTTCATATAATGAAAATCAATGATCCCTTAACTCATTGAAAACTAGTCCCAAGCATTCTCGGGCCGGGGTGAATGGGACATGCATGCTGTAGGAAAATCACTCATCTTCAATGGGTTAATTGGTGGTGCGGGAGTTGGGATTCAAAATCATGATCCATAACAGGACCACACTCAAGAGTGTAACATGACATAAATGAAGAAAACAAAATCTTTGGTGTACACATTTTGACTTACAACATAGTGAGTCCCAAGATCATTTCCACTGACTTTCAACCAGGGACCAAAAAGTTAATGATTTCAAAGATTCATAATTCAACAAACTCACTTCATATCAACATGACAATTATTTGAAGACTTAAAGGTAAGTTTGCAATGGTTTTCATTAATTCTGCAATAAAAGGGTACCAACCCATTAGTGTCTAAATCCAGGGTGCTGGTTGAGGATAAAAGGGAAAATTAATCACTTCTTTTTCCTTCTAATTCATTGAGGTTATTGTAAAATGAGGAAGGTTCACATGCATCTTAATGTCGCAAATTTCATGAGAGCCAAGATTTGCGAAATTAAAATGCACGCGAAAGTTCCTATCTACACTATACGCACTTATATTAGAGGCAATCTGTTCTATGTTTGTATCTCACCTGATAAACACTGTCGACATAGTATTTCATGCCGCGAAAATATCATGTTTTACAGTAGTCTTTGATGGGATAAAGATATAACACTCTCACTGACCAATAACACTCTTCCTACAAAAGACGCCTACATAGTCTTGTTTTGAGTCCTCTCTGATCCTTCAATGCACATTATTAAAGAGTGATGCAGCGAGCACAAAAAGAAAGAAAGAAAGGGAGGAAGCTAAGCAGACAGCCTATATGTGATTACGTGAAGCTTGTAAATAAAACATCGACTCCTTTATACCAAGGCAAGAGTCACACACACACTGCTAAAACACAGAAAAATCTGCGTGTTTGCTATGGTGGCTTACGTGTCAAATGTCGAGAAGAAAGGTGAAAGGTATATACACACAAAAATATGTCTCTGAAATGTAATATGATGATTGTTTACATTATAGCGGTTAAGTTTACTTCCCATTTCTAGAAATGAACAATATCTGAAGCCTTCTCATGTTCATATGATCAGCTTGTTATTTTTAAGAGAAAAACAAACTAAATAAACATTTGTCCATTCTATTTTAGCTTAAATTTTCTTGTATGGTTGCACTGTACTGTTAAAAGGAGAGAGTAAAGGACAATGTAAATACAAAATTAAAGCAAACCCACCAGAGCACCATACTAAATGACAATAACATAATGAAAACAATGACTAACATACTGCTGATACTTCAGACATAATCTGTTTGCATATAAGTGGGATAAATTCATAACTCAGTTATATTAATATATTTATCAAAACTGAAGATGAACTGCTATAAGAAGATGGTATAAGAAATAAACAGATGACAGCGAGAGTCAAAGTATCACTCAAAAATATCACATGCTGGATGCTGATGAAAAGGTTGACAGCTACTTGTGGGCTCGACAAAATTCAGCCATGAGCTGAAATGGAACATACAACACCTTTTAATCCCTTTATTGCAACCGAGGTAAAGACACTTCATGATTTAACAAACTGCTGAAGGGCTAACATATATGCAAACAAATACAAAGGCTGTAACCACAATGCACAGCTCAAACACATCATACTCCTTTCACAACAAATCAAATCTGTTCCACCTACTCACTAATACAGACACTGAAAATGCATGCAGTGTATCAAAATCATTAATTTGCATATTATTTACAAATAAACTTCTTTGTGTCTGCAACAAACTCCTTGCAAGTCAAAATTCAAAATACAAGCTCTCACACATCAAATGTCATACAAGTTATAGTACAAACAGAACATTCATATTTCAATTTGTGGCCCATTTCATAAAGATGACCACAATCATTGATAGGTGCATTCAAACCAGTTACCATGGCAATGACTTCCATGACGATAGCAAACAGGTTGTTTCCCATTTCAAAATGTCTTCTTTCAGCCAGTTACACTGCACAGTTCTGAGCAATCATTGTGTATCTTCCAATAGCTACATGCCATGTAGCCTTCAGGCCAACTCATTGCTAAGTTATTCAAAACGGTTTTCTGTAACTCTCATAATAACTTTTTGTGACATGTGTTAGGTATAAATTTATGCATTACATGCAATTATGTAAAATAACACTTTATATTATATTCTTCTGTTTCAGGTAATGTATCAAAGCATGTCCATGTTGATGTGACCAGAAAAATGAACAAAATATTTAATCACAAACATAAAGCAACAGACTACACTGAACTGTTCATCACACGACTGCTCCAGCAATCAATACGCAACACAAAACAAAAGTGTCTTGATGGCAAGGGTCAGAAAGGATTATTGCATCACCTACTTCAATGGGAAGGCAATCAATCTAATCCTGAATAGAGCACCCCTGCTGGTTGGACACTACACTTCGACAAGCTAAAAGGCCAATCCTTTGAAGAGCCTTTGAAACTGGACACCAGTGAAGCTTTGCTTGGCACTCTGCTACACTCTTCCGATGTGAGGTACATTGCACTCCCGTTATAATAATTTGCACTCCCGTTATAATGAACATGATTATAACGACATTCTCATTACAATGAGATTGGAATTCAGGTCTCAAAATTATCATCTAGATACATCTTTATACACTACATGTATACTGTTTGGCTGAAATTAAATTTCACTATAACAAAAGAAAGTCTGCAGTCCCAAGGATTTTGTTATAATGGGAGTGCACTGCATCATCAAACATTGCCATACACAGGGCTCGACACTAACGGTGGCCCGGTGGCCCGGGGCCACCAAAAACGCAAGTCGGGCCACCAAAATTTCAGAAATGAAGAATTTGGTGGCCTGATCGGGCCACCAAAAAAGGTCGAATGTTTGCCTTTGGGCCACTAAAAATAAAAGTTAGTGTGGAGCCCTGCCATACATATGCACAAAGGGCATCAGAAGAATCCACATGTCCCATTTTAACATATATCTTGATATTCTAAAATAACTTGCAAACTTGGGTACCCCCATGACATTATTGTTGATGCTTGATCAGGGCACCATTTCATGAAAGTTGTCAGTGTCTGACAATAACCACAGTAACAGTCAGTGACAAGAGCTTCTTAGCCAATCAAAACCAAGGATGTTACTGAAATTGTCAGAGACTGACAACTTATCGGGGCTGACGACTTTCATGAAACAGTGCCCTGTCATGAGAAGCAGGTTTGCTTCAGGACAGAAACAAGAGAGAGAACATGCTCTTCTCTTGACTCTATGTTAACCTTGCCTTCCCTTTAAACTCAAGAGACAGGCCAACAGAGTCTTATTTGAGGTATATCTTTCTACAAGCCTTCTCGGTCATGGCATGTACAGATGACCTTGCCTTAGTAACACAGTGACCACATTTGACTGTTGTGAAAGTGAAACTTGAGATGGTCCATGAAGTGCATCCCTTGATAAAACCACTGTATCCTTCGCAAGGTCCAAAGGTTAGTTCCTGATTTGCTTCTCATCAGTGCTCCAATTAACAAGATGAGCTAGAGGACTACCTTGGCTACCACAGAGACTGGTCTCATTAAAACATCCTTGACTCCAATGTCACTGTAAGGATGTTTGGTGCTGCCTTTCTTTCTCTTCCCATATGATGAAATCAAATTCACTTTCTCCTCGGTGATGTGCTCCAATTGCATGGTCAGTCATTTAAAAAAAAAATAGAAAAAAAACCCCACAACTTTGTGTGTTGGTTGTATCAAAAAGATATTTCCACTTGAAAAGTCCTTTTTCATGATTTTGCTGTAACAAGTCCATTGGCTCTTGGGTTTTCCAGTGAACCATGGAACTCACTGCCCCTCTCAATCCCCTGAGCTTTCTCTCTGATGGCAAAGACTTCCTCTATGGCTTTCTTGAAACACAGGAAGTTGTAGTCAATCAGACCTGAAATGTAGACAAGAAATATGAAATAAAGTTTCCCCACTGTAATGAAGCTGATACAGAAAGGTGTCTGTGATTCAAAGGCAAAGGGACAGTAAGGTTTGGGAGAGTCTTCAATATTGTATCAGCTGTTATTTTTGAGTACTGATATTTTCGCAAATGAGAAGGACACAGACATTTTTGTGACATGTTGTTCTCGCGATTTGACACCAAAGCTATCATAAATGCACTATTCACCTAGTGTATGGCCACAGTTTTGCCTGTTACTAAATTCGCTGTGCAACAGTGATTTGCAAAATTCACAAAAATTAAACCCTCTTGAAATAACTACTTATATTACTCCAGTGGTCTCGGCCAGTCTCATACCTCAAGTTCAAACAAGACCCCTTGATGCATTACCAACTACGTACCAATATAATAACCTCTATTGACACTCTCTGGGAAGTAGAATTCCCTGCTAGGTCAAAGGTCACTCTACACAAGGCTTTTACACCCTTTCATGTCTCCTAATCTGGATGAGGAGAAGCTGACTGAATGAATGAATACTTAACTTGACACATTAGTATCACTACTCATAAATCTAATGAGCAGATGGCTAAAGAGTGACATCATCATTCTTTGATCGACATCTGATATCAGAAATTTTCACTCCTCATGTCTGCATTCTGCAATAGTGTTCAAGCCATTAAATCTGTGGCTTGTTTGGTTGCCTTTTCACCTGTGCTTTACTTTCTTCTGTTGCTTTAGTAACTTTGAAACAACTTGAAGAAGCCTCTCTTGTGATGAAATACGACATACTAATCTGCACAGGGCAACAATATAATTTTTCTCTGCATTAAGACTTCAAATCATTTTACATTGCTGAGCAAGTGTCTCTCTATCTGAGCTCCATTCAGTACGTGTTGACATATGGTTACATTATTCTTTCCAAACATCTGTTAACCCCAGTTCAGTATAAATATCAAAGTTTGGTAACACTAATCTCAAACCTATGTATGCATACACCAATCAACTGTTCAGAATATCTTTTTGCAAGATGAAATAAACATCGGAAACAGCATCCAAAGTGATAAGAATTGAATAGGGTTACCTTGTCGGTCAAAGTTATCTTCTCGGAGGAGGCACACGAGGGCAAGAAACTTGTTAACTTCCTTCAGGTAGAGTACGGTGGAGTTGTTGAGTTTGATGATGGAGCTGGATTCGGAGTCGTAGGCCGCACCATCACCCTCTTCCTGGAGGCTGGGAGATAAATATTTCTTTAAACTCAGGAACCATTCAATCTCTTTGTTCTAAAAGTAGCAACAGTTTGTGCTAAGAAAGTAAGGTTTACATTGTTACACTTCTCACCCCAAAACTCTCAAATTTCTCATCAAATTTCAACTGTAGTTAGCAGTCTCCATCAATAGTGGAATTTATTGCATGCAAATCTGGGACACAATCAAATCCATGGCAGCAAGTATTGCATGTTAACAATAATTACAATATAGCCATGACACTGACAGCAGCTAGGCTAGAGCCAATCAGCTGCAAGTTTTTAGCAGTTACTAAGTAACTAGTGTGCAGATCCAGGAATTCCATAAAGAGGGGTGCCTTTACAAAATTAAAGGGGGGGGGGGGGGGGGCGAATGCAACCCAACCCCAATTTTTTTCTTTTTATATCTTTTGTTTAAACAAAAAATACGGGGAGGGGCACCCGGTGCGCCCCCGCCTGGATCCACCACTGGTAACAGCAATTATCATAATATGCAATTGCTGCAATCTTCTTCAACATGGGTCCCAGATTCAAAGTGCTAAAAATGTCATGGTTCTAGTAAAGATTTGACAGTAAGAGATATAGTAGGAAAGAAGTCTAGCCTGTGAATACAACAATGACTGGTAGAGATTATGACTTGTGATTTTACCACACAACATTTCTTGTTGCATATAATGTTATCAGTTCGCAGTGAATGTTCAGTAACAAGGTCTCTCCCAATTAATACAAAACTCTGAATTGATCTTGTCATTCAAGTAAAGAATGTTCTTGGGTACAGAATAGGGAAAAGTACAATAAATGTAACAACATGTTCAGAATATAATACCTTCACAGAGTGTTTGGCAGATGTATAGCAACATGTGTGTGTGTGTGTGTGTGTGTGTGTGTGTGTGTGTGTGTGTGTGCTTATTTTTAAACAGTGCAACTTGTACATTATTCAAGATATAAATTCTTCCAAAGAGTTTTCATTGCAACTGATTGACAAAATGCCTTTCCTTGACATTATTGGCAATTTACGTCACTGAAAGGCAATTTGTCAATCAATTGCAATAATCTGCATATTTTTTTTTTCCTTGTCTGACTTTGATTTTGAGCTTCTCACAGGGACAGATGAGGAGGAGCAAAGGGATTGTTGACATGTTTGACATATGTTTTGGTGAAAAAAAGTATACTTCTAAATTTAAGTTAATCTTGAAGAAGACAACCTACCCATAGATACAGGAGACATCAATGACGACATCGATCATATCACAGCAGAGTTCGTAGGATTGCATGTCAACCGGCGAGCTGTCAGTCGCAATGTAGATCTTGCTCACCACATCAAAGAGGAAAGCCTTCTCAATGCCTGAATTCTGGGGTCAAATGAGAATCAGACACAATATTATGCTGTTATTTATGCTTTTTACACACTACATATTAACTCAGTTTGTACTTGAAGTCCTAGGTCTCTATGCTCATCCAACTTTGATCTCCTTGCAATTCCAAACTCACAACATCCTGGGGCACGCAAGGTTTGCCTGTGTCGTTCCATCTTATGGAATTTAATTTACCTTCAGTTAAAAAAAAAAAAAATTGCTCTTCATCAAATTCCTTCAAAAGAGGTCTAAAAACACACTTGACTTGTTTAATGTCTTTTTTTATTATCTATGTTTTTGTTTTTGCACTTTCTATACTTCTTATAACCTACTATCTTTTGTGCCGAGAGCACTCCACTATTACAAAGTGGATTTGAGGCATCACAATCATATCGATTATTATTATTACCTATCAAACATGAAGGGGATTAAATAATGAACTCAATGAGAAATAAACTTCAATTTATCTAAGCCTTATTGTATATCATTTTTAAAACCTTTTCTCAACGTGCTTCATCAATCTTGTCTTTACTCAAAGGTAAGACAACAAACTCTTCATTTTTGTAGAATCTCATTAGATTTCAAAAGAAAATGAAACAGATCTCATCTTAGAACACAAAGAGTTACTCATCTCTTATTGTTTGACAGGATTGCACACTTTAATATCAAAGAAGAAATGTTGCTGTGCTGCCATTAGAATCATCTTAATTTGGCATAATGTGGAAAAAAGATTTTCCTAATATTCTTTTTTTCCCCGCAGTTTTTGCTATTTGCCCAAGAGCAGTTAGATGAATGTGTCAAATATTCATACATTTCAGATATACATAGCATTCTTGCTCAATATCAATTTGTTATTCTAAGAAAGTGCATTCACAGTGTGCTAACAAAACACGTATAAAAAGGCATTGATGATAGTCCACAGTTCCAAAATATGGCAATACTGGCTTTTTATATCAATAAGTCACCTCCAGGTACAAGGAACTCACCGAAATCAGAATATTAAGAAGGTTTTCTAACGTTGCGAGCTGAGGTATCAGTTTCTGGACAACTTTACTGAAAGCCTCAAAGATGGAGTGGTCGTAGATACTCGTCAGGTAGAAACTAGAAAGAAGAGGAACAGAAACCAACATAAAGTCTGTAAGTATGCCACTGGGTAATGTGAATATTTGTTATCAAATGGTTAATTTAAGATCACTGTCGGCTCTCATGCTAACAATGAGTGGCATGTGGTATATCAAACTGTACCCATTCTTCATATTACTATCTGATACATATGAATTCAGTACAAATACAGTATCTCACATCTTCTTTTTTGAAACAACAATTAAACAAACAAGACAAATAGACATATTGGTACCAAAGCAAGTCTTTGAAACCTGATATCTTCCTCACTTTGCATTAGACCTAAATATCTCCTTCACTTTGCATGAACCCTTTGAATACTGTGCTTTGTTCACTGAATGGCACATATACTGAAGTGTTCTCTCTGCCAACAGCCACAGGTGTCTGGGAACCATTATTGTCAATGAATAGAGATGACCTTATCCCATAACCCCTATTGTGTCACTGTGTCCTTCCTGTCAGACTGAGGCCCATTGTTAAACCTGAGTGGCTTCTTAATTTGACGACTAGGTTGAGTTTGGATGGACCATTGAATGCTGATGAAAGAACTTGGAAAGTTATAATAGGATAAAGTGAAGTGCCTGGGGTGTAAAGGGTTAAAGGCATAATTTACCATTTGCAGATGAAACAAAAACCCAGCATTAGTGCTTCAAAATAATTCTAAAATGCGAGTTAGGGATAGAAACAACCACTGTAAAAATTTGAATCCGTATAATCGATGCTAAATATTATTAAATACACAAAAATGTGAACAATAGTTATAATAAAAATGTTTCCAGACTAAACCGTATACAGTTACGGTTTATTCAGAAAAACACTGATATCTCCTTGTATTTTAGGCTTTATTGCGAAAATTGTATATGGCAGGATGTTTTGTGATACAACAGACCTACTCATATGCATCAAATGTGATATCTTGAACATTTTTGAAATCACTTCTCCCAAAGGTAAACTGGACCTTTAACATAACAATTCTTTGTCTCCTTGCTCTTTATCCCATGGTGACTTGTATATTTGGTATTCCAAAGGTCATTCCTGACAATTTTCCCCCAATTTATGCATTACTGTATTGTGTACTGTAAAACACAATATTTTCGCGGCACGAACTTTTCGCAAAATGGAGCGGACGGCCTTTTTTGCGACATGAAATTTTCGCGAGTTGCCTCCAACATTAAATGTGTAAAGTGCAGACAAGAACTTTCACATGCATTTTAATTTCGCGACTCTTGGCTCTCGCGAAAGTTGCAAAATTAAAATGCACGCGAACATTCCTTGTTTTACAGTATTCATTTAAATTCATATTGAAATCACAACAGCAGAATGGCCCAAAAGGTGACAGTGAAAACAAGACCTTGTGCAAAGAAGGACTAAGTTCAGTTTGCTTTGTATTCATATGAACCTCTGTAATGTAGAGCCCAATGATACATGGCAGAATAATGTCACCTACTACCAACTAACTGCCCTCTTACCTATTGATGGATGCAGTCCAGCCCAGAGTCAGCTAGAGACATTACAGATCATATAAACTATTATCATTACATATAAAACATGAAAAAGAATTAAAAAATGAACCCAAATGAGAAATATACTTCAATTTATTCAAACCTTATTATATGCCATTTTAAAAATCTTTTCCATGCTTGCTTCATCAATCTTTTCTTCAACGTACTGACTGCCATCTCACCTAAGATGGATGCAGTCCAGTCCAGAGTCAGCTAGATCCTCATTGGCCCTTCTGTGGACGTCTCTTTGGGTCTCAATCTTGTGGTCATCTGAGAGACCGTCCACCTTGTGGATGAAGACCTCAAACTTGATGTTTGGGTTGACCTTGTAGGCTCTGGACACTGTGACATGCAGCTTGGCCAATGCATCCATGTAATCATCCTAAAAAGAGGAGAGATAATTATGATATTCTCTCTTTGATTACTGTTACCAAGTTACTGAAAAATCATGGCAAACCAAGAGAAATAATGCTCACACGTCATCCTTCCAGATTTCAGTATATCTTCTACCTCAATACATTCTGCTCCGGAATGTCAATTACGACATAAACCAAACCAACAAACCAAACAAACAAATAAACAAACAAATAAGCAAACTGCCACATCTCTTGAATGTTGATATTTTTTTTAAAACTTTTTGTTTATACCTTTTTCAATCCTACGTCAATTTTTGTTACAGAAAAAAAAAATCAACAAGACACCTCGACATACAGTGCATGGAGGCCAGATCACAGTGAAAGTCATGAATATCAAGTGATATATGCCGTACTTTTCTCTAGCCTTATTAGTGGAAAATTGAGCGAAGAAAATACAATCTACTCTACCCGGTGCAAACATTAAAGTAACGATTCATCATGATAAGTTCATGGAATGCATGATATCCTGCCTCACAAAATGTTGTATTTACCATTAAAAAAAAACCCAAACCCCCAAACAAACAAACAAACAAACAAACCAGTAAGGATGTAAAGTAAGGAAGAAGGCACCATGTCATGTACTCAGTTATCATGTGTGATAAGATTTGAAATGAAGTTGACAAGATCACATACAAACATAAAGACACTCTTGCAAATCAATGCATGTATTACAAGAAGAGAGTTCCTTGTCAGGACTGCTTTACCTGTGCATCAATGACAAACACCAGAGCCTCACAGCTGCCAAAGATCATTTCAGAGTCAAACGCCGGATCAAAGAAGTCGATCTGGCCAGGAAAATCCCAGATTTGGAACTGCACAAACGAGCTGTTGTTGATGTCTGCGAGGAAAACAAATCAGGAGATAAATCTCAATCACCAGTCATCAACCACACCAGGCTCATATTAAAAGAAATACTTTTCTACATGTTCTGATTATACAACACTTTGCAGATTTAAGGCACATTATACTTAAACATTTAAATATCAGAAGCTAGCATCATTCTCATTATCTCCTTTCAGTACGGGTGTGGACAAAACAAAGGTGTGGAAATTGGAAACAAATGAAAAATAGAACAATTAATACAGAACGACATGATATTATCTACAACTAATATGAAATGTTTAATGTCAAGTAATGCCTGAAAATTCTTGATTTGCACCGAGATATTTAACTACACAAAACGACTTCTCATACAACACTTACCATCTTTTACAATCTTATTTGTGCTTTCAAGAAATAATGTTTCATTTGGTGACATCTTGTGAAACACCACTTTCTGAATGGATGACTTGCCACTCCTGGAAAAAGAAAAGGTGGAAAAGCCAGAAAAATGCATGAAACAATTCTAAATTATTTCACAAATAAAGAAGAAACCCAAATAAAGAAGAAATCTCATTTGATTCACACAAACAATATAATTGAAAATCAATATTTTGGAATAAGTTTTCAGGAAGAACTCACTGTCAGCTTTGTCACTATCAATGAATATTTTCTGACAAACAAACAAACAAACAAACAAACAAACAAACAAACGACAACAACCAAATATTTTCTACTCATATCCAATGTTGACTGTTGAGCTAACCTGATTACGGAAGTTACTGTAAAGAAAACCTCTTATAATTTACTACAAAAAGAAATCAAAACTTACAATATTAAATAAATTTTTAGTTTACAAAAAAATCATGTTGGCCTCACTCTAAAGCAGACATAGAAAAATCACAATGTATAGAAGAAAAGAGCACTATAAAAATATGTAAAATGAAATAAACATCTAAAAAATATGATTCTTCTGGAGAATTTGCTTTGATTGCAGTGTGTATAAAGGGGGGGGGGGTAGGGGATGTCATGAAGCTTTTCCCTTGACACCACTGTCATGTACACACATAATTGATTTTCCCACTTTGCAGAATCTCTCTGAAAGTGAGTAGCCATTCCTACCTCTAGATATGAAGTTTGAAGGCACTGAATATTCATATCACACAGCAATTATTTGTGTTGGCTCCGCCCCTCCCCTTTTCCTATGATCAGCAATCATTGCTGTACCAGTTAGACTTTGACCCAGGTCCTTTCTTACCTTCTGAGACCCATGAGAAGTATTCTGGGCCTGGCATCTGTGGATGGTGCCTTCAGCTCCCCATGGTGGTCATCTTGTGAATACTGAAATTCCTGGGGGAAGGAGCCTACCACACAGTAGCCTGCTCCTTCAAAACCTGACCCTTCCTCAACAGACGACTGGAAGAAAAAGCACAGATTAGATGTTCAGAGAATCTTGGATTTATGGTTATTCTGTATGATTACAGCCATTCATTGGGGGGGGGGGGGGGGGGGACAATTCGACAACCTGGCAGCAACAATAGTTAACATTCGAACAACTCTTGTTCTAATCTCTTTCCTTTTGGTAGATCAATGGGAATTGACAGAGTTATACTCAACTGCTGATGGTTTTCAATGCTTCATGTTGTATGTTTTTGTACATGTACAGTTGTACAAGTGTACATGTAGGATGTACCACGTATCTATAGAGTAAACCACCACTTTTCGAACACTTAAGCTTTTCTGCAATATCTGTTCAAGTTCAATTCAAATAATACATACAAAATTATATCTACCGCAATGTATGTTAAATATATCGAACCACGTTTTCTCAATGTAGATTTTGTTATTTCATAAATCATTAAATTTCACAAAATCCCCAAATATTAATGCCTTGATAGTCCCCCAGAACCAGTCTCTCCAGAAGCTGGACGTGCGCTATGCGCATTCATTGTCAATGCGTGTACAAGGCCGCTGAAAAATGCGCTGTGTCATACCTTGTTGGTGCAAGGTTGCATGGGGGACGTTGTGGCACCCGTTGGTGTTCGAATTTTGGCGAGTTGGCACTTGCATTCAACCCCTGTAGTAATTAGTCACAGCATCAGCTTGTACAATTGTACAGAGATTTTGTTTTTCTTTTCTGTTTTTGAGGATACCATCACACTCTGAGCTTGCAATAAGCGAAAAATCTTGCAAGAGATCGGCATTTTTCTTGATTTTAAGCCCTTTTTCGGCGACCCCAATTTTTAACACGGGACTTGATTTGCGCACGCTTTGGTAAAGCTGCGCCGATTCTGTGTATTTGACAGCGAAATTGGGGATTTTAGATGGCTTTTTGGAGGCGACTACAACACTTTCCTGACACTTTCCCCTGAACAACAGTTGCCAGTGTGTGAAACAATGTGATACTGATATGCGTTTGTTGTGACAACAGAATTCGCTGGGTTGTGATAAGTGATAGGTGTCCTGATTCTGGAGGCCGGCCGAAAACTGGGGGTTTGCTTGAATCTTTGTAAATTGTAAACTTTATCGATGTGGCTGCCATTTATTTATTGAGTTTGATTGTCAACAGATTGAACAGTGTCACTAAACTTTGATTCCAAGTTGCAATAAAGCAAGTTTACAACATCATTCATAAGGTCAATTTGCTGATCAACCATCATGACCATTCACATATCAAATTTACATTATTGTCATGACATGAAAATCAAACATGTTGTGCCTTGAAACTTACCATGTATATCGCATTCAAACCATGCAAACTGACCAATGTATGGGTAAGTCTTTCGCAAACATCTAACCAAATCAATCTTTGCCTTACTAATATTTTTTAGACAAGTCTTTTAACAGTTAGACGTCCTACTTACCATTTCTGACTCGTGGAAAGATCAACAGTGTGTCAGTGAAGGATTCTCGTGCGTGTTCAGTCTAACCACCATCAAAATACCATTTCACTAGGATTTACCTGACTACTATACTAATTCTTACAACTGTAAAATTCACAGAAATATAGAATCCTGATATCATGAAGAACAGAGAACGTTTCCACATAGGATAAACAGTCAGTCGACAGAGCTGAGTTAATGCTTTGACACCTTTATCAACAGAATAAACGCGTTGACTCCACACGCATATAGCACGCATAATAAATCTTGTGATGGTGTTCGCCACATACACTATGTCATGTGACACATGAGAAATGCACGCAGCTGAAATAAACATCAGTATACATCTATAGTGATCGCTGCAATAAATATTAGTTTAGGAGTCAAATTACCTCCAAAAGTATTAAACAAAATATTTTGAATCCACAAAGAATTATATTTATATTTTTATATTTATTTCTTTATTCAAGCCTGGCCAATATTCAAAGCAAAAATATAGGATGACAGATAGATGACCTTAGCATGACCTTTTCACCAGCTGCAAGCTTTTACGCTCTCCCTTCCCATCCACGCGATGAATTCCCCACCCTCCGTACCCGTCGCCGCTCCCGACAGCTAGCGGCCCGTTCAAGTCGCGCATACCCAGAGCCCCCGAGAATATCTGTGAACGTTTTGTGTTTGTATTGTGCTGTGCTGATCCCTACCATGTACCGTACCAGCTCGCATATCGCGTATACATGCGATGGATTGCAATGCACTTGCACTGCCGACACTGACAGCCCAGTACCGAATCTGTCATTGACATTGCACTGACCAATCGAATGTGGAAGAAGCAAGTCATATTGATCATCGTTTGATTTTGACGAATATTGTTGTATTTCTGAAATTTAGCAAGAGCAAAGTCGAAATTGAAGAAAGCGGCTAACATTAGATCTGAAGATCTGAAGGACTCCTTGCCCGCGCCGGGACGGGTGCTGGTTTGTTTTCACTCTGTTATGGCCGTGCATTTGCCCTCGTCTTCGACATCAGTGAAGAAGTCGAGCAGTTATTTGAGCAAGAAATCTACAGATTTGAGTTTGGGTGGGTTGTTTTGTTATTTTTACTTATTTGTTTACATTCAGTTATCGCTTCATTGTTGATACCGGGATAGATTGTTTTGTTTTTTTTTCTCCCTAGAATAATACAAATGATTCTTTTCTTTTTAATCTATTCTTGTGTGATACTGATGGCGATGCATCATCGATTCAATTCAAAGCAAACCAGATATTAATTGTTGACTTCTAATCTGAATCATTTATAAGTAAAATCTACTGCTGAAGTCGGCTCTGCTGAGTCGCAGTGCTGAAGGTCAAACGTCAAGAGTCACTAGTTCTAGAGGTGGTCTAACATATAGAGTAAACCTGTATTTGCGGCAAGGGTTGGAAGGGGAGGGCCATTTCATTCATTGATGAAGAAAAGGCCTACAATGTACAATATGTAATCAGATGCCACTTCCCATAACACTTGCGAGTAGACCTACTTATACCAGTAACCCCTGATCCTGCTTGTGTGCTGAAGTCGGACTGCAATTAGTACAAATGTTGTAAGCACACATGATGTTCATTAAAAATTGTAGCTGTTTTATTGATGAATGAAACTGCCCCTGCCACATTAGAAATAGGCACCCTGCTACAAACGGGAGTATTTACAGAGATAACAGTACTCTATCTCAAGATGAATGGAAATGAATTAACAAATTTAAGTGAGCCTGAAATGATAGGTAAAAAGGTCGAGGTCAAAGGTCATGAAAATCTAAATGTTATGTACTGCATGCTGTACTGTAGAGTCTGTACATGTACTTTACGTATACATGTAAAGTCCAATGATAATGTGAAATTTGTAAAATTTCAATTTGTGCAGAGAGGGTCAAAGGTCAATGCCTGGTCAGAGGTTGAGCTCAATGAGCTTCAGTGTCCAAAGGGCCCATGTACGTATGGCAGATCTGTACAGTGATTGCATGAGAAGCAGCTCGGGCATCTGCATTGATTGTGCATACAGCAATCTACAGCTGTAGAGTGCAAATATGCTCTAGTTTTCTATGTTTTATATGAGTAGGGCCTATGCAGGTCCAGTGTTGCCTACTTTGATGTGTACCAGTGCATACTACTTGAGATACAGTGTACAAAGTTCTGTGATTTATTCCAATCCTAGTGGTGGATCCAGAGGAGGGGGGGGGGGGGGGGGGCGCACTGGGCGCGCACCCCCTCTTTATTTATTGTTAAAACAAAAGAAATAAAAAGAAAAAAAAATGAGATGAAACCCGGAAGAAATATTGTTTGCAACCCCCCCCCCCCCCCCTTCACGGAATTCCTGGATCTGCCCCTGAATCCAACTATTTAAAAAGTATAGATGGTGAGTATACAAGTAGAAGCACTATCATGGATATTAAGTTCTGAAAAGGAGTGTTAATACACTTGTATGCAAGGCTGTAGTGTCTGAAACTATATCAGAAGAATAATTGCCAGAGTAGGATGTGCAAGTAAGGACAGTAGAGTGTATAGGCAGGAAAATATACAATGTAATCTTATTAAAAAAAAACAACCAAAAATGTCCTCGAGAGAGTTTAACAATACTGGGTTGGTTCACTGCAAACTGTTAACCTCTTCTAAAGCACATCTTCTGTGCATAAATGGTACTCCTCTTTTTTTTTCTTTTCTTTTTTTCCAACCAACCAATAGGTACCCTACACAATACAGATCTAAGGAACTCCATGTACAATTATTGTACTTGACATCACAGGCTAAGATTGACTTTGAAAGTGCTTTCTGTTTTGATTTAAAGGCAGCTGCTAGGTAGTGAGATTAGATGTCTACTTTTTAGATTAGAACTAGTAGAGAATGAGCTAGAGAGTCATTTGTCTGACATAATAAGTTTGTTGAAAGAAACAATTTTAAGAGGTACATAATTTGCTCGATTGTCCAGGATGTGTGATTAAGTGCCTGCAGTGCTGTTTAATGTCTTCAGATACATCATTGTAACGTGGATAAGCAAAGATGGCTTTGTGTATTAAGTAGAGGCCATAATGCTGTGGAATATTACACAAATCTACCTGGTACCAGGTATTTAAAAAAAATGAGATTTACTACCTGAAGTTCAATGTACACTTTTTATTGGCTTAGAAATGTTGATTACAGTGTGTTAGCTGGTGTATTCAAGATATGCAAAGTGTATAATCAATGTACATGTACATACATGTACAATTACATTGTATAAAAGAATATCTTGAACTGAAATTTTAACTTCCTGGTTCTACACCTTACTGTGCAGAAAAAATGTTGCATTAATAGTGTGGTATCATTTCTATGCCAAGACTCCCTTGTATGCTAGGGACAACACATTTTCAGAGCTGGTGTAAATACAATAGACAGAGATGAAAACACCATTGAACATAGTTCATGCATAGTTCTGAAGCTGGTCACAGTGGTGGATCCAGAGAGGGGCGCACCAGGCGCATGCCCCCTCTTTATTTTTCATTAAAACAAAAGGAATAAAAAGAAAAAAAAAAGGGGGGGGCACACGTGCGCCCCCTTCAATTTTGTAAAGGTGCCTCCCCTTTACAGAATTCCTGGATCCTCTCCTGGGTCAGATGGTGAAATGTTAGAGCAAGGTACAACACTGTACAACATTCATATTTCTTTGCTGGAAGGATAGAATGATTGAGAGAATAAATAAATGTACATTCAGTTAGTTCTTTCTTTTCAAAGCAGCCAGGAGTCCACCTAAGAATTAATTCTTTAAGTAATATCAGTTCTTGAGGTGAGAACAAACAGCCAAATGATAGCAAATAAAACCCCAGTCTTCCTTTCCAGAACAGCTTGATGCTGCTGATTCTGTTGTAGGATGCATCATGATAATGATGATGTCTCATGAGTTTTCTACAACTTGTTATAGTTCACCATGAATCCAATCAATCCGGGACATTCATAACATTGGAGAATCACTGCTATAATTGTTCAGATTTTTAACTCATTATTTATTTTGAGTTGAAAGAGCACATCATATTCATAACCAAAATGGATTAGTCAGTTCCAAGATATTTTAAAGAGGTCATCACCCATGAAAGCTTAACAGAGAGAGAGAGAGAGAGAGAGAGAGAGAGAGGGGGGGGGGGGAAACATATCCTGTTGATTGCACAATCCATGGTATCATCATACGGAAGTCAGAATAGTTTTTATTT
The DNA here is from genome assembly GCF_040938485.1 of Diadema antillarum. Taxonomy (NCBI): domain Eukaryota; kingdom Metazoa; phylum Echinodermata; class Echinoidea; order Diadematoida; family Diadematidae; genus Diadema; species Diadema antillarum. Next base: position 202,059 of record NW_027271135.1, read on the forward strand.
AAAAGTGATCAGGCTCCCCCCCCCCCCCCCAAAAAAAAAAAAAAAAAAAAAAAATCCATAAAAATTGTTATTTGACTTCCAGGAGCTATAAACCATTCATGTGTGATATGCTTTGAATAGCTACTTTGGTGCTGTGTGGTATGCAGAGCAAATAATACAAGTTGTAGGATAATATTATGACTTGCTGAAAAACCCCCCAAAGAAATAGAGGGAGAGAGAGAACAAAAACTTCAAACATCTCTCATACACCCCCAAAATATTTTGCCTTTTGAGTTTAAACATTGTTATTAACAGGAATCTGAAGAGTACTCAGGATCTTAGGCAAAGTTTGTAGCAAGCGATCCATGGGAAGCAAAGCTTTAGGTCTATAATAGTACAGGAGATTTTTTAAATACTTTTTTATTTGTCACTGTATATGTAAAAAAAAAATGATTTTGCTTGATAAAAAAAGAAGAAGAAGAAGTTCAAATGCTTGATTTGTCATCTGGACTGGATGCTTACCTATTCTCTGCTGTTATTTCTTCTCCCAAATTATGCGTCAGAAATTCATCCTTTTTATTTTTTTGATCTGGAAACTTATTGATGATATTTTATAGACATTGATATATCATGCACATTTTGTAGCTCCATTCTGATATCGCAATGCATGCACTACACTTGGCCAGACAATCAGTGCGTAATATACCAGGAGGTGGACTGTACTTTTCAAGAAGAAGATGATGATACAGAATATGATTTGAAGAATGTGATGCTCAAGGCTAGAAGGGAAAGAAAGTTCATGTAGTATGTAAATTCCAAGTTTATGTAGGCATGTTATATGTACAAACAATGTCATGCCGTACTGTCAAAGTGGAAATTTTCGCAGTGTGGAAATTTTCGCGCAAATATTTTTGTATGCTCTAACTTCCAGTAGTTTGTACCCTGATTCTGCGTAATTAGAAACATGCGAAATTCATCTTTTTGGGCAAAGCATGAAAAATTACTTGCACGATAATATCTACTTTTATGGTATTATGTACGAGCACAATTGTACATGTAATTTAATTTTCAGAAGGGAGGATTCCAAAAAAGAAGTAAGCTACATTGTAAGTTTCAGTGTAATTTGTTACATCAACATATTTGTGTTTGTGAGTATGATGCATGTACAATGTATGATGTTTCGAACATTCTGTTTCAGATGTCTTCATAAGATCACTGTCATGTCCTACATGTGTGCTAGTTGCTGGCACTTCATTACTTGCTACTTTATAGATGCTCTGCATTGGATGTGTACAGTGTACGGTAGCTACAGTACACGTTTAGGACAAAATAATCAACTTTAATGGGTACTACTACATCAGAGTTAGACCAAATACTGTGTGTGTATACAATCAAACCAGAAATGTTTGTGTGCATTTTAATTTTGCAAATTCTTCGAGAGCCAAGATTCACAAAATCAAAATGCACACGTACAAGGTGCCTATAGTTCTTGTCTACACTATACACTGTATGTACAATTTATTGTACAAGGTAGAAGGCAGTGGGAATTCTTGAAAATTTCATGCAGCGGAAAAGGCCGTTGGCTCCAATTTGCAAAAATGTCATATTACATTGTACCTCAAAAGTGTCTTGCTTTATAGTATTAGAGGGTGTGTACAGTTCTGGTTGAGGTGAGGATTTAGCTTTTAATGTTTTTATGAGATATTCAGAAACCACTCTATGAGATGTCAAAGAGCATGCAATTCTAAGGGGTATCAAAAGTTTATTTGATGAAAATCGGTTTTGAAATGGCGGAGATATCCAAAAACAAGGTGAAACAAAGAGAACCTAATAAAGGTGTGGCCTGTCGCCTTTTATTATAATCACTTTTTTGAATATCTCAGCCATTTGAAAACCAATTTTCATCAAATAAATGTTGAATCCTTCTTAAAATTACATGCTCTTTCATATTTCATAAGAGGTTTCTCATTGTCTCACTTAGGAATGTTCAAAACATGAATCCCCACCTCAACCAGTACTGTACAGTCCCTTTAACATGAAGTTTGTTCCATTGCCAGGCAGGTGGTCTAAAAAGCCATCAAAGTGATGTGGGGTATTTATATTAAACCTTTGTGGTTACTCCATGAATAAGAACACAATTGTTCCTTAATATCTTTTTATGCAGTTGACTTCTGTGGATGCTATCATAGATATGTCTTTGACATTAACTTGAACAAAGGGATGTCAGTTCTTTGAGGGAAATAAAAAAGAGACATTATTTTGGTTAAAACAGGTGAAAAAGTCACACAACCAAGACAGTGTCTCTCAGTGGTCATGTGATGCTGCTTCAGATGACGTAAATTAACGAACAGTTAATTTGCTGTGAATGTTCAGTTTCACCAATTTGTCAAGTTTGTTTTATATTGTTCATTCATGATGGCTTTCTTTCTGTGGGTATAAATTCTCGTTTATAATGATCATGACCAAACCACACAGTGTCCCTATAGTCTTCAGCATCCCATGGTCAGAGATCCATACAACTTTGTTCATCATGCAACACATTGCATTGTCAGAAGCATGTACAGTATACACAGCTTTAAATGTACATTTTCACCAATATCCTCCTAACTGTTCATTAGTTATAACACATGCAGTACAATGTACACTGCTGTAGCATTCTCAAATTAATTCATTACAGTGGTACAGCTGGATCCTCAACAACTCACAAAGGTGGTATTTAGACCCATGATTTACCATGAATCTTTAGTTTCAATTTTGTATCGATTTCACAACTCTAACTGTTCATTTTGTGTTATAGCATTTCAGTATTGGTTGACTGTTGTTATGCAGTTAACATGTCAACATTCACTTTAGAACAGCTGTGAATATGGCATTTCAAAAAAATTATAGCAATGATAAAAAATATTGTTTGTAATAATAATAATAATAATAATAATAATAATAATAATAATAATAATTATTATTATTATTATAATGTTAACAATTATGATTATTATTTGAAAAATACAACAGTCAGAGCAAGCATGCCTTGAACAAGCACTTCAGTGCTCAGAGTGTTTGCATTATTTAGAGAGCTTACACAATGGCCCTTTGTGAAATCGAAACCCAAATAGAACAGAATGTTCTGAATAGTTCCGAAAGCCATTTGAATAGCTAGTAGATCATTCAGTAGTTTGAAGAGCTTTTGATGCTAAGGAGTTTGAAAGGGAAGGGGGGAGTGAGGAGAGAGATATTTCCTAGATGTGTGCTACCAATTATTCTGTTTGTGGACACTTTGTGATGTACCTTGAACCTCGTTTTGTTTGCTTCCTTTCGCACAGAGCTTGTGCCATCTTCACAGCTGTCATTGATTTATTGCATTCACTGTTTGATCAAATTATGTTCTGTATTGTATCTGGTTTCCTTGTTTTGTTGAGATAGTGAGTTTGTTCAGTGTTACAGTCTCATATTTCTGTTGACTGTGTCTGCTGGTGATGGAGAAAATTATAACAGCCAAGATGTTATTGGATTAAAGCTTACAATTCAAAATTCACTCTTGTCACAATATGTGCCATTTGAGGTTGAAATTTTGAACAGTTGTACAAGTATAACCAATCACAAATCTAGTTAGCAGATGATGATTTATGCCCAGGTATGCCATATGTGTCATGAGCGTATTATTAACTCTCTGAACTTTGAGAGGAAGTTCATTCTAAACAAAACAACTGTCTCATTTTGTCTACCTGCACAGTAATGAATTCTTGAGATGACACATAATTTTATGACGCTACATTCTACATTACTTCTGAGGCATTCCTGACTCCTTGTCCAACTAAATGTATTAATTTGAAGTGAGAACTTTGTAAAGATGGTAGAAGAATGGTCTTTGCTCATTGCCAAAGGTGACCCATGCAGATACTTGTAACTTACCACAATGTAGAAATGTTGAAGTTGTTGTTTCTATAATGGGTTATTTTCCCCACACCAGCAGACATGGTTGACTCATCAGTATCATGCAGATTTTAGCTTCTACTCATGCACTTTAGTCTTGTTTGGCTTTTCTTGTTCTATTCTAGAAGGGTTTCAGAAGGCAAAAAGGTATCATTTGTAATCATTTGTGAAACAGGTGTAAATATCATATGTGAAATTCTGTCCCTTCACATTCTGGAAACAACCTTTATATGATAGATGAAAACTAGAAAGGCAAGCAACTTGTAGTTCGGTACACTTGTTTCTGGTTAGCTGTCCCAGTGGAATCTACAAGGAGCTTGAAAGTCAAACAAATTGAGCCCTATTATTTCAAACATTTTTTTAGAGGTTGATGACAAATGCACATCTACAATTTTAGCAGTTGTTAATCAAGAAATATATCTTTCAAGAATAATTTCTTTTACATAATCTTGACATTGTGCATACAAGGATGCGATACGAATGTGTGTTCAGACACAAAACGAGCAATTCTAAACCTGTTTCCAAATCAGTTTACAAAGGAGATCTTTCTTGCAGCGTAGAGAGCCTCCTAGACTCACAAACACTTGCTAACTATGATCATCCTGTCCCACTGCCGATACCCCCTAGGTTTACCTCGGCTGGGGCTGTGGGAGAGTGTAGATGCTGCTTTCACCTGGCGCCATCTCTGAACTGTTTTGCATGACTCACTGTGCGTGGTAGATCAGCTCCTAGCTAATGACTCTCCATTCAGAGTGGCTCCTATCCCTCACAGCCATCTTACTCACTCACTTTAGTTCTTGTTCTGCTCTGGTTCATTCCACTTTCACTTCACGACCCAAAGAATGTCATCTCGTCTGTTGAGTCCACCTAAAGGTAGGTGCAGACAACTTTCACCTTGTTTTCTAATCGCTTCCTTGCAATGTTTTGTCTCCGCCTATGCCTTATTGAAGACACAGCCAATCCCTCAACCCTTCAGTTCAACCTACAGGGATAGTAAACAAATTATATGGTATATTTCCAAAGATTTTGAGATGGTGTTTGTTGAGGTAAATTAAAATGTGACTAATGTTACTGTATACAACATAACACTGGATATTATTTGCGATAGTACCTGAAGACAGGCAACAGCTAGTGAAAACCAATCCACCCACTAGCCAAAGTTTAATAGCAAACAAATAAAAACAGTTATCATTTTTGTTCTATATTTTAAATGCAAAGTTTGTACCAGTCTTGACTGAAGGCTAGGGACCACAGTCTATGTAATGGGCTTTCTTTATATGTACAGTAGATTTTGGTACAATCCATAGAGCAGTCATATGGTGTTCAGTGAAATGTGTTTACAGTATGCACAGAGCCTAAAGCCAATCTAATACCGCCCCTCGTTATTTCATGCTTGCAGTGTTAGAGTACTAGTAGCTTGTAGATTTCAAATCCCATGTGGGCAAAGTGCTATCAATAAAATGCGCATTAGTGTAAATACCACAGCAATCAGTGTGTGCAAAAACATATGACAGCGAGTGTGTAGTAGGGCCATTTATGTATTTATGATGCTAAATTAAGTGTGCATTCTATATACCGGTACACTAATTGCTGTTATCAAGTTCCGTTGATCTAGTGGCTGTGTTTTCAAGGGTTGATACAGGCTGAGCTGTGTTCACCTATTACATGCATCTAACCCAGTGTTCACTATTTCCTCATTTCAATACTGTGGTTTTACGTGTTGACATTGTAACCATTCCCCAATCTGTGTTTGTTCACCAATTTTGTGGCATTTTGTGTTAAAGAAAGTGCAATCTGTTGTAGGCTTAGGCCTATGCACTGTGTGTGGTTGTCATGACAACAGTACTTAATTGAATCAGGATGATTTTTAGTTTGCTTGTGTGTGTATTTTTGAACTGAGGGTGATAAATGCAGTGAAGTTTTACAGTCGTAGCTTGGACGGAGTTCAGGTAACACTTGGCATATTTTATTTTGTTGCTTATTCCTAGTCCAGTGCTTTCTACTTTATGTTGCTAGGCAGAAGTTTGATTTTGTAAAAATAATGCTCAAGCTCAATTGCAGTAACATTGCACACATGGTTGGGAAAGTGATGTTACAATTATGAGATGAGTCATACTGGATCCATCAAGGGCAGCGACCAAAACTTTGGATGGGATTTCTGTGATGATTTCAACAATTCAGTGAATACAATCGGCTGTAAGCTGTTGTAGAAACTAGTGCAGTGTTTTCCTTAACTTCCTTTGTTGTTGTTTTTTTCTGTGTGTATCCAAGTACAGTGTAGTTTGAATGATATGGATTGATTTATTCTGCTTTGCATGACAAAAGCAAAAACAAAACAACAACAGTGTACAATTATGTAGTTTCAATACAGTGTATGTACGTACTGAAGATGCCCTGAAAATCACCACACAAACAAAAGTTGACTTCTGTTTTTCTGGATGAAGACTGCATTACAGATACGAAAATTGCATTACTCCTCATAGTCCCTCCTACTGTAATCAGTGTAGGTGCTTACATGTGTTGTTGTCAATACCACGGCCCTTGCTTTAGTATGGCGCATCCCTTCTCCCAGCTGCACTGGTGTCACATATCAATGTTCATCCCATGAGACACTAGTAATAATACACTGTATGCTGTCTGTGTTGTTTAAAACCATTTTATAAGCATCAAGAGTACCCTAACTACAATGTCATTGCAGTTTTCAAGTGTGCTATAGTATACAAGGTATAGTAATACTACAGTGGTACATATTTCAAAGTGCAGTTGATTGTCATATTTGATATTGACAAATGTGTGTGGTTTGAATTTGTTCATTCATTAACAAATTGTGTTCATGTTTACTGTAGTATTGCTGTGTATCTTGGAATGGATTTACCTCACATTCAGTCACAATGTAGAAATACAGTAGGTGTGGCTTGTGCAAACAGCTCATCTCTCAATAGTACATGTTGGCTTACGTATACACTGTATGTAATTACACCTCAATAATATAACCTGAGGAAGTCCTAAGACATCCCTGCTAGTTATATTTCACTGAGGTCAGTCCATATAATTCAGTCTGTGGTGCAGGGAATTAAAGGGGCTGTACTGTTCTGGTTGAGGTGAGGATTTAGCTTTTAACGTTTTGCGAGATATTCAGAAACCACTCTATAGTGTATGTGATGTCAAAGAGCATGCAATTCTAAGGGGTATCAAAAGTTTATTTGATGAAAATCGGTTTTGAAATGACTGAGATATCTGAAAACAAGGTGAAACAAAGAGATCCTAATAAAAGGCGTGGCCTGTCGCCTTTTATTATTATCACTTTTTTGGATATCTCAGCCATTTGAAAACCAATTTTCATCAAATGTTGAATCCTTCTTTAAATTACACGTATGCTCTTTCATATTTCATAAGAGGTTTCTCATTATCTCACTTAGGAATGTTATAAACCTGAATCCTCGCCTCAAGCAGTACTGTACAGTCCCTTTAAGTTAGTTGTAGATGTCAACTAATGAGCAATTATGAGGTTTGGCTCTGCTTATAGTCCCATATGTTCAAAGTGGTGCTATATTGAAAAGAAACTACATCTGTAATATGTGTGACATCCATATTTTTCCTTACCTTGTGTTTTAAGTTTGTTTATGTGTTTAAAGCATCTGACATTGTTTTGTTTTACAAAAATTATAGTTAAAACCCAGTCAAAATGTGCAAAACAAATTTGAGACATGACCGTCTACATGTAACTGTGCTGTGTTGCTTTAGAATAGAGGATTCCTCTCAAGTTTGGAGTGTTATTTCATGAATAAAAGCATGTACATACATTAGGGTCAAAGGACATACTTTGATGGGTGTCTCATTTGTGCCATACAGGTGGCATTTCGTCGATCAATATTGTTGATATGTCAGAGACTCCAACTCTCCCGTTTTCGACGGGAGATCTCCCGCCGAAAGCCCATTTTTGCACAATCTCCCATTCTCCCGTTTGAGATTTGATTTCTCCCGCCCTGGCTCTGTGTCTCCCGGTGGAAAGGATTTCTTACTTATTTCTATCGTATGTCGAAAAAACAAGCCTTTGATAGCACCAGAGAACATCTAGAATCCTAGGAACTTCGCGCTTCTCACACATCAACTTGGAGTCTCCCGTTTGCTAGGGGTTTCAGGCGGGAGAATCTCCAGATCAGAAGGCGCTTGGGTTGGAGTCTCTGATATGTTGTGTGTGATGTTCAAGTGTAGACTACTGCCATTTGTAGTGATGCTGCCCTCAGTGTTGCATTGTTTATAGCATAGGGTCAAAGCTCATGTAGGTTGCTGAATTTTATAGACTCTTTTGACTACGCTTATTTACTTTTGTTTGTCTTTGGTATATACAGATACATCATGGTATTGTACTCTTACTCCATATACATGTAGTTTATAGTGATGCTGCTCTCAGTATGTCACTTTTATAGGGTCAAAGGTCACAGTTTAGTTGTTTTGTCAGTGAAAGCAGATCGGATTCGATGACAGACCATCGTGCAAATGCTGTTAAAAGATGTGTAATACATGTTTGAATAGTCACCAGTGTTTTAATGATGCTTGGCGATCCCCCAGTGGTCTCACATTTTTTTTTTTTTTTTTTTTTTTTGGGGGGGGGGGGGCTCTAAGCATTTTTTGATGTATTACTTTAAAATTTTGTACAATGATCCATCACTGTCAAGTCTATACATTTTGTATATTAATTATTGTTTTTTTGTTTCTTGTACTGCTGATCCCAGTATTCTGCCTTTAACAAGGTCAAACATGAAAGAGTTATTTTAATGTCTTGTACATTGCATGCGCTATTTCTTCAAAGTTATGAAGTATATAATACAGTTAGACAGGGCAGAGCCAGGCAAAAACTGCCTTTTTTTCCAGTCAAGGTTTTCTCACTTGATTCTGATACTTTAGACCATACTTAACAAAATAAGCTTCTGCGCCATCTTGAAATCTGTCCCAAATCCAAGATGGCCGCCAAATATCCAAAATGGCCGCCAGAGGACCTAAAAAGTGCCTTCTGTGGTTAAGATTTGTCGGGGGATGGGTTTTTTTAACTCTATTTGATGATAAATGGTAAGAGAAATAAGATTCAGTGAATTAGAATTAAAATCAGTTTCTTTTTTATTGCGAAAATCCAACATGGCCGCCAGACGCAGCTGCCGAAATTAATAAATGTCATAATAACCGGAGGGCCAAACAAGTGAGTTCCACTCTCTCTACAAACTAAGTAGACCATGCTTATTTTCAAATTTTTATTGTAAAAAACAACATACCACTGGTCTACCTCAAAAAATTTGTTGCGAAAGCCTCCAAATCCAAAATGGCGTCCAAGATGGCCGCCATATTTACTGAATTTGCTATTTGAAAGATAGAATTTGATAGAAACATCAGATTTCAACAATTGTGATGTCATATGAAAGAGAATAAAAGTTCCTACAAGTTGATACCATTTTTGTGGGCGATTGTGATAACTGAATTGAGATATAAAGGAAAAACACTCATTTCTTGATATTTTTCTGAAAAAAAGGAAAATCATGAAAATGCTTGATTGAGCATAAATCAGAAAAAGACGGAAGGATTATCTTGAAACGTTTTTAAGAATTTTGCTTAACATAGAATTAATATTTGGAGAAAATTAGGGGTCACTACCATTTGCGGTTCAGGAGTTATAATGTCTCAAACTTGAAAACTCACTATGTAAAAATTTCCACTTTAGCTGTGACAAGACCTTGTTGGTCGTAAAGAGAGTCTGCACGCGCCAAGACTACTACACGCACCACTGGCACTGACGCTTGCAGCAGTGCCAGTGGTGCATGTAGTAGTCTTGGTGCGCGCAAACTTTTTTGACAAACAAGAGTTTGTGCCTGCAAACTAACTTTTCATACCAAGTGGTAGCTCAGGTGACGCTGATCGTTATTATTTCAAAGTAGATTGTTCTGATATGTTTTTATGCCTCCGCCAACGAAGTGGCCGGAGGCACTATGTTTTCGGGTCGTTCGTCCGTCCGTCCGTACGTACGTCCGGACGTCCGTCCCGTTTTGTTTTTGTCGATATCTCAAGAACCGTGTTGTGGTTTTACATCAAACTTGGTATGAGGGGATATCCTGGGGAATAATCCTTTGTTTGTATTTTAGGGTCATGGGGTCAAAGGTCAAAGGTCACAGGTTATTTTGTGAAAAAAAGGTTGAACTTTCATGTTTTTCTCCATATCTCGCAAATGGTTAAAGGTATCTTCATGGAACTTAGTATATATATGCTTGTACCGATGGGCAGTGATTATCTAGGAAAGTTGGGGGTCATGGGTAAAAGGTCAGGGGGTCAAAGGTCAAGGTCAACTCCTCAAAATATCACTACTTATATTTATGCAATGCCTGAAGGTTTGTTTTTTTAACTTGATGTATGCATGTATTACCAAATATATATTCTGTGGGAAGTTTTTGCCAAAAGGTCAAAAGTCAAAAGGTCAAAGGTCAAGTGAAAGTGCTTAATTGCACTTTTTCCTCCATATCTCGAAAGTAACTCAAGGTATCATCATGAAACTTACATATCTATGCATGTTCTATTAGACCTGACAGTGATTCTCTTTGGAAATGTGAGGTCAAAGGTCAAAGGCCAGGTTTAGATAATGCTATTTTACCATTTGATACTGAAATTATACTTTTTCTCAATACCTTGAAAATTACTCAATGCATAAACTTATAAAACGGTCAAAAGTCAAGTAAAAATCATCAGTTCCCCAAATACCTGCACTGACGTTTTAATCATTCATCCAATTGAACCTAGTTCTAGGAAAGTGAACATTCAGCACATTTGTGGCAAACCTGTCATTTTAATATTTTGCCAATTGTGTGAAACTGTCATCACACATTGTCAAGACATTGATTTGTGGCAAACCTGTCATTTTAATATTTTGCCAATTGTGTGAAACTGTCATCACACATTGTCAAGACATTGTACTATAGACCTATTAGGAGAACCATGCATTATGGCGGAGGCATACCAGTCGCCGTAGCGACATTTCTAGTTTTTTATACTAAGCTGTCAACAGTTATCAATGTTATGGTCTTGAAAAGAAATGGTGATATCTCCGTATGTTTTAGGCTTCATTATATATATATATATATATATATATATATTTTTTTTTTTACATGGTAGAATGTTTTGTGATACAACTAACCTGCACATATAAATCGAATGTGATATCTCTTCCAATGATAAACGATACCTTTAGTGTGTTGCGTCAGAGTCAAATCTTGATTAATAATTTGATATATTTTTAGAATTTCTTGTATTGCTGTCTATCATATATATTGTCCTTGTTTAAACCATATTGAGGGTTTATTTATTTATTTATTTATTTTTTTTTTTTTTTGGGGGGGGGGGGGAGGGGTGGAGCTCATTTTAGTGTTTGGGTAAGGCCCGATCTTTGATTTAAAAAAGAAATGCTTCTGTATCAAAGATATGCTTTTGTACTTGTATGTTACTCTGCTGTTGTAGAAACGTGAATGATGATGGCATATTATGTGTAATAACATCTGATCCGTACATGTCCTTGAAAGCCCTTCTGATCCGAGCACCCCCCCCCCGAAAAATCCGACATGGCGGCAATTTCTCAAAGTTAATTGCTTTTAAATGTGTTGTGCGAAAATACTTTTCAGTATATTGTTCAAATAACACTGTCCAAAATGATTATTCATGCTGTATATTCACATTTCTGAGGGGCCCACATTCTACAAGACTTGTCTTTTTAGTGGGTCCCTCCATTTTTCGAATTATCCACAATGTTTACTTACTTCAAATCACTCGAGTTTTATGATAATCTGTAATGATTGTAAGGTGCTACAATTATTGTATTCTTTTCATCTTACATAGTTTTGAGCACCTAATTTTCTGTTACCAAAAAAGAAGAAGTGATGTTTATATGTTCTTGTCGAAAAATGAAATAAAACATTGAATTGAATTGAATTGAATTGAATTTACAAATAAGCATGCTGAAAGTGTATTCACTGTGAATAGATTTTTCCTACATCGTTTTAGGCTGATTTCATGTGGGTTATAGTGTCAAAATTGAATTGAACTAATGCCATTGGTAGATGCTTTCACATTTTAGATATCAGGATCACTCGAGAGTGGAAATGTTCATTTTCATTCCTTTTAGAGTGATCTCAGGGATCACTCAAAGAGTGACGAGTGATCCCTAAGGTCACTCTAAAATGAGTGAAAATGAAAATTTTCACTCAAAATTCACTCCAATTTTACTTTGAATTTACTGATTTCCGTTATTAACTCCTTCAAAAATGAAACTTCCACTCGATTTTTTTTCTTTTTCGGAGTAGAATATCACTGGTTTTTAAAATATCTCCATAAAAACCCATGACGGTTTGAAATAGCACTACAATGTTCAAAATATATAAAAACTATAAATAGATAGCACAACAGACAAAATTGTACCAAAATTAAAATAATACATTTAATTTGGCGCAATAAACTATGTCAACTTTGATGGCCTGCAATCTAGAAGTTTTTTAGTGATTGATCCAAATTTTGTTTTAAACTTTCTATAGCATGGTTGTTTCAAGCTTCTACCTCTATTTGAAAGACATTTTTTGCTTCATCTCATCTGCTCCAGAACAATCTACTTTGAAATGATAGCGATCAGCGTCACCTGAGCTACCACTTGGTATGAAAAGTTAGTTTGCAGGCACAAACTCTTGTTTGTCAAAAAAGTCTGCGCGCACCAAGACTACTACACGCACCACTGGCACTGCTGCAAGCGTCAGTGCCAGTGGTGCGTGTAGTAGTCTTGGCGCGTGCAGACTCTCTTTACGACCAACAAGGTCTTGTCACAGCTAAAGTGGAAATTTTTACATAGTGAGTTTTCAAGTTTGAGACATTATAACTCCTGAACCACAAATGGTAGTGACCCCTAATTTTCTCCAAATATTAATTCTATGTTAAGCAAAATTCTTAAAAACGTTTCAAGATAATCCTTCCGTCTTTTTCTGAGTTATGCTGAATCATGCATTTTCATGATTTTCCTTTTTTCAGAAAAATATCAAAAAATGAGTTTTTCCTTTATACCTCAATTCAATTATCACAATCGCCCACAAAAATGGTATCAACTTGTAGGAAATTTTATTCTCTTTCATATGACACCACATTTGTTGAAATCTGATGTTTCTATCAAATCATCTTTCAAATAGCAAATTCAGTAAATATGGCGGCCATCTTGGACGCCATTTTGGATTTGGAGGCTTTCGCAACAATTTTTTTGAGGTAGACCAGTGGTATGTTGTTTGTTACAATAGAAATTTGAAAATAAGCATGGTCTACTTAGTTTGTAGAGAGAGTGGAACTCACTCGTTAAGTAAGCAAGTTTTTAGGGTTTGGCCCTCCGGTTATTATGACATTTATTAATTTCGGCAGCTGCGTCTGGCGGCCATGTTGGATTTTCGCAATAAAAAAGAAACTGATTCTAATTTTAATCCACTGAATCTTATTTCTCTTACCATTTATCATCAAATAGAGTAAAAAAATCCCATCCCCAGACAAATCTTAACCACAGAAGGCACTTTTTAGGTCCTCTGGCGGCCATTTTGGATTTTTGGCGGCCATCTTGGATTCGGGACAGATTTCAAGATGGCGCAGAAGCTTATTTTGTTAAGTATGGTCTAAAGTACTAGAATCAAGTGAGAAAACCTTGACTGGAAAAAAAGGCAGTTTTTGCCTGGCTCTGCCCTGTCTAAGTGGGCTATCTCACTAAATCTTTCTTTTGCCAGTTGTGCTTTCCACTCTTTTCTTTATATGACAGGTCCTAAATCTATCATTCTAAACTCAATAAGGCAGGTGTTTTGACCCAATCACACAGCTGGGAATGGAGACCGTGTATCATTTCATAGAACATTCCTTCTCTTTTAGGGGAGCTTATGTTGTGCTACCCTGATTTTGTAATGACGCAGGGGATTCACTTCCATGACAACAGATATTACTAGTTATTATTGTTCAGGTAGAGATGCAAGAGAGGTTTGTTTATGCACACTGTGCAGTATTGCGTGACTGTTGTACATTACTCCATGTACATTGTACATTTGTGCATGGAAGTCACATAACCGGATGATACCTCCAGTGAAAAGAATGCTGAGTGATTACATTTTAGTCATGATGATACAGACTGTGTGTATAATATATGATTTGTATACAAGTGATTAGATTTTTCTTTTTCCATTAGTTAAATGCAAGTAGGCCCTACATGAGGTGAATCATAGAAAAACTACTTATATTGTTTACCCTGATGTAGCATGATACATACAGTATACCTTAATTGTTTGTAATCACAACTTTTGGACTCATGAAATTATAAAGCTTCATGAACATGAAGACACATTCAAAAGCATTCAACATAAAAAACATGTGCACTCACCACACATACACACACACAAACACGAAAGTCACTATTGTATAGTACATATGAAGTGTATGAGACAGGGAGATGTGCATACTCGGGGTCATGCTAATGGAATTTGGCCAGATGATAACAAATATTGTGCTAATTCACAAGAATGTCCCCAATACTCTCATATCAACATTGACAACCTTTTTGCATGGTGACATAAAAAAAAAAACCAGCCATGTACTTATATAATTTATGCTCAATCTGTATGAATGGAAACTTGGGGCAATTCCATAAAAAAGTTACTTTTCCCGAAGATCATAAATCTGCAATAATTTCGAAAATATATTGAGCTAAATACAAACTTAGTATCAAATGATAGAACTTGTCAAGTTCTTTCATTTGAGTGGTATTTTGATACAACTGAAGTACATTTAGGTATTATTTTCTTTTAAAAACCTCATTTTGGAGCAGTATTTTTGAGATTTTTTTTTGGGTAAAAACACACAATCTTTGACTCTCATTATTGCTTGTACACCAACACTTCAGAATTTATTTCAAAGTGGTTTATGGTTAAGGATAGACCAAAAAAACACTGATATTAGCCTTGTCTTTAACAGATAACAACTGTGTTGAGGTATGAATATTGGGACTTTAAAAAGTGGACAAAGTTGTAATGTCCGTAACGCTGAAAGTGTAATATCCGTAGCACTAATTTGTGAACCTGTAGAGTAAATGCTGAATCTGTTGTACACAATTATCAATCTACAACTTAAAACAGGACCTGAGTACTCATTTCAGAAGAAAATTTCTCCAAGTCATAGATTTTTCAACATATCCACATAGAGGTAAAATAATCGTGTCCAAAAAAAATGTAATGTCCGTAACGGCAAGCACTTTGTGTAATATCCTATACCAAATGATTCATAGTAACTACAAAAATCAAAACAGGGGGACTGTTAACACGTCAGGATGACCTGGGGGCGTTTCATCAACGAGTTCGTCGGAGGTTTTCACCGGCAAATTTGCTATCAGCCAATCAGACGCAAGGATTTCAGTAGCTTTTAATAGTTGTCGGTGTAAATCACCGACAAAAAGTTTCATGAAACACCCCCCGGGTTAGAAAAACCATGAATGGATTCAGAATGATCGTACTGAAATGCTGATATGGGGCCACAAAGTCACGGAAAATTCTCTGAATATAATGTCCGTAACACTGGAATTGCCCTTGGTCTCTGTCCCCGCGTTCACATTGGTCCCCGCGATGCGGGGAAAGTCCCACGCCGCGGGACTTTCTCCTCCAAAACCATAATGTGAATGCTCACTGGGACTTGTCCCCTTGTCCCCGCGAAGCAAGTCAGGTACGGGGACAAGATTTGGAGGGGAGAGTGACCTTGGAGCGCAATTGATAGCGTCCAGCTGTGGTCATCAAATGTGCGCATGCGCACTGCCTGGGTTCAAGTGGCAGAGCTCGCTCCAAGCCCCAAAATGCCCCCACAGCTCGGGGACAGATGAGATACCAATGTGAACGGTCAGTCGTGAAAAAGATAAGATCTCTTGTGGCTTTCCCCGCGTTGCGGGGACCAGTGTGAACGCGGGGTGTGAAACACTCCCCAGATGTGTGAGATAGGTGGGGTGAGTTTTACCTTTAAAGTAAATCGTTGTTCCTCAGGCCAACCATGGACCTAGGTCCATGGGCCAACAGAGTGTGACCCCATTTGACTTCCACTCACTGAGCAGCTTTACAGACTGACATACTCAGGAGCCCCAGGGCTACCCCACTTCTCTGTGAGCACTGCAAATAGAAAGGACACTTGCTAATTAACCAATAATTATCTTAATCACTCAGATAAATGTAGATTGTCTGATAGATGGATGGATAGATGGATCATGGAGCGAGCTCCATGGATGGATTGATAGCTACATTTGTAGATAGATGAATAGATAGATAGATAGACGGATAAAAGATAGAGATAAATACATACGTGTAGACAGATGGATAGATATAATAGATAGACAGATAGATAGATAGATAGATAGATCAAAGATAGAGATAAATACATAGACAGATGGATAGAGAGATAGATATTAGAGATCAATGAATTGAGATGGATAGAGAGAGATAGATAAATACATTGTAACATCAATGAATTGAGGTAGATAAAGTGATAGAGATACAACTAGTCGATAACGACAGATACATGACAATGAGTATAACAATATGTAGAAGGGTGGATAGTTAGTGACAGATACATCCTGAAAGATCCAGATGAACAATGACTGAAAATATAAAGAAGGAAAATGATTTGTGACAGATGTATAAATTACATTGTGTGGAGATGGCCTAGTTATGCACACATATTAAGGAATATGTTGATGTAGAAAGGATTAGGGCTGAAGGTTATTTTTGATTCCAGAAAGTAATTCGGCCTACATTCTTGCATTGTTGTTCCCCATACTTACATGTACTTCCATGTCTGTACTACAAACTAGCATGTGCCTGGGTATAACAGGCTTTTGCATTTGTGTTGGGGTTTTTCTACCAAACAAAAACAAACAAGAAAAAAAAAACACAAGCTACATGTATAACTCTAACTGAGGGCTCAACAAATCACCTTGGCACATAGTAAAGAAAGAATGTTTGTATGAAGAATATGATGAGCACATGAGGCGTTTTCACATCAGCCCGATGTTTCGAAAGAGCGCGCTATTTTCTGACTTGGGAAATTAACCTGATCACGAAATAGCGCGCTATTTGATAATTTGAATACAAATTAGCGCGCTAATTTTATCGCTCTGATCGAGAAAATTTCTCGAGTCCAACTTGGGAAATTTCCAAAATAGTGGGATAATTTGCGAACTAGTGCGCTATTTGATAATGTGAAATCGCCTCAAGAAATTAGCGCGATGCATCCCATCATGCCTAGCGTGTGTGATGGCGATCATGCAGGTAATTTTTTTTGTAAGCGCGTGCTCTACCGGTATACCCGACACTGTTTGCGCATGCTCAGCTGTCGAATTAGCTCGAAAAAATTTCGGGCTAATTCTCTTCGGGCTAATGTGAATAGGAAATGAAATAGTGCGCTAATTTGCGATCGCAAAAAATATTTCGAGCTTGGATTTTTATCGGGCTGATGTGAAAACGCCTAAGGGCTTTTTACACTTGTAAATTTTTGCTTAGCCCCGGACCAACGGTGGGGCTAAGGGGGGGCCTTAGCCCCACCGTTGGTACGGGACTATCCTTAGCCCACTTTCTGTTTACACTCGTTTTTGCCAAAGTGGACTAGCCCCACCGATAGTACGGTACTATCTGGCCCTGCAAAATAGCAGGGGTTAGCACCGCAATTGCGGTGCCAAGCAAGTGAGTGTAAACAGAACGAAAAAATAATCCTGGGCTAAGCGACGGAGACGAAGTCCGACCCTCACTGACCAATCAGAAACGAGGTAATCAAGTGCTGCCGGTGCGTGCGTGTACGTGTACAGTACACAGCGTAATTATGAATATTCATGTGGTTTGGAAAGTCCGGGGCTAAGAAATACGAGTGTAAAAAGGTCAGTTTTCTCCTTAGCCCCGGACAAGAGATAGCACGGGACTAATTGGCGAGTGTAAAAAGCTGAAAAAATTGGTACGGGACTAACGATAGTCCTGGGTCAGAGAAAGTCCGGGGTTAAGAAACACAAGTGTAAAAAGCCCTCTATTGTATGAAAGAATGGAATGTTCATTCCAGAGCATGTCTACAGAGATTCTATCATTAGCACGTTTCACCTCCCAGGTACAGTGTAGTTCTCTTCCTGGTTTATTATGTGGCACAGTAATCCTTGGATAGAATAAACTATAGTGTCATAGGCTATGTGATGGGGGGGGGGGGGGGTGAATTTCACCCAAGGTAGGGTGAACGGCAGTCTGTGTAGCAGTACTTTGTGTTACAAAGAACTAAACAATACCAGGTAATGGAAAATCAGCAGGACAATTAGTTGTGAGGCAGCCTGAACATTGATACTTGATGTTTGAGCTCTCTTCTGGCATATTACAAATTTGTACATCTCATACATATGTATCCAGATTTTATTAAAAACAAAGTCTGTCCAGGGAGTACAATTGTAAGTGTCTTTGACTGAAACCCATTATTTCTCGTCCATTGAGCCTGGCTGACATTTAGTTAGTTGTGTCAACTTTTCACTCAGTGCAAATAAGCAAAATACTTTGAAGGGTTTGGGGATGATGGCTTGCTTTTAAAGGGACTGTATAGTACTAAATTACTGGTTGAGGTGAGGATTCAGCTTTTAATGTTTTGCGAGATATTTAGAAACCACTTTATAAAATGTTAATGAGCATACATGTACAATTCTAAGGGGAATCAAAAGTTTTTGAAATGACTGAGATATCTAAAAACAAGGAAAAACAAAGAGATCCTCTGCAAAAGTCATGGCCTGTCAATTTTATTAGGATCACTTTTTTTTTTGATATCCCAGCCATTTCAAGGCCAATTTTCATCAAATGTTGAATTCTTCTTGAAATTACATTTTCTTTCATATTTCATAAAAGGTTTCTCATTATCTCACCAAATTTTTTTTTTATAAACTTGCATCCTCACCTCAATTAGTACTGTACAGTCCCTTTAATATATTCTTATGCATTAGACTAGTACCAAACTGAGAGAGAGGTAACTCAAACAGAAAGTGCTGACTTCAAGCTGGAGTGTTATCTCAGCTGTATTTTTCATCTTACAAAGTACACAGACATCTCACCTGAGTCCTCTTCACTTTCACCTCTCATCAATTCTATCAAACACTCCCTCACAGGTGGAGGTGCAGTACACTGGGATCTAGTGGTTTCTCACCTGCAAGTAAAGTGGAACAGCCCAAGCCCCAGCACTTTGTCATACCAAATATGCTAAAATAGATCTTAACCCCCCCCCCCCCCCAAAAAAAAAAAAAAAAAAAAAAAGAAGAAGAAGAAGGAAATAGGCCATACCGGCATGTTCAGAATAACCAAGTGTGATTGATAAGGGTAAAATCCATCTTCAAAATTTGCCTAATTTTAGACTCGACACCCTTGCTTTTATATTGAGAGGGACTAATTATACATAATTTGTTTTGATGCAGTTTTGAAAATGTAAAGTCTTTCTTGAAGAACCTCTGAATGGAGTTTTAGCTGAAAGAACCCTTGCAAATTTCAAGACAGAAGTGAAATAAAAGTTGATCTACTTTATAGATATGAAAGACAAAAGAGACTGAATCTATTGTACATTTTATGTTTTCTCTTTCTTTTCATTTTTTAACCTGTTGAGTACGAGTCCCGAGTATTGACGGATTCTGTGATGCGCTATGTGTATTTTTTGCATGGGCAGCGCTATTATGCGGTGTCTTAGCCGACCCCCCCTCCCCTCTCCCCCACCCCCTTCCGCGCACGGAAGGAAAAACTGACGCATGGTTGTTTTAGCCAATGGGCGTGTCGTACTGAGTGTGTGAATGCTTGCTTAGTGCGTGAACCTTTGTTACAAGTGCGCGATAAACATGTTGCCCCGTGGAGTGGGGGAGAGGAGGGGGGGTCGGCTAGGACACCGCAAAATGAGCTTATGGCTGTGCCCAGTGCCACTTATTGTCTGCTGTGCCCAGTGCCACATATTGTCTGCTGCCCTCAATGAACCCGAATCGGTCAATACTGTTGATTGACCAGGACATGTTAAGTTTGCCTCCCCCTACCAAAGCACGCTTTGAAGCCATTTAATAGTGAGAGATTAAACAATGCTTCAGACACAATCAATATCTTTTGCAAAATCAGATAACACAATAAGTCATAAAGAAGAGGGTTTGAATTATGTGATTTATATCTTGTTTTCTAAAGATATCAATTTATATTTTTGTTCATGTTTTTAATTCAACTTAAAAAAGCAAAAAAACAAAAAAACACAACAACCCAAAATCAGTGATCCATCTATATTTGTAGGATACTTTCATGATCATCTACAGTGTACAGCAGTACAAGCCTCATCATTCCCCTCACCCCCTCCCCCCGCAAAAAATTATGATAATGGGAAGGACAAAGGAGTTAAATGGTATACTGTATACACCGAATATTTCGTGAGGTTTTTATTTTTGTGAATTTCGTGAGTCAGCTGCCAGTTACAATATCAAAAATGTGAAAATATTGACTCTGATCCAGATATGAATGTGATGTACATATGTACATTTCTCTGTTCAGTACAGGACTCCACGATCGTGAATTTAACCACTAGCGAAATCGTCGGGAAGTCTTGATTCGCGAAAATTTAGACTCGCTAAATATATGGTGTATACAGTAAAATAAATGGCCCAGGATTTCCTGCAAATCAGTATTGCAGGAAATTTATTGCTGCACTGTGGTAGTCTTATGATTTCCACCGCACAAAATAATAGCCTTCCTTGAATCTGCGACACTGTGCTTCTTTGAAAAACAATTACATTTATGGTATACAATGGTCTGGCCCTTCAAACAGAACCTGTTATCTGGAGCAAGATTGTTGGACATAAACATGAGTCATTAACACTCCCATGTCATAGTCTTCTACACATCAAACAGAATTTCCTCACTGTTGAATGCTGCTACGCTGACTTGTATAATCTCTTCGATAAGGTTTAGATATCAGCACAGTCTTTCAGCCTTCACAGCAAAACTTGATATTTAATAATAATCGCTATGTATTTTTGGTTGATTTTATTTGGTTTTAAGAAAATCGATCTTATTTCATACTCTACTGGATGATTTGGTGGAAGTTAATTTCCCCGGTGTCATCCATTGCTATGACAACAGGGAAATGTTGTTGGCAAGATGGTAAACTTTATATAGGCCCCATAATGGGCAATTCAGCTGGATTTTATGGCAGCCATTAAGTCAACATCTGAGAGAGGCTCTGTCTGTTTTACACTGTTTACAGACTGATAGAATAAAGGGTATCTTCTTAAAGCCCCACTCTGGTTTTTGAAGATAGAGATTTACTGCAAAGAAACCTCCAAATCCTGTTTGAAATCATGTATTTGTTATGAAGAAATGTATAAATTCACAAAGAAGTTACATCCTGCTGTTGATGAGCATCATTATGAACAGTCCTGGATGTGAGTTACTTCCCGCTGCTATCACAAAAGTGTATATATGGGACCATGCATTGCGACAAAGAGTCCGAGACAATATATCCAGAAGAAGCAATTTGATTCATAGCTCATTATACAATGTACGTACGTATATCTTTTGGTCATAAAGTAATTTATGTTTAGATCTGTGCCTTGTGTCATGTACATGCATTGAATGTCATTGCTAAAACTTGTTAAAAATTAAATAGGAAGATCATATCAATCTTTCAGAAAAAGGTATAGGAATAGTTTCCTCCAGCACACTTGGCCTTTAAAGAGACGGGGAAAATTTGGCCTCCGTTCTCCAAATAGAGTGAAGGATAGTTCATGGGAAGGTGAATTCCTGCATTCATTTGGTGCAGATTTGTGTGGTTCCCAGGCAGCATCACTGACGGCTGTAGGAGATCAATCTTGACGTACAGATTCTCGGCACTCATCTGCTATTTGAGGGAATATCATTTCATCATTTATTTGGGTTTTACTCACATGAATGCTATGGAATCTACAGTGTACTTGTGGGGGCTGTGATTGGTGAAAGGTAGGCAGGTGAAGAGATTTCAATCTGTGAAGCTAACTTGATTTCACGTGAAATCTATGAAGTAGCTAGACAGTTATCAGGCATATACCTCTTTTGTTTTGTATTTTCTATCCTGAGATGAGTTAGATCATGGGAACTACTGGTGTAAGTTTGAATTAAATTAGACAAGTTTTGGTTTGAATGTCTGTATAGTAAATCCATATCCATAATGCAAGATGTTTATAGGCCCCAATGCAATTATGGAACTCAAAGTTATCTACCTCTAGCTGTCGTTCATTCATGTCCAAGCTTCTGTTACACGAAATACAAAATACAGTCAAACCTGCCATAGTGGCCACCTGGCTAGCAGCCACCTGATGTATATGGCCATTGAAAAATTCTCCCCCTCCAGAAAGGTCATTTGACCCTGTATATAGCAGCCCCCTGTCTATAGCAGCCACCTGTCTATAGCAGCCATATTTTTGTCTTCCATCAGTGGCTGCTACATGGACAGATTTGACTGTAATGATAATGATAATGATAATAATTGCATAAATTTATATGGTGCTTTATCTGGGTGTGTCTAAGTGCACAACAACACTGTAGTACAACACAAAGCAAAAACCTGCTTGATGCTGTAATAGCGACTACTATACATTTGTGGCTATTCCTCCTGGATTTCTTGTGGTTTCCATACTACAATATGAATTAATTGCAAGAGAAGTATATCATAAACTTCTGCTATGGGACCCAGAACATTTATGGAATATTAATTACTATAGCCTTGTAAATGTTCTCTTTATTTCCCAAGTGGATTAAAAATAAAATGTGTGTTCTAATACTGCCCTATCATGGTGTAATCGGAGGAAAAAAAATCGAGAAAGCAGAAAAACCCTACAGGTACATTTATGTAATGTAGAGCTGATAGTGTCAGTGCGTGTGGTATTAAATTTCATTTTCTGATATGTTTGCTGGTAACCTAGGTCTTAGTGGATGTAGTAAATCCTATGGAAGGAAGGTTTAATGCGTGGAGAGTGATATGAGATGGTCAGTGTGAAGGCAGTCATGGTGATATTATTCTTCTTTTTCCTTTCCAGTACAGTCCACCAATGAGGTATATCATCGTACTTTAGATGAGGATGACCAGTTAGATCTAATCAAACACTAATCCTGTTCACACCCCAGATATTAACAGTTTTAAAATTAATACTGGCATTTGCAATGTGATGTTGAAAAAGTTAATTCTCATGTGTGGCCTTAAATTAAATTAAAAACTAGAAAAGCACTCTGAGAGCGCAGACCTTTCCCAACCATGCAGCCCATTTCCACCCGCACTGATCTTGTTCTTCCATGGAGATCAGTGATTTCCACCCTTACGTACTGCATTGTGTGCTGAAAGCCGCCAGATTTCCCAATATAGAAGCCTTTGTTACGTCATGAACCCTCAGCTGCACGGCGCTCCTTGCCATAGCAGAAACTAGAGCACGCACTTTAGTGTGCACATGCAAACCTCAAATATGCGCAGCCTGAACTCCCAAGTTTATTGACCCTGTCTGCCAAAATGTCAAAAATTCTTCATAAATTCCCCCACAATTCTTGGATCACTACCAAAAGTTAATCGATTGTTACTTGTGTCATTCTAAACCTTTCCTGCAAGTTTCATCTCAATCCGTTTACTACTTTTTGAGTTATTTTGCACACGGACAAACTAACGAACTAACTAACAAACAAACCAACGGTAACGAAAACATAACCTCCCCCTTTGGCGGAGGTAAAAAGTGTCTAGTACTCATCATGATGGGAAGGTCAGTTGATCTTGATTCTTTTCTCTTTTTTTCTTGAACTCTTGCTATAAGTTGCCGTGGGTGATGTGTGTTTTAGTGCCATGCATACTAGGTCTGCAAACTTGGGTGTAAGCCTATAGATTCAAAGCACTTAATTTTCAGCTGAGTGATTTTTTACTTATTTTTTTTTTTTAAGGCCCTGTTTGAACAATGGCAGGGTGCTACATTATAAGCACTTGCCTGATTGCCCAGGGCAAGTGAAAATCAAATTTGGGCAAGTGTTTTTTAACAATGAGAACAAATGCTTGCCTGAATTAGGCAAGCACGGTTTTGAAGCCACTTTTTTTAATTCTCCCTGACAAACCTACAAAGTCAACCATACAGAAGCCCCAGATAATATTAATGGCTCTTTTAATGATGCAAGACACTTTATATTTAATTTCAGCAACTTTCCAACACTTGACTGAAGAAGCCCCAATGCAATGCAATGGCAACACTTGGCTGGACCAAGTTACATGTGTACTCCATAAAGCGTGCAAATCAATGTGCACTGTTTATGGAAATGATTGTGTTTTATTAAACCCTTGACTTACACATGATTTGGGATGATTTTCTATATCATTTTCCTATATTTTGGACTTTCTTTTTGGGCAAGTGTTTCTAAATGCAGCAAATTTGACAATCTGCGCGACTGGGCAGGTGGTAAAAAAAATAAAATCCATTTTTGCATTGCTATACAAAAACCAATAACTCCTGTTTGTGAATGCTTCTAAGAAATCTAAAGCCATTGATGCCTTGATCACCAAAAAATTTCTACAAGATGTGATACTGGCCCAAAACTCCTTACACAGGTATTTGCAGCAGTGAGTAATAGGCCTATGTTTTGCTATGCCACCTTCGTTTTCATCGCACTGGTATTGTGTGGAGACCTGTATTTCCAAATTGTTGTTGGAATATTTTGATTAATATGTCTGATATGATCATATTGTCACTGCTTCTGCAACCCGTTTTAACTCATGCGATTTGTAATCCAATCTGAAACACCATTATTTAGTGTTGATAACCAAGAGTCTCTTAGGCAAAAGACTGACAATTATACTGAGTGAAAATGGCAAATGCTATGGTAACAGGTAAAAATCCTGAAAGCTGATGGGCTGTTCTGCTCTAGTCATGAATAATCATCATATAGTAAGTCTGCTGTACAGTAGATGGGGTGGTATCCTTGAATGATTTAATAATCAAGGAGGTATCATATCTCCTTTGAATGAGTCAAGGTAAATGTCTATCACATGATAAGTCACATGGGAAGTAGGCAAGGCCCATGTACAAACCTTATCCATACTATAGTATGGTGTGACAGTGGACAGCCTGTATATCATGCATGGTCATTTAATAGGGAAATGTTTGTTCACCCCTGCATTATTGAATCCAGCTATTATGGGAGTAGTAACTAGTCTTGAACTTCAAACCCTGTTAAAATCTCTACTGAGCTCTTATATTTGAAGGAAAACAAGAGGTAAAACAAAATGTTTGAAAACAGAAATTACTGGTGTTGGCAGAGAATATGTGCGTATAGGTATTCTGCTTTTTTGTGACTATGGTTCATGAATGGAGTTAGTTTGTCTATGTGAAAGGGTGTATGTTAAACAAGGGTCTATGTGAACTCAGCATCTAATACTACGGTGTTCGTTGTAGATTATATGCGGAGGAACCCTTGTGAAGATATGGGTTGAATCACTCAGTAGGTAGATATGTTTCTGTGTATTACGGGAAGCTATCTGTGGTGTTGTACATATTAGACACACACCCCATTGCTTAACATTGTCATTTGTGTGCTCAAGTATTTTCATACAAATCTTGTATTTATAGCCTTTTTCCTTTTCTGGTAAGTTCTCTTCGATCTTACACTTACCCTTTAAAATGTTGTTACGAGTAATATGACCGCATGTAAAGTAATTTCTTTAAAACTGAAGGAGAGAAAAGAAAGATGTTAAAAGTGAAAACCGTATCTCACCATGTTAATTTGTATTGCAGTGATACAATGTGCACAAATGCACATTATGTGTTGGTATAGTAGTAAACAAGACTCTTTAGTCTAAAAATCAAGTTATATGTACCATGTGACCATGGTCGTCTACAAATTGTCATTGTACATATGTCAGCCATACTTAGCAGATGTTATGAGTGACTACATTTTGTGAATATTTCTCCAGTGTTGCCCAACATAACAACAAGTAGCTGCTCGCAAATTGAATTCCAGATTTGAAATGTATAGTTGTAAGTAGATGAATCAAATATTTCATTAGAAGATGTCTGGGAAAATACCCTTAAATTTAAAAACATTACTGTCAAAGTAGATATTTTTGCGCGACTGATTTTTCGCGCTCGGCCGGATAAGAAGAGTTTCGCGTGTTTTTAATTCCGCTGAATCAAGACATCAACTACTGGAACATACATTTGTATGGCAAGCAAAGATATTCACGTGCTTTTATTTTCGTGCTAGTTTCCGAAAATTTCCACTTTTACAGTACTAGCTTAATAGCAAAGTCTACTTTGTTCAGTCTGTATCATTATGATGGTCTAGTCTGCCTCAGAGAGAGAGAGAGAGAGAGAGAGAGAGAGAGGCAGAAAGAGATCTGATTGATAGATTACGATAGATGGAGAGAGATGGGGGAGGGGATAGGAGAAAGAATCATGACACTTGTTACAGCTACAATGCAATTGTGCTATCTAGTGAAACCATGGCAACTGGTAAACACTGACATATGGTATTTGAGAATTGTAATAGAATGACATTTTTTTTTCTCTCTGAGGTCCAAGGATAAATGTATTGTGTACTAAACAGCCTCAGACTATAGAGGGCAGTGTAAGTCTTTGTAACAGCCGTATTATCTCAGTACAGCAATCTATCTAGTAGGTAGACAAAATGTAGGTAACAAAATAGATGCAAATTGGCGAAACTACATTTCTGGCTGTTTGCTTTCAGAAGCTGTAATTTTTGTTAGTAGTGAGACTGTCACTAACCACGATAGAAAATAAGTAAGCCATTTTGATGATAGTCAACCATCATGAAAGCATAAGTTAGTGAATCAAGCCTATTCACTGTAGGGACTTTGTTTTTGAAGGCCTTCCCCTATTTTATCTGATGCAGCCCCTCCCAATGAAAAGTATTTTACGGTTTATTTCTCTGTATTTTTTTTTTTTTTTTTACAAATTTGTAATGAAATGGTTTAAATAGGGAAATTATCAACATAAATCCACTGTTTATGGTCTCCAAGATGGGACACTACTAACTTTTTATGCCTCCGCCACGAAGTGGTGCCGGAGGCATTATGTTTTCGGGTTGTCCGTCCGTCCGTCCGTCCGTCCTTCCGTCCTTCCGTCCGTCCGTCCGTCCTTCCGTCCGTCCGTCCGTCTTTCCGTCCGTCCGTAATGAATTTGTGGACAAGGTAACTATCAAAAGCTGTTGAGGTATCCTAATGAAACTTGGCATGTATGTGTATTAGGGGGTGAAGTTGTGCCTATCAACTTTTGGGTGCACGTGCTCAAGGTCAAAGGTCAAAAGATCAAGGTCAAATACATAAAATTTCACTATTTCCAGCATATCTATGCAATGCCTGAAGATATTTTCTTGAAACTTAGTGTATGCATGTATTACCCAATTTAGATTCTCTGGTGAAAGTTTGGGTCATGAGGTCAAAGGTCAAAGGTCAAAAGGTCGAGTAAAAGTATTAAAACTTCTTTTTTTTTCTCTGTAAATTGGAAAATTGTTCAAGGTATCTTCATGGAACATAGTATATATACATGTACTGACTGGCAGTGATTATCTAGAGAATGTAGGGTTCATGGGGTCAAAGGTCAGGGGTCAAAGGTCAAGTGCAACACTTCAAAATTTTACTATTTACCTCATGTTCATGCAATGCCAGCAGGATTAGTATTTTTTTTTTACACTCGGTGTATGCATGTGTAACCTAATAGAAATTCTCTGGAGAGTTTTTTTTTCTTTTTCTTTTTTATTGCCTCAAAGGTCAAAAGGTCAAAGATCAAGTGAAAGTGCTGAACTAACTTTTTCCTCCATATCTCGGAAGTGGCTCAATTTATCGTGAAACTTACTGCATATCTATGCATGTTCTACCTAAAAGTGATTATCTTATGAATTTTAGGGTCAAAGGCCAGATGAACATGGTAACAATTTACTATTCAGTACCGAAATTGCACTTTTTCTCCATACTGGTACCATGAAAATTACTCAATGCATAAATGTATGAATGGGTCAAAGTCAAGTTAAAGTCCTTAAATCCCCAAATACATGCTCTCCTATTCATCCAATTAAACCAAGGTCAAGGAAGGTGAACATTAAACACATTTGTGACAAACTTGTCATTTCAATATTTTGCCAGTTTTGTGAAAATGTAATCACACATTGTCCACATGTACTATCTAGACCTATTAGGAGAATCATGCATTATGGCGGAGGCATAACAGTCGCCATAGCGACATTTCTAGTTGTTAAATAA
Organism: Diadema antillarum; assembly: GCF_040938485.1. Lineage (NCBI taxonomy): Eukaryota > Metazoa > Echinodermata > Echinoidea > Diadematoida > Diadematidae > Diadema > Diadema antillarum. The sequence goes on from NW_027271135.1 coordinate 230,283, forward strand.
AAAAGGGTAATCATTCTTCCTTATTTTATCAATATGTATGGTTCTTGTTAGTCTTAGAAGTCCCAATTCACTCAGTACAGTGCACTCCCATTATAATGAACACGGTTATACATGTAACGAAATTCCATTTACAACTAAGTAAACTTCAGACCGAAACAATATCAGCTATATGTTTTTTTATTGTTTATTTGTTTGGTTATAATGAAATTTTCATATAACGAAAGAAAACTGTTGGTCCCGAGGACTTCATTATAACGGGAGTCCACTGTATTTTATACAATAGCATTATTAATAAGCTAATGAAGACTGTGCATTGACATTGAGATAGACGCTGTTTCAGTGATGGTTACAGGGGAATTATCTCCAATCTACACTGTATGTTGACTCAGTGTATGCATAATATTAGAAGAAACACTTGGTTAAATCAAGATGAAGATCCAGCAATCTGTAAAAAAGTTATGAATTCTTAAACTTTTTGTTAATTTTACGTGCTGCCATCTCCAGATAGAAACCTTTGGAATTCATAATGACACAGTACGTAGAGTATAATAATACAAAGAATACAGTGCACTCCCGTTGTAACGAACATGGTTATAATGAAATTTCAGTTACAACGAAGTAAAAATTCAGGCCGCAACATTATCCACTCTGTGTAATTTCAATGTTTATTTGTTCGATTGTAACGAAATTTCGATATAACGAAAGTTAACTGCCAGTCCCAAGGACTTGGTTATAACAAGACCCACTGCACATAAAAGGAATTTTGTGAAATATCACATGCGTAGGACATGTAGAGAGCACTTGACCTAGCTTCCAGAAGGCATGGAGAATATAGTATGTGTTTTTTAGAATCAGGAAGGGAATGTGTGCTTGTCATAAAGAATGAAAATTTGTGAAATTTGTAGGGGAAATTTCCCTCTGAAACTTGACTCGAGTTCTTGGCTCTTTGATCTTGGATGAGTAGACCTCCCAAACATCTCTTGTGGAGTTTTAACTGGAGGTTGCGTTAAGGGTGGACTTTCAGAGAAAGGATGAGAAGGAAGGGTCCTCAAAAAGAGCAAGTTTAAACTTATTGGGTCCTTTTGGGAAATAGTAGATGGAGCCAAGTTGTTCCATGCTTTTACAGTGCGAGTTATCTTGACTTCTACACAATAGTTACTTTCTGATTTTTATAGGCATATGTTTGCAGGTTGGTTTATGAATTATTGCTGGTAGATACCCAAGTCCTTCGAGTACAGTGTCTATTGCACTATCAAGTCTCAGCCTGTATTACATCAAGACATATACACTGCACTGCTACAGTGTAGAAATCCAACTGTATGTTATGCTAAAAAGGGGACAGCGCCATCTTGTGACAAACATTGTACATGGAGTGTACCTGATAATGACTGTACAGAATACTCTTGTGCTGGGAGGTTGAATTTATGATTGATAAAAAGCTAAATGACAGAATGAGGAATATATAGGCCTACTACATGTATCCTTCTTCAGGAGTTAAATTGATGATTTCTGCCTTTGTTATGATATACATGTACACCTGCATTTGTGTTAAAGGAGGCAATTGGAATTATTTTGCAGCTTTTCTTATTCAAAGTAGGGTATATTGGTAGACTCGCAATATTTACAAAAATGACAACAAACACATAGAAATGTATTTTGTTTGCAGTATGTGGACTTCAAACTCCTGATAGGATTTCATAATTTATGTATTCATTTGTAAAGTGATATCATATTGATCTGGACAGACAAATATTGACTTTTATCAGAATATTCTGTTTGTCTTACCCTCATGCATGCAGTACAATTTATGTATTTTGCTTACAATCTGTTTGAATAAAACAGTAAAAAAAAAGAACCCTCACATGAGAATGTTGACATGGACAGGTTTATGCCTTTAAATAATTTATCATCAAATTTCATCCAACTACCACAGATAGCTGAATATAATTTAGGCTTTCTGTATATTCAATGTAATGATATGAATTATTGCCAGTATGCCTGCTTTAAAAACAAAACAAAAACAAAACAAAAAAATTATTGGCATGATATATGAATCAAATTCAGTTGTTCAATTGCACTATAAGTCAACACTTTGGATAAACATGAAAAAATGGGCAATTGAGATTATAACTTTGGTCTCTGACCTTCAGGTAATATAATTGCATTTGAAGAGTTCATGAATACTTCTTGGAAACATACGCTGTAGCATCTGAAATTTTGGGCCACTAACACTGAGTATGCAAAGAATAGAATTTTACTATTTCTGCTTAAATAAGTTACAGCAATAATTTCCATGTGCATCATATTTTTCTGTGCTACCAAAGTTACATGAAAATGGGTGCACACAGAAGAATATAGATGTATACGAAACCCAGAAACACATTGCATTATCACAACAGATTTATAGGAATACAACTGGCCATAGAATTCCAACATGATTACAAGTATGTGACACATAAGTAAAAAAAAAAAGAAGAAGAAAAAAAGGAATGCATATTATATATGCTATTTTCATTACTATCATGAAGACTTTTATTTTCCCTTGTCCCTGACTCTCTCTTTAATATCTCCTCAGATTTGTGATCACAGACAAGACATAAAAGTGGTCACGGTGATAGATATTGTTTCTTTCCCATTGGCCTCTTCAGGCGGAAGCCATGCTGCTGTACTTGTGTAATCATTAAACCGCAATTGACATTTTTCTTCTGCGGATGCCAATATCCACAGCCAGATGCAATGTAAAGCTCAGCAGGCCCACTGTAATAGATAGCATGACGATGATGGTGACTAACGACAAACCTCCTCTTTTCCCGCTTCTTCTTTTTCTTCTTCCTCTTTCCTCCTCCTCATCATCATTACCACCACTATCATCATCACCACCATTACAATCATCATCATCACCATCACCATCATCATCATGATCATCATCATGATCATGATCATCATCACCATCACTGTTACCATCACCATCACCATCTCCATCATCATCACCACCATCATCACTACCATCATCATCACCATCATCATCATCACCACCATTACAATCATCATCATCATCATCATCACCACCACCATTACCGTCATTATCATTCTCATCAACTGTACCATCATCAACACCATCACCATCCTCACACTCATCACCATCATCATAAATATGTATGCTGTTTTATGCAGAGTGTTCGCTTTGGTCTAAGCATGGAGCCATGGTCTTTAGCACTGCTCTTCCAGAAGAGCTTGCAGTTATTATTACTTACCCCAGACTACCGGTATCAAAGCAGGTTCCAATTTTCACTCCTGGGTCATGAGGGATATCATGAATAAAACATCTTGTCCAAGGATGTAAGCAGCAAGCAGTACTCAAACTCCAAATCTCCTAGTGGTTGAAAAGGCCCCCTTGCCACAGTCATGTTAGGCCCACTCACATTGCCATGTACAGTTGCATTTAATTGTTTTGCATCTGGAATCGCAATGAAAAAAGGAAGACTTACTATGTTTATGAACATAATAATCAATCATGAAATTCAAATAAAAATTCATGTACCTCTTACAGTGTGACATTTCCCAAATAGCCACATTTTTTTTCTTCTAAATTGTAATTATTTGTAGTGCGAAGTATGTACTTTACATGTATGAATGGTGTGCGAAATCGTAAAGGTATTTTTTATCCCTTGCAGCAAGGTGCATGACGGGATATTGTGGGACGGTCACGTCAAAGTCAGGTCAAACTCCTTCACACACACATGCGCAGTTTGTTCTTGCTGTAACCACTGCGATTTTTCTTCATGAACCTGAGCAATTTGGACCATAATTTCTTTTCTTTTCTTTTTTTGCCTGTGTGCATATGAACAAGAGCACAAAAAATGCTTAATTTGAATTGTGATTCGAATCATGCCTTTTCAGTGTGTGTGAATAGGAGTGCTAACTGCAGTTTCTGTCTCCTCATACATTAACAATTCTGCAATCCCATGCCTCAGTCACAACAAAAGAGCCTTTATCTCTGATTAATATTTCAGATTATATACTTGCCGTAAATTTTAGCCTTTATTTTGACTCTCACTGCTTGAGACGTGTTTTTCGGGGTCAAATAAAGGTCATGAGGTAAGATCACCTCCAGAGAGTGAAAACAGGAAATCCTTCTTTAATTACAAAGTGAATATGAGATACCACAACATGAAGACATGCCTCAATGTAGGCTTCCTGCCCTTAGTGGCATACCTGGTAAATTACCCTGGGATTCTGTAAAAAGATCTGATATGAATCAAGGAAAGTTGGAAGGATGCCGTGTTTGCTTTGATTACTGACTACCTTTCACCCCCTGTTTTCAGACGCAAGCCAATTTAGACCAAAACTCAAAGAAACAACGTATAAAGAATCATCTTATCGCCGACAGACTGTTCAGATGCTAATTTCAACCACTGCGGAAAAACGTCGAATAGATGTGCAGTTTCCCACTGCGCATGTTGTTTTGGTCATTAGTGACAGGTACAAGGTCACCTTTCACGCCCAGTTATATGGTTCTATGGTCGCCAAACGTTCAGACGCACAATGGACATGACGGAATGCTGATTCATTATCGAGTTCTAGTTCGAAACGATGCTCTGACTGTAGTTTCACTATACGTCGTTTCGTCATATGTCGTTTCGTTAGTCAGTGTTCAGACGTATGAATTAATTGTATAGCTATACGGTTTTGGTATAGCTATACCGTTCTAGTATAATTTTTTTTTTTTTTTTTTTGCGTCTGAACACCCTGTCAGACAATTTAATGTTTTCATTGCTTGCTGCATTCAAGTTTTGTTGTTGTTGTTGCTGTTTTTCATCATATTGCTTACATTTCATTGTATTTATTTCCTCCACAAATACTCTTTAGGGTACATGCCTCTTCTGTGAAAAATTAATTGTAGGTGAAAGGTTGTGTTTGACTTTCTTTGGTATTACCTATTGTCAAGGAATAATGTCACCTTAACAAATTCATAATATCAGGCCAACTGTCATATAGGCAGTTCATGCATCTTATTAAGATGCAACAATACTCAGAGGAGGCTTTCTCACACATGCCCAAATATGTTTTTATCAAAATTGATTTGGAAATTATGAAATGCGAGAGGCACAAAAGACTAGTTATCATGAAACACACTGTGTTGCGACATCCAGTCAATCTTCTTGTTTGTTTTGTTTCTTTTGAACTAATGTGATGATTGCTTTGTAACTTGTATAATCAGCACATGTGCATTATTTAAAATTTGTTTTAGTCCCATGATCCAGCTTTGCACTGGGTACTATGGTTGCACCCTGTGTGAGTTGCCGATGTGTGACTGGCAGTGAATAAAACTATAGCTTATGTTTGCATTGCGGTCCAAAACCTGCTAATTCTGTAGTGTGAATGGGAGTTGTTGGAGTGAAGAGTGTCCTATATTATTTGGCAATGAGTTCGTACTTTTTGGTATATTTCTTGGTTCCATTATTTTCATTAACACCTCTATAATAGATCTTAAGTACTTTACAAGTAGACTGTTTGTTAAGATCAGCGGACATTGTTGAATAGAGGAATGTTATTTAATGCAGGTAATGAGTAGGGATGTTCATGTTCTTGCTAATCACTTTTTCATGGACAACACTTATTGAGACATACTTCCTGAATGATCAGTAGTGGTATTCCTGATGTGGCATTCATGGATTTCATGTGATAAAGTAGTCAGAAGCTACATGTACTTGAAAGAAATGTAATTCCCATTTCCTCACCAGTAACCACTGAAAGGCAGGATGCATCTCTTTTGTATACACAACAATTTGCTGTGGGCCCACCTATTTATATTCCTGTAGTCAGATTTGATATCAACTTCAAATCCTATATGCACTTGTACTGATGCACAATACACAAGTTTCTCATCAGAATAGACCTGTAGCCCTAATGAGTGTAGGATTCTTTTGTTGCATATGTGCAATTTGCTTTGATATCTTGAAACCAATCTTTGTAACAAAGAATTTCTTGGATAATACTTGGATGATTTGCTCTTAAATACCCTGATTATCTGGTAGATAAATAAAGCAGTTATTTCAATAGTAAGGTCATACAAAACATTTAAAAACATCTATTATGGATATTATGGTCTTGTTGATCATGTCAAATTGTTGCAACAATTGTGGGCGTCTTCATTAGCTGTGTCACATTGCAGTCCCAGCATGCATTGCAGTCCCAGCATGCATTGCTGAATCCTACTAACTGCATGAGGCTGATGAGAGATAATGTTTTCAGATTGTGTAAGTAAAACACCTGCTCACTCACTCCCATCTGACTGATATATGTACATGTGCTGATTACTCATGATGTCATCTGGTGATTAATTTGGAGATACTATCTTTGGGGAGTGAGGACATACAATGTTTATTGCCAGACTTTGGATAAAGAAAATACTTATACTTTCATATCATGACAATTATGACTAGACTACTGTGTATACCTATGAAAAGATCAGAGTGTATTCATATCAACAGACAGAGTAGTCAACAAACAAACAATGAATATTTGTTGACTTGATTAACCCATCGAGGACGGACTAATATTGCTACAACAGGCATTTCCCATAGACAGCTGCCCAAGTATACTCGGGACTTGTCCTCACCAGGTTAAAAGTGGTGTGTGTTTGTGCAGAAGAGACTAGGGCTTCTTTTGATGATTTACGTTACCGATCTAAAGAAAGAAAAGACTCGATCCTTTCGTCACTGGTTGGATGTATTATCCCAGGACGGTTGACAAAAAGCGTCCAACCATGAGGGCCCCCTTTTGGGTCTGAAAGAAAACCTGTCTGGTATTGATTGTTGGGTCTATGGGGTATATGGGGGTGCTGCTCTGGTGGTTGGCTACCGTATGTGTCATAGTACATGGTGAGCTGTGTGCCGATTCATTACCCACTCCCCTGGAGGAAAGGCAAAACTTTTACTCATCATTTTTTATGTCATCGTGGTTTAGAAAGGTCAACGCACTCATGAGGAAGAACAGTCTGGGAAGATGGACCTGTAAGTTTTTTTGGTCTTCTTTATCAAGTTCCAGCACACATCCTGGTCAGAAACACTTGACCAGAGACTTGAGTGGACACTGCAAAGCTCTATGGTGTACCAGGACTGGGGTATATACCGGTACTGGGGGCTAAATTTTGTCTGTTAGCTTATTAATTGGTGTTGAGGAGCTCTTTCCTTCAGGGCTGTGTGAGGGCCAATTCATTTTCTATCAAAACTTGAATAGAAAACTTACTTTCTTCTTCTAGATATGGTGTACTTTTGTTAGTGCTCTTTAGTGCACTAATTTGATATTAGCTGAGTAGGAGTAGGCTTATTCGATATAATTTCTGCTACAGACACACACACCTGGTAAGCATGCCATAATTTCTCTTGGAGACTTGGAGTATTTTCACAGTAGCAATGCTACAATATTTTATAATATGACTCTTTTGAATGATGATGGTTTAGTTAGGAATTGAGTAGATACTTTGTACTTCAGGGGCATGTTCATACTGCCTCTACAATGATCAAAGGTGATTGAAGAACCACCAGGAATCAATGGAATATCAGGAGGGAATTGATTTGATGCATTTTATACATTACCAATCGTCTCCACCATCGATAACATGAGCAGACAGCCTGTAATGGCGTGTCTTAATTGAAAAATTTAATAGTGGATGGTATTGTTTCTGTCTATTAAAAGTACTTTGTGCTTAGATTCAGTACCAGCCAGGTTAATACTGTAACTTGCTAACCAAGGAAAAGTAAAAGTTCCATGATCCATCATCGATGCATAATCATGCTACTCACTGTCTTACCACTGCTCCAAGGATAGTGTGAGGTTAATTCAGTGACAATACAGGCTGGTGTATGAAAGGAGATTTGCAGGGTATTAGCCTGGTAATGAGTGGATGTATTATGTAAGAATCACCCTACCCTGGGTTACCTCTCTGAGGACAAAGACAACCTTTATTTGACCTTTGAAAGAAGCCTGCTGTCTGTTGATTGTTACATGGCTTTCTATCCTTTAACCACAGGGCCAGTGGATGAAGGCCTGTTAGTTGGGGCTAGGATTGTATCTTTCATCTCTTTGCCTGTTCAGTCTGTATTTCATGTGTTCCATGCTAAACCTCAAAAGAATACAATGCGGGTTTGGAAGAAACCATCTTAGAGCAGTGCAATAGGGCAGTGAACCTTGTATGAAAGTGAAAACATTCTGAGAAAATATTCTAAGAAAGGAGTGCAAAAGAAAGGAGTGCAATTTTCATGGACAGTATAAAGTGCAGACTCTTCAAATGATTCAGCAGCAGTGGCAATTATGAAGAACAGACATCAAATGCAACATGTGGGACTATTAGCCGTCCACAGCCTCTTAAAGTTAACTTTAAGGTGAACAAAGTCTAGTATCAGAATTCTGAATTATGGTTTGAATACAATGCATATTCATCACCTCCTGGTCATCTTGGACCATAATGGTTCTAGAATTCCAAGGTTTTGGTTAAACAGGTTCTTACCGTCCTCAGGAAAATGAGGATAGTAGGAACACGCTTACTGAAACATTGAGATAGAGTAGGTCCTCCTCAGGACCACATTCACATCCAAGAAAGAATACCATGTACCATGTACAAATTGTACCACTACCAGTGTACCATGAAACCACCCACCAACAAATTACTACCAACATACTACTCACGGCCTGCGCCACGTTTTTAAAAGTGGGTGGGGGCAGTTTATTTCCGATGCCACCTCTGAGTTTCTTCAGCTGACAAGCAAAATCACTTCTTCCAGGTTTCATCAGCTGCCAAAAACAAATAAACAAACAAACAAACAAACAAACAGACAAACAAACAGCTCAACCACATTTTTTTTTTTTGTGGTGCCACTTGGGGGGGGGGGGGGGGGGGGCAAGTCATTAGACCCTGTGTATTCTTATGTATTATGCATTATACCTTTTTTTAAAAACATATTTAGTGTTATTGTGCTTATATACTGTAAAACATGATATATTCGCGGCATGAATTTTTCGCGAATTGGAGCCGACGGCCTTTTTTGCGGCATGAAATTTTCGCGAACTGCCACTGGCATTCAGTACATATAGTGTACAAAAGAACTTTCGCGTACATTTTAATTTCGCGAATCTTCACGCTCGCGAAATTTGCGAAATTAAAATGCACGCGAACATTTCTCGTTTTACAGTATAGAGGACATTTGGAAGATACTGTAAAAGAAATGTTTGTGGTGTAGAAAATTTAAGCCATTTTTTTGCCACATGTCCGACAAGACGGGCACTAAAATGCAAGCACACGAATTTATTGCTTATTTGTATAAAGTGCAATTACTGTTTGATATTTTGATTCCATGGAAATAAAAACATGCAAAATTCATCTTACCCGCTGGAGCATGAGAATTACCAGCATGAACATTTCCACTCCTATAGTAAACCCCCAAACTCCATGGTACGCCTATTTTGTTACTCTGTGTGCTCTTTAAACCCAAAGCCCACTTTCAAAACACTGGGGAACACCTGCCCTTTAATTCATTGGAAGCAGACACTGAGCAAGAACCTTTGATGACTCACACAGTGCTAGATGCACCCAGACAGGGATAGTCTTGTTCAGGACTCAAGTATGATATAGTCATACAGATTTACATTGCAATTGATCAGTCTGGACTGGAGACTAAAACCCCTTTGGGAATATGATAGGAGTAATATCCCGAAGACCCGATAATATGCAAGGAAATTCTGAAATGCAATTATTTTTCAAGAAAAACAGAAATACTGCACCTTAAGATAAGCTGTCTTGGTTGATCATTGCCAATATAGCTTGTGAGGAGGGGATTTTGAAGGGGGGGGGGGGGGGGTGGAGGGGGCTGTAGTCTCTCTACCCCCCCCCCCCCCAAACTTTTTAGGGTCTTTAAAAAAAAAAATCTTTAAAAAGAATTCACCAGTACCCATAACTTATGTTACCGTCCTTTGATTCTTTCTGTCGAAGCAACTTAAACATGATAATAATTTAAAGATAAAAAATCCCCAGCCCTGTAGAGTACATGATATACACTGTACATGCTTTCTTTCATGTTTCTTTTCACCCATTGCTAATTGCATCAGTGTATATATAAAAGGAGATGCACCCCCATGCTGACAAGCCAATAAAAAAAAAAAGGACAAGGTGTAGAGCAGTAAGCCTCAGGCTGGAAGTAAGTCTAAACCCTGGGGTATTGACAACAGAATGGTTTATTTGTGTATCTTCTGAATGCCAAATTTATCACAGGCTTATTCTCTTTTATCATGTGAGCCATTTGTTGTAGGTGAAATAATGAACAATTTAGGAAAGATGAAAGAAGACAAACCAAAGTTCAAAGGTTGTAGGTTAGTATCTCTCAGACAAAATACATGTTCAGGTTATTGTTGTAATATTTCATTTTGTGGTGATACCATTCATAGCAGCATTGTTTGTCTTGACAGTGACAAATATAAGTGGTTTGCGCTCTCTTTCTCTCTGATTTTGTCTATCGAACCCCGCGTTCACATTGTCCCCCGCGCCACGGGGACAGCCTCAAGAGATCTTATCTTTTTTACGACTGACCGTTCACATTGGTATCTCATCTGTCCCCGAGCTGTGGGGGCAATTGGGGCTTGGGGCGAGCTCTGCCAGGCATAGCGCATGCGCACATTTGATGACCACAGCTGGACGCTATCAATTTCGCCCCAAGGTCACTCTCCCCTCCAAATCTTGTCCCCGTACCCGACTTGATTCGCGGGGACGAGGGGACAAGTCCCAGCGAGCGTTCACATTATGGTTTTGGAGGAGAAAGTCCCACAGCTCGGGACTTTCCCCGCGGCGCGGGGGACAATGTGAACGCAGTGTCTGTCTCTCCTTCACACACATGCTTTCTTTTTTTTTTTCTTGTGGTAGTCTGATGAACCAGACTCTAATGGCTGGCTGGGATAACTGGTGGCAGTGAACATTTTGTGTGTGTGTGTGTGTGTGTGTGTGTGTGTGTGCAAATCACAAATACTTTTCTTTTCATGTGGGTGATGTTGCAGATCATCATCAATCACTGACTTTTTTGTAACGAGAAGTTGCCTCAAGTATCTTTCATGAGATAAAAAACAAAACAAAACAAAGCAAAACAAAACCACACACACATATATGGACGTGTAGGGCATTCGTCCATGGTGTAGTACAAAAATTTCAACTAGCTTATCATTTTTGGCAATATCTGTTTATTCATTGGTTGGCATGCTAGTGGTAATTTTATTTCCTGGTATAAATCCAACAAATTAACTTATCAATATTAAAGGACAAGTTCACCTTCATAAACATAAGGATTGAGAGAATGTAGCAATATTAGTAGAACACATCATTGAAAGTTTGAGGAAAATCAGATAATCCGTTCAAAAGTTATGAATTTTTGAAGTTTTTGTGCAGTAACCGCTGGATGAGAAGACTACTGCAGTATATGAATAACTTAGATGTCACATGCGTACAACAATATAAGGAAAATATAAAGAGAATTTCACAAAATTCCATCTTTTGAAAAAAAGTACACATATTCCCCTGACTCGTTACCGACAAATGTTATGGGTAATATTATTCCCCCTGCCTTTAGAAACAGGCAAGTCAAGTGCTCTTTTATTATGCGAAAAAGTGAAAATATCTTGAATTTTCTTTTACATTTTCTTTATACTGTTGTACGCATATGACTCACAAGCTGTAGTAGTCTCCTCATCCAGCGGTTCCAACACAAAAATTTTAAAAATTCATAACTTTTGCATCGATTGTCCAATTTTCCTCAAACTTTCACTGATGTGTTCTACTAATATTGTTGCATTCTCTCAATCCTTATGTTTATGAAGGTGAACTTGTCCTTTAAGGTTTTAAGGTAATCCATTTATGATTACTTCATTAAAATAAGTTTAAGCTCAGATTTTCTTCATCATGAAGACATGAGGCCCTGAATGCATTCAACCTTTTTTTTTTGTTTATTCAAAACAATTATAAATTGACTAATACGTGAATGTTATCACTTCATGCTCCCTGAACATGAAGTTAATTTTGAACTTTAAGTCAAAAGATAATAGCCCAATACTGCTACTGAATGCTACTCATATCAAACAGTGTTATGTCAGATTTATCGTCAAAGATGGGTTTATTACCTCAGTGTAGTCCTTGAGAAATATTACTGTGATTTCATTATTGATTTTAAAAAGTAGTACTGTATACGCTGTTATTTTCGGGTACAGATATTTTCCCGAATGAGGGGGTCACAGACATTTTTGCGAGATGTTGTTTTCGCGAATTGACCTAGAGCCCTTCATAAGGGCACTATTACCTTAGTGAATGGTTACATTATCGTGCATTGTTAAATTCGCGGTCGTGAGATTCGCGAAAATTAAACCCTCGCGAAAATAACAGCTTATACAGTAGCTTCTTATGTAAAAGTCATGTGATACAAGTAGGCATTTTAACTTCATGTGAAATCGGCCTCAAAGATACTCAGCAAACTCATGTAGTCATAAATTTTATTCCTGGGCCCCGTTTTATCAAAAGATATATAATCAATTATAGATTTCCTCACCACACAGGCTGCCATAGACTTATGATAGAAATCAACTATATAATCAGTACACCTCTTCATAAAAAACAGGATCCTGATGAGTTTGACATTTTTCTGAATCATTATTGACCTTCTTTGAGATATCAAAAACTAGATGAAGTACTCTTTGTTGTTCAGTTCCCTGTGTTGTGATGCATTTCACAACACTGACGATTCCACTGATTTTAATTTACCATAATAACTACAAGGCAAGAACCAGTCAGCTTTGAGTAATTGAGTTGTTGCCAAGGCAACCATACTTTGTTTTTTTCATTTTACAATAAGTGCAGTCGTTTTTAGGAAAGGGGCTCGCAGCCTTGTTAGCAGACTGATGCAGGGATTCCAATGCGAGATGCAGGTAATGGAGTCACATTCTTACTGCCACGAGACAGGGAATCATGGGTGTCTTAGTGATTATCGTTTGCTAGTGATTGGGTCTCATTGTTCCATGGAATTTATAACAATGGCTGCGTTTGATTGGATCGACTGCATAATTCTTTCTTTTAGTGAAACGGACTGTGAACCATGAACCATGTTTTCTTCTCTTGGGACTATACATAACACATTTTCCCAACAGGTGTGTTGACTCGACCCGTTTCTTTTTCTCCGCTCTTTGTGTGCATTTCCCGCCTACGTTCTCAGCCTTTGTAACCGGAACAGCTGCTTTAGTCCCATCTATTACCGCATATGTTGCTTTTCATATTATGGCAGCATCATTCTTTAATACTGATGTGATAGCAATTGTTTGTGGGGGTGAAGTTCAATCAGTCGTGAAATAAAGCACATGGCAAGCAAAGAGCCATTGTTGGTGGTTGAGTTTGGCCATTGGGTTTAATTGACTCTAATTGAGATACTGTTCTTGCTTTATCTTGGGGAATTTGTTTTGACATACCGGTACTACCAATGCAAGTGTAGTATGTTTTTGTATAAGACATATTTTTTTGTAGCTCAGAGATGGTTTTCCTCGTGTGTCCAATATCTGAATCTTTGTATACTTAGGTTAGCTGAGGCTTATGACCGTTTTTTTTTTTCCCCAGAATTTCAGTAGTGTATGAATGTGGTAAATACTCATCTTATATCTTGATAGAGAGTGTACCATACAAAGTTGTCTTGTACACATTCAAAATATTGTGGAAATCTATCCTAGAAACTGAAACATTTCCTCCATGAATCTGCAGTACGTAGTGTACACTGTACATTTGTAGCATTATATGATCAGAAACGGAATGACCAAATTTTTGTCATTAGGAACAACTACATGTACATGGTGGAAGTGAAAAGGGATTTCAATTTTCAATTCAATCATACTTTATTTCCAGTCACCGAAAATCAAAAACATAGTACAAAGTATACATGTCCTGAAATAATATTGTTCAAACGTTTGCAAAAGATTCATGTAGTATACGAGATAAATTATAGAACAACATATATATGTACAATAATTAGGAGGAACAATGTGTAGATACTTCGTGGGCGAGCGGAAAATAAATTCGATAATGGAAAATAGTGATCCACTAAAAAGCATAGCTTGTCGGACGTGGATTCTAAGGTGGGATTCTAAGGTGGATTCTAAGGTGGGCCAAAAAAATTACCAGAGTCTGTGAATTTCTTTTGTTTAATTGACTTGCTATTGAAAACTGCCATTCACTGCATTTTTTTTTCTTTTAAAACTAGTTTTTATTTTGCCTTTGCATAAAAAATGGAATAGCTTATGGTTGAAAAGATCTTGCAAGGTTGATGAAGTTTAATGTTATTTTATTCCCAGTGATGTGACTATGTGAAGATGCTATGGTGATGGCATTTTTCATCATTCATACTACCCTTACAAAGAAATTAATGTGGTATACATACAGCTTTGATGATATGTAACATTTTCACTGCAACTGATTGACAAATTGCCCTACCTACATCAACATATTAAGTAAGCACCAATTGGCCGTACATACTCGGGTTTGAATCGGATGGTATGTATAGAGTATGTATGCGCATGATTTTGTTGCCATGGTTACTGCTAAAACACTGAATAATTGATGCTGATTAACGTCAATGTAGGGAAGTTTTTCAATCAGTTGCAATTAAAACAATTTGACACAATAATTGATTAATTTGAACATTTTCACTGTGTGGCATGTAGGTCCTACACAACACACGCTTTGATAAGCCTATTGTCAATTCTATAGTTTCCTATTTTTAATCCTTGGTCTTTCTTATTAAAGAGTATTGTTCTCATTTTGTACACATTATTGATAGCAATGGCTGCACCTTGCTGTTGATTTTCAGTGGTAACCTCAAAATATAAAACACAAATGTAGCCATTGTAATTGCTGAGTGCTTTAAATGGCTCACACGTGCCTACATCTCTGCATTGGTATTGTGTCATAAGATTGGAAGAATAAAGTGGGACGTGATCTCATTTGAAATTCATGTAAACTCGGCTGGTGGTAACCGAGCCTGGTTGCCATGGCAACCAGAAACACACATGACCCGCCAGAGTGGTGAGTAACAATATTAGTCAGGAGGTTATTCAAGGTAGGATGTAGAAACCAGACATCTTTAATCCCTTTTGTCGTCTCGTAGACACAAACTGCACACTTATGTGTCCAGCGGTTTTAGGTGTGCCAGGACATAAATGTTTCACACAATTCTTATGCCAGGGGTGTACATAAAGTCACTAATTTCACAGTAACATTGACTGGCTGTACAATCTCCAGATTCAAATTACTTCTCACTGTCATATTTGTCAATGTGTTATATAATTTAACAGATTGTACATTCCAACAAGAATCTTATCTATTCTAACAATTTAACAGTTCAGTGTAGTAGACTTCATTTTGAAGACAGTTTTAATCTGAAATTGTCTCTAGACATGTATGCCTACATCTTGTAAAGAACAAATACGTAGAATTCCAAGAAAATGTGTAGAATTCCAAATCAAATATTTGGATACACTTTTATCACATTTATGTGTTGTCTGAACTTTTTCATGCCACTCCTTCACTTCATGTTATAGACCCCTTGTCTGAACATGCATGTATTAATCTGTAGATCTATTAAACAACATTCTGCTTTTGAATTAACTTAGGCCGCGTTCATGCGGATTTCGTAGCCAGAATCACAAACATGAATCATGATTCAAAACGGCGTTTCAAATCACGGTCTCAGCGGAAGAGCGTTCATGCGGGCTTTCGCAATGCTGATTCTGGCTCTGCTCATCCTTTGCCATTGCGCAGCGCACTGCGCAGTTTCTGCAACTCGAGCCAGACCTCCTTATGCCAACTGATCAGTCAGTTATTATAGGCCTTTACGTTTTAATTTCAGTGAATACTTTCCAATACTAGGGTGTGGCATTCAGGCTCTGCCCACAGAAGGGAATAATCCTAATTTTTCGTCTCTCCAATCGTTTCCCTAGGTAGACACAGCGCTGCAGCCATTACTTTTATCAACTCAATCGGAGAGTAATTACATGTATTATTATATTAAACAGCTAACGTTAGATACTAGCATAGAATCGGTGTATGGCATTGATGTAAACAAATAAGTCCAAGTATGGTACCGAAACACACGATTTAGAAGACGTACACAAGCGCGCGAACAGAGCAAGAAGCTGTGGGATACCCCTCGAGACACGCATGCGCATAACGCACAATGACGTCATAGAATCATGATTGAAATCACGGTTGCGTTCATGCGGTTTCTGCGATCGTGATTCTGGCAGAATCATGATTCAAAACGCCCTATTTTCCGCGTTTCAGATCGGCGTTTTGAAACGCGTTTAAATAGAAAAATCGCATGAACGCAACGCAACTAAACACGTTTAGCGACTAAACGTGTTTAGAAACGCAATTCTAGTTTCGCATGAACACAGCCTTTACTGTAATATATTGTCAATTACATAAAGCATTATAACACACAGCAAATCCCTTACAGAACTTTTTAAACACCAAAAAAAAAAAACCCCAAACAAACAAAGAAACAACCCCCCCCCCAAAAAAAAAAACCAAACACGACAACAGCTGTTTATCTGGAGAGAGGGAATGCAATGTAGATTTTTTTTTCCCGTTGTATTCAAGTGATATACAATGTAATGTTTACTTTAATGGACGTATCAGATATCCTCGCAAACAATGATTTGGCGTCACAAAGGGTGCGTTTATCAACTCACTTCTGGCGCAGAATTAAGATTTCCAATCAAACTTTTCAGGGAGTTTCAGCAGTTGATAAACACAAAGCTGTTTTGATTATGGGGTTAGAAACGCGTTTCTGACCCCCCCCCCCCCCCAAAAAAAAAAAAAACCCAAACAAACAAACAACAACAACAACCAACCAACCAACCAAACAAACAAACAAACAAACAAACAAACAAACAAACAAATAAAAAGGCAATCGCAAATGCATTTGAACCAGAAATGCGTTTCTGTAAAGCTGATGATAGATAATATGCAAAGTCATTTTGAAAGGTGTTTATATGTAGCTCAGACCTGCCCACACCGACCACTGCCAACTACAAGCCTCCGCTCCTTGGGTCAAACAGCAGTGGAGCTGTGCGTAGTGACAAGGCCTTCCAAACGACTCACGACAGACTCGATAAATGCAAAAACACAAGAAAGGCGATCCGAAAGACGTTTGCAAATTTGTGTTCTGATTGGGTATTGAAATGTGTTTCAAACGGTTACAGCTCGTTATTCCGAAGGTTCTATGGTCCAAAGGGTCGTTATTCCGAAGGTTCGTATTCCGAAGATTCGTTATTCCGAAGGTTCGTTAATCCGAAAATGTGATGAGGTTTGTTATTCCGAAGGTTCTTTAATCCGAAAATGAAATAAGGTTCGTTATTCCTAAGGTACGTTGATCCGAAAATGAAACAAAGCTCGTTGTTCCGAAGGTTTGTTACGGACCCTATATCACTTCGGATCAACGAACCTTCGGAATAACGAACCCTATTTCATTTTTGTATAAACGAGCCTTCGGAATAGCGAACCCTATTTCATTTTCAGATTAAAGAATCTTCAGAATAACGAACCTACGGAATAACGCCACGAATGTTCGGATTAACAAACCCTTTTTCATTTTCGGATTAACGAACCTCTAGGTATAGGGAATTTGTGTGTTTCGGATTAACGAACCTTCGGAATAACGAACCTTCGGAATAACGAATCTTCGGAATAACAAACAGCACCCATTTCAAACATGGGAAAGTTGATAAACGCAGCCATATACATACAGTATTAAATAAGAATCATGTAAAATATATGTTTATTACACACTATGATTCATGTGTGTTTACAAGCGACTACCAAGATTATGTACCAGCAGATCTCTATGCAAAAAGGTGTGACTAACAGTAAAGACTTCTCGATTGTGTGTGATTTGTTTCCATGGTATTCTATGGATACTGTGAAGAACTAGGTATTAATCTTGCTCTAAATGTATCACCATCTATATTATCTTGAAAGAAAACCGTGTATAGGATTGAACCAGCGTTTTGTGTTGGGCATTCCGTGATACACATTCATGGCTGAATGATGTGAGATAGAACTTCTCATCATTGATTAGATTGCGTGGGATGCATATTGCGGCATCTCATTCAATGATCTCTGACCTTCTTTCTTCTCTACATAATGAAGTAATATACATGGAGTGGTGGTTTCAAGCCCTGGTCTGTGGCCCCACACTGGGATTCAGCCTTATCGTGATATCTTGCACTTACAGCGCTTCTCTTGCTTCTATGTTACATTGAGTCTTGTTGGCAGTATATCGCTCCTTACATCAAACTGTTACAGACTTAATGAGAAATCCCTAGCACATACAAGAAAAAGATAGCCATCTGATTATTAAGACCTTGTGATGATTCCACCCCCCCCCCCCCCCCCCCCCCCCGATATGAAATGTTTACCGGTGATCAGGTATGAAAGAATAGTCAAAACAAAGTTAATTCTATCAGGGGAATTACGAATGAAACAGCAAAATTTTGTCTTGTGAACTTGTAAGTGAATTAAGCATGTGTTATCCAGTCATGCACAGCTGTGTACCAGCATTCCAGCCAGCAGCATGTTCGATTTTGAAACAATATCAACTACTGTAAAATCAAGAATATTCGTGGCATAAAAGTTCTGCAGATGGGAGCTGACAGCCTTTTTTCTGGCATGAAACTTTCGCAAATTGCCATTGGCTTGCAATGCATTGTGTACCAAGAAAAACACAAAAACTTTCATGTGTACATTTTAGCTTACTTTCACAAATCTTGGCTTCTCGCAAAAATTTTCAAAAGTGCCATGCATATATTTCTGATTTTCCAGTAATGAGAAAGATATAAGAGAACTATAAATGTGATACTGATCTGTTTTAATGTGAATGTTAAAATGTTACCTCTTTGGAATATTTGACAGATGCTCCAGGCCGTCGGCTGAGCCGCAGCGCCGAGAACCTTGCCTCGGGAGGGCGCTCTACAACTTTACCATCAGTGGTCCAGACGGGAAGACCGGCCTCGCCTCAGTTCTCCTCCACCTTCTCCAAAGGTCAGTCTTGATCCTACTCATCCCTAAGCCAGCCCCCTTCTCTCTCTTAACCCAGCCTCCTTGCCATCATTAGCCCAGCCCCACTCATATCCTCAGCCCAGCCCCACTCACATCCTTAGCCCAGCCCCTTCCCATTCTTAATCCAGCCCCCTTCCCGTTCTTAGTCCAGTCATCTTCTTATCCTTAGCCCAGCCCCTTCACATCCTTAGCTCAGTCCCCTTCACACCATTAGCCCAGCCCTTTTCCCATCCTTAGTCCAACCCCTTCCCATTCTTAGTCAGCCTTCTTCCCATCTGCAGCTCCCTTCCCATCCTTAGTCCAGCCCTCTTTCCATCCTTAGTTCAGCCCTCTTTCCATCCTTGGTCCAGCCCCTTCCCATCATAGTCCAGCCCCTAGCTTCCCTCTTCTTTAGTCCAGCCCTCTTCCCATCCTTACAACATAGCTCAGCCCCATTTCCATCCTTAGCCCATCTCCTTTCATATCCTTAGCCCAGCCCCTTCACATCCTTAGCTCAGCCCCTTCCCATTCTTAGTCCAGCCATCTTCTTGTCCTTAGCCCAGCCCCCTTCCCATCGTTAGCCCAGCCCCTTCACATCCTTAGCTCAGCCCCCTTCTCATTCTTAATCCAGCCCTATCTTATCCTTACCCCAACCCCCTTTCCATCCTTAGCCCAGCCCCCTATCTTAGTTCAGCCCCCTTCCCATCTTAGTCCAGCCCCCTTCCATCTTTAGCCCATCTCCTTTCACATCCTAATAGCCCAGCCCCTTTCCCATCCTTAGCCCAGCCCCCCCCCCCCTCCCATCCTTAGTCCAGCACCCTTTCCATCTTTAGCCCATGAATCATGAATGTAGCCCAATTTCATTACTGATTTTTATGTGAGAATATTCTGAGGCACATGTAGAGAAATCAATCAGTATACCACCATGTGCCTGATGAATTCAAGTCCAGCTCTCTTGCACTGATTTCCCTGATGACCAAGGAAGTGGGGAATGTCTGAATGTGCCGAACTTTGACCTTGTTTCCTCCTTTCTCTGCTGCTGGGTAAACATGAATATTTCCAGCCTGTTGCCACAGACTCCCCTGGGAAGTTTTTCACCACTTGAGCTTCCTCATGCTTCTCCTTTTTAATAACGCTTTTATTTTTTGTTTCTTGATTGGCTCAGAGCAAGAAGGTCATTATGCCAACCTGAGTTGCATCACATTTGTGATACAGTCAAACCTGTCTATAGCTGCCACCCAAGGGAGACGAAAAAAGCGGCCATTATAGCCAAGTGGCTGCTATAGACAGGTTCATAACATGCTTTTTGTCTCGGAAGGAATTGTTTTTATTGGTCATTTAGTGGCAGGTAGTTGCTATAGACAGGTGGCCACTAAGACAGGTTTGGCTATATTGTCATGTACAGGCTATGCATTCATATACAAACTTTAGATAAATTTCAGTTTCAACTCTCAAAATATGTGATTGCAGTACAGGGAGGGTCTTACAATTAAGGATCAGTTTTATTTTGCAATGGTTAAGGTGCAAAGGCTAGTACACATCTATAGGGACGTTTTAAGTAAGAGGAGTGATGAACTGTAAGCTGTCTGATCATCTGAAGTTCAAAAGGTTGTTGATGGCATCAAAAGGGTTCTGATTCAGTTGGCACTGTGTCTGTGTGCTATCAGGCCCTAGTCTTGAAATGGTTGGGCATCGGTTCGGTCCTGTAGTACTGTTAAAGGGGAAGGCTAGTAACTGATCAGTGGGAATCAGTGGAAATGCTGGGAGATGATTGCTCCAATCCTTATGGGATTCATTCAAGAGTTCATTGTATATCTATTGTTGTGTGAAAATGATTTGCTTCAGAATGGTCTCATATTCAAGTAATGTGCAGTTTAATGCTTCCAGGTTAGCGTCTCTGGTCAGTGACGGAGCATTAATCTGCACATTACTTGAATATGAGACCGTTCTGAAGCAAATCATTTTCACACAACAATAGATATACAATGAACTCTAGAATGAATCCCATCAGGATTGGAACAATCATCTCCCAGCATTTCCACTGATTCCCACTGATCAGTTACTAGCCTTCCCCTTTAAGTTCTGAATCCTTTTACCATTTGCAGAAAGGATAGAAATTTGGAACTAGTGTTTTTTCAGGACAGAATCAATCAAATTAGATGTGGGATAAGATGTATTTAACATTTTTGAAGGCCATTTAATTCCTGATTGCCAACTGTGTCATTGCTTGTAATTATTTTACTTAAATAGAGTCTCAACAAACACAAGGCAGTCAGTATTTTGAGTGTCACATTATGCTATTTTTGTTGCCTGTATTTATAGCTAATTTGGCCATTGATACTTTATTTACAGACAGAGAAGAGAGGAGTGCTCAAAATAGAAGAAAATAAACATCCTTGCCTTGAGGGTGTTCATGAGAAAGGTCAGTTTATGAAATGACTGAATTAGGTCAGGTGACAGATAGCCGTAACCCGAGCTCAATAAATGTCAGTCATGATTCATGGACTCTCGAATATGAGACACATTAATAGAATGGATTCATCTTATCCCTGTTACAAGCCATCACAGCTTGTATACAAATGTAGTATGCAGGGTAAATATACTGGCATCATGTGATATGTTTATAGAGAGATATAGATAGATAGATAGATAGATAGATAGATAGATAGATAGATAGATAGATAGATGGATAGATTTATAGAATGGATTCATCTTATCCCTGTTACAAGACCTTACCGCTTGTATAGTAGTATGCAGGTTAAATATAGTATCTATGTGATATAGAGATAGATAGATAGATAGATAGATAGATAGATAGATAGATAGATAGATAGATTGATTGATAGAATGGATTCATCCTATTCTTGTTACAAAGCCTGGAATACAGCTTGTATACAGATGTAGTATGCAGGTTAAATAGGCCATAATACTTGTATCATGTGATATCTATATCATGTTATAAATAGATAGATAGATAGATAGATAGATAGATAGATAGATAGATAGATAGAGAGGGAGGGGAGAGCATTAAATTACTTTTTCAGCTGATCAGCTTTTAGAGTCATTACAAGAATTACATATTGCAGCTGGCAGGGAACAATTACTATACTTTCATTTCCTTATGATGCAAATGAAAATGTTATCAAACATTCCTTTTCTTTTTTCTCATTACTCGAATACAGTCATCAGTGAGTGGTTAGAGAGTGTTTAGATGCTGAGAGAGAATGGACATTGAGGAAGTAGTTTGCCAAGATTAATCACAAGTTCCTGGTTCAGATCTGGGGGTCAGTTAGTGTTGGCAGAGTTTGTAAACACACCTTTCCCTCTCTCCCTATGATTGCCAGCTGCTCTGTTGACATTGTGCATAGATGGTTTGGGACTTTCCCTCACTAGTACAATGCAAGTTCTTCAAATATGATGTAGCGTAAAAGAAATAAAAACTGTGAGCACACTGGATGCTCCTGCTGTATGTAAAGAACAACGCCCCTTCTGAGAAAATGCATGGATACATATCACAACCCATATATATCACTTGAAGATTCTGGAGTGATTCCTGAGGTCACTCTAAAATGAGTGAAATTGATCATTTTCACTCAAAATTCACTCTTTTCTGTTATTCACTCCTTCAAGAGTGAACATTTTCACTCATTTTATTATTTCTTTTTAGAGAGTATGCGCTATCTGGAAATGTGGTTGTTTTTACAAGGTGTAATATGTTTATGGGAATATGGATAATAGCAAAGGTTTTCCAGTCCCATATCAAATTGAAGTCAGGTTTTTGGAGTAAAGATGGAATGAATTTCATGTAAGAAAGAAGTCCAGTCATGTGCATCACAACTATTCACCCACAATCTTTTCTTCAAAGGTACAAAAACTAACATAGAATATCAGAAATGATTCAAAGATATTCAATACAGTATTACCTGGGATTGCAGCAGAGCATGCTATACAACTGTAGGTCCCTCTCTTTTTTTTCTCTTTCCATGGTAACAAACCGTTTCTTCTGCTGTTAACTTTCTGTGTGGTGACGTAGTGAGGAGAATTCAACACTCTGTTTATTTATGTCTTTCCCCAAATTATCGCGGTGCTCATGACATTTAGTGTCAGCCAGATATAGTTTGTCATTAATGTTGAGTGCATGCCTGCAAGTCACATGAACACAAGTCATGAATTCTGCCCCAAGGTGTCTGATTCTCCCATAAATGTTCAAATCCCACACCTACCTTTACACTATTCACAGAGAAATGTTACAAAAAAGTCCTTTAAAAACATTATTATTATTTATTTATTTATTTATTTATTTTTTTTTTTGGGGGGGGGAGGGACTTTGTGAGATAAATGTTATCCATGGACTTGAAATTTTGGTATACAGACAAACTAACTCATTCTGCACAAATCCTGAACCCCCCATGCTGAACGAACTTCAGGGATTTTAAAATGTAGCCTAAATATTTTACTCTCAGATATTAGATGTTTTGGTGAATCTATACCAAAACTAATGTAGTCCCTTACACTGTCATGAAAAAAAGTACTTTCAGCCTGGAAATGGAATGTTGACAAATCTACCATCTACTACAGCTACTTAGTTCTTGTCAAAGTGGCAGATCTGACATTAACTTTATAATTTTTTTTTGCCCAATTTACCTTAGTTCCTTATTACAACCTAATTTTAAATAGCTATTATATGTTTGTCATATTCTGGCAGTGATCTCCAATAGGGAAACTCAATGACGATGCTATTTGATGTAATGATAGATGAATGAAATACTACTTTGTACATACTGTATGTACACCTATAAGTGATTTAAAAAGGTCAATTTTCAGTCAGAATTTTAGATTCAGCGAACTTCACAGTGACAAAAATATGAATGTAGGACCCTAGTTGTAGTGTTAAATGAAAGAGATTACAGTACATGAGAAAGCAGGGGTTTGCCAGTCGACTGCACACTTTGGTTGAATTGTTCTAGTTTTTGTAGAGCTGTGAAATGCACACAAGAATCCCAGCAGAAACTGACTGATGCATTCATGAGAAACAGATGATATTATTCTCTGTGTTTTCATCTCTCTTTTCTAAAAGTGCAATCATGTATTGTGATTATCATGTAGACAAGGGCATTCTTCATCCGGTTTAATAATGTTAACACCTGCAGTGATCCCAGTTGTTTCTTTGTACTCTTTTTTTTAATGCCAAAAATAATGCAGGTTTCATGGAATATAAGTTTTACAGTATTTAAAAAAAAAAATATCTGTTTTCAGCCCTCAGAATACTGCAGTGCTGTTTATACACTGTGTAGCTTGGCATCCCTGCACACCTGCTCAAAGAGAAAAAAAAATTATCTAATAAAAGATTGCCATTCTGAGCTTCATTTAATCTTAATGTGTAATAGCCCTCCTATGGTATCATCGCATCTGATCACTTTTAAAGGGTGTGTACAGTTCTGGTCGAGGTGAGGATTTAGCTTTAACGTTTTGCGAGATAGTCAGAAACCACTCTATGAGATGTCAAAGAGCATGCAATTCTAAGGGGTATCAAAAGTTTATTTGATGAAAATCGGTTTTGAAATGGCTGAGATATCCAAAAACAAGGTGAAACAAAGAGATCCTAATAAAAGGTGTGGCCTGTCACCTTTTATTATTATCACTTTTTTGGATATCTCAGCCATTTGAAAACCAATTTTCATCAAATAAACGTTGAATCCTTCTTTAAATTACATGCTCTTTCATATTTCATAAGAGGTTTCTCATTATCTCACTTAGGAATGTTCAAAACGTGAATCCCCATCTCAACCGGTACTGTACAGTCCCTTTAAAGGAGAGTGAAACCCAATTGTATTCATGATGTAGATTGAATGAATGCAGCAATATTACTGTAAAAAGTGAATGCAACAATATTACTGTAAAAGTGGATATTTTCATGAATAATTTTTTGCGCTCGGCCGGGTAAGGTGAGTTATGAACGTTTTTAATTCCGGGGAATCAAGATGTGAGCTACTGAAACAGATAGCAAGCAAAAATATTTGCGTGCTTTTGTTTTTGCGTTAGTTTCTGTTTGCTTGAAATGCGTAAAAAATTTCAACACCGTGAAAATTTCCACTCCTGCAGTAGTAGAAAACTTTCAATAGTGAAGTTTGAGGAAAATCAGACAGTCCATTCAAAAGTTATAAGTTATCAAAGTTTTGTTGCCGCCATCTCTGTATGACAAGACTGCAACAGTTCATGATATTACTGCAGAATAGAGATTAAAGATGACAGAGGATTCAACATATTTTCACTTTTTTCTCATAATGAAGGAGCACTTGACTTTATGCATCTTTCAGAAAGCAGAGGGAATGATATTCCCCTTAAAATATGTCACCAAAAAGTCAATTAAATGTGTACAAGCATGTAAGCACTATTTTTCATTTGAAAATGTTATTTCTTTTTTTAATTCTCTTTCTATCTTATTTATGTCATCATCCTGTCGGGATGTCACAAATGTTGCAGTCTCCTAATCCAGCGATGGAAGCACACAAACTTTATAAATTCACAACTTTTGAACGGACTATTTGATTTCCTTGAACTTGACTGGTGTGTTAAGACTTGATCTCAATTAATATTGCTGCAATTCGGGTTTCATTTCCCTTTGAAGCACCACTGATGACTTGTAACATCAGTAGCATTTGGATATTGTGGTCATGAGAGGGTCAAAGGTCAAGTTGACCGCTGTGATAGTATTAGACCCAAGTGTTTCTCATTTCCGAGCTCTGTCTCATGCTGCTCCACAGTGGAGAGAGATGTTATGACGTGTGTGTGTGAATTATTGAGGTCATGTGACAGCTAGCATTTATGCAGCTTGCCATTCCGTCTGATTAGGGTAGAGTGCTCCGTCTACAAATCACAACCGGTAGAATTGGCGCTGGGATGAAGAGTTCTGACAGGCAGCAGATTTAGGCCTGCAAATTCATAGCAGTCAATCATTCCAACCAACTTTAAGAACTAGGCTTCGATTTTGAATTGTTGTATGCATCGGCGCTACAGTCTGTTTGACAAAAAAAGAGTATGCTTTTTACTCACTGGCCATCTTCTTATCTCAGACTCGTCTGCCCCATTAATATCTCCCTTTCATATCATGCAAAGATGATAAAATGAAAATTAGGCTAGTGAAATATCTCCTCTTTCTTTTCTGCATTTTGAAGACTTACCTCAGTCCCACAGCTTTCTATTAGTGTATGCTGGTTTGATTGTCAGATGTATTTTATTACAAAGATCTTATCGTATATTGATGCTGCTCTGTATTCATTTTCTCTCAGTGAAGGATTGCAATTTCTTGCTTGTAGATGAAAGAGTGAGCATAAATGAAGCAGACACCATTGAACAAGACGTGAGACTCATCAGAAAGACAGCTGTACCTCGTATCATGCATTTAGATTCATCCTCAGAGGAATGAAATATTTAGGACATTATGTATGCAGCTCAATTATTGATGCACACATGTAGCTCCTCACAGCCAACCACTATCCGCTCAGACGATGTCTCTGGGAAGAGAACAGTTTTTTTTCTTTTCTTTTTTGATTACCTGCTTTCCTTGGGCAAACCTGATGTTCGCTCAGATGCCATCTTAGGGACTCTCAAGGGGAAAGTGACGTCAATAGCACAGAGCTCCAGTTACTGTCAGAAAACCTGCAATCCTTAACACGCCATCAGTAAGATAAAAGACATCTAACCATCACATTAGACTTGTCTTCATTAGACAGAAGTTTCAAAATGCCTCATGATTTTGCAGTTAGGAAATTAGCCCGATATAAAAACTAACCCAATATTTTATGCAAAGTAGCATGCTATTTGATCACGAAAATTTTCTCCAAAATATTGGTCTAGTTTGTGAAATTGCACGCTATTTCGTGAATTAGTGCGCTGTTTGGAGTATGTCTTCATCAGCCCAGCATTTTCTTGGTCCCATGCTTCCAATTCAACCGCACTCTAGCCCACACAGCTGGGGCACTGTGGTCTGACTGTGCAGAACTCTCCGTAGAGTTCGGTAGCGAGTCAAGAGTAATGATGAAAACTTCGGGCTAATTTTTCAAGCGGGCTGGTTTCGGGCTGATGAAGATGCACATTCGTAATGTAGCCCACTGGTTTGAATTTCGGTAGTTTTGATGAAGACACACCTGTAGTGATTGTTGGATTGCATGAGAAGGGCTCAGTTGTTAACCCGTTGAGGACGAGTCCCGAGTATACTCGGGCAAGCATCTATGGGAAATGCGTGTTGTAGCAAAATCATTTCGTCCTCAATGGGTTAAGTGTTTGCAGACAAATTAGAAAGAGTTTTACACTTAATGCTTTCTGTCCACTTTTATATCTTTTATATCATGAATGATTTTTTTTTCTCCCTATGTGGAGTTATTAAAATCATCCCTATGTGAGAAATGGCTTTGTGTGAAGGTGGTATCTCACCTTTGGTGATTATTCCAATTTCTAGAGGAAACTGTGATGCCTATGTGTGAGAAAAAAAAAAAGTATTGAAGGTCTCCAGTGAGGAGAGAGAACGTATTTCTATTTTGGAGAGTGTTTATTGGATGGTGTTTGTACACCTGGGCTGGTGAAATACCAACCATTAAATGACGGGTGCATGCTTGATCCGCCATATATTGAGAGACAAGTACTTACTGCTGGTGTAAAGTAGGAAATAATGCACACACACACACTGTTTATGTATGCTCATACTCTATAGACGTTCATTGATGTCATAGTGTTGGGAAAGAAAGGGTAACAGAAACCCAAGTGATAATTATGGTAGTGTGAAACAATTATCAAAGACAAGTGCTGGGGTGGGGGGGGGGGGGGGGGGGACATCCCAAAGGTTTTTGAAATGTATAATATGCTTGGTGTCATGTTAATGATACATAGGGAAGTAAGTTTCTTATGGCTGAGTGTTTACAGGTGATTAATGTAATTTGATGGCATCTGATGTTTATGTCAGGTAGTTTAATGATTCTGTTGTTGTTTTTTTAATAGGACACACTATTTGGGGTGCGCTTGCTGTATCCAAACACTTTCTGAAGATTAATCACAGTTCCAAACATATTTTAGGCATTTTCTGGTGAAAGATAAACACAGCCATGTTTTTATTCATGGTTTGAATCACCAATAGTAGGACAATTTGAAAAGTGTTAGAGCCTCAAATGCATTTCTGCAAACTAGATAAATTTTCTATCATTTCCTCCTGAAAACTGCACTAGACTTCAATGCTGTGATGTTTAATAGAGAGATAATTCCTGTTTGTGTCAAAGCATGTTGTGATGTTTGCTGTCTGAAACTCAATTTCCTTTAATGATCGATGATGTCAAACTGACTATTGTTTTTGTTTTCATTTTGTGCACAGTAAGATGTGGAATATTTTGTGTCGATGCAATCGATGCTTAATTGAGACGTTGGATTAGCCAAGGTCAGATAGGAGAAGATGGAATGACAAAGAGAGGGAAGATCAGAGGAAGGAGAGATTGACTGAAGAAAGGAGGGAATTGTTGTGTCAGTGAGGGTAGCATGGGGATGTCAAGTTTGCTAACTATTGGGTGTCACAAATACTGCCCAGAGGGCAGGATGGACCAAGGAAAACAAGCTAGGTGGATTAATGGATCCTATTGGTTGAGATAGGGGAACTGTTTGAAGCAGGTGCAGCCATTGATTTCTCGGAAGACAACCAGCTTCTGGCAATGTCCTTAGTAGGCTCCCATGTGGTTGGGACTGGTTACCTCGTTGGGAAAACTGTGTGTGACAAATATGTGGGGAAGGGGGCTGGAGCATTGATCCTACCCTACAATGGACACTGAGCTTCAAAAGTTCACGGCCATGGAAATTATTGGAGAGGGGAGGTGCTAGCAAAAATAGAGGCATGGAAAATGAAAGAGAGAAGGGGAGAGAAGGAGAGAGTGAAATCAATATCCAGACTGCATGGCTCAATACAGATAACTATAGGAGTGAGTGCCTGCTTCTTCAGTCCATAAATGTGTTTTCTTGTGGTCGGCTTGGACCATAAAAGGTCTTGGTATATTCCTCTTGCCTTTCTGGTCCATGACGATGGTATAAGGTTGGTTGTTCATCTGATCTAAGCTCTCAAACGTATTGACTGTAAATTTGACCCAACTGAAGAGGAACAGTGAAGTCTTGCCAAGGGAAATACAGTATAAAAGTTATGGCTTGATTTTCATGTGTTTGTCTACACAAGTGGTAAGTATAGGTTGAGCTTTTGGTTGATGCTATCTAGTTTTGACTTAACGCCCTGCTAGAATTACATACCTACAGATGAAGTGAAGTATGTTTCTTGCTGCTCTTGAAGTGTCAAGCTCTTTGTCATTGTATACATTCATATTTGATTGACTGTATTTGTTAGTGCAGTTTTCTTGGAAGATAAGAGGAAATTTAGGAGTCTGTGAATGAAAGTGCCAGTGTATGATTATAAAACAGAGTGGATTTTGGGGGGCTTCTTGACAAAATCGGGCAAAGATTGCCATGATGTGTCAAACCATAGTTTGCTATCACACTCATGTAATATAGGAACATCAGCGATTCTCTGTTTTTTGTATAGAGAACACCAATGTAGAGTAATACTTGGGTCTGTTTCAGTTGTACAACACACTGAATGTTTGTCTGATTTCATGAGATGTATGCAGTTTGTGGGCACATTTTGCTTTAATACTTCATTGCCAGATTTTGTCAATTCTTTCTTTAGTTGATGGTACAATATAGTATGATGTACCAGAGTATAGAATGTGGACTTTTTCATACACATTGTAGAGAGACCTCATTTGCTGCTTGTTTTGTGCTGTTGAATGCAAAGTATAATTAATACACTATGGTGAAACTGAACATTGTGGTGTTAATTATCTAGAGTGCCCTGCATGATCATCATTACGTTAATTATGCAGTGTAGATCATGAATAATGAATCACATAAAATATTCATGAAATTCATTGGGACCAATCACAGAACAATGTCTATGTAGACCATATAATGCAATATATATAACCTGCTGAATTTCATGAATATTCTATTTGATTCATTATTCATTATGATCTACATTACACAACATAATGATGATCATGCAGGGCACTCTAGATAATTAACACCATGATATATATTCAGTTTCACCACAGCAAATTAATTTCATTCATGTGATAAAAGGCAACAGAAGGACACAAAGCAAGCAGTAAATGAAGTTCCTCTACAATGTGAATAAAAGTCTATATTAAAGGGGATGTCTAGTAACTGATCAGTGGGAAAGTGGGAATGCTGGGGGATGATTGTTACAATCCTTGTGGGATTCATTTAAGAGTACATTATATATCTATTGTAGTGTGAAAATTATTTGCTTCAGAATGGTCTCATATTCAAGTAATGTGCAGTTTAATCGCCCCATCACTGTACAGGCATGCTAACCTGGAAACATTAAACTGCACATTACTTGAATATGAGACCATTCTGAAGCAAATAATTTTCACACAACAATAGATACATAATGTACTCACAATGAATCCCACAAGGATTGGAACAATCGTCCCCCAGCATTCCCACTGATTCCCACTGATCAGTTACTAGCCATCCCCTTTAAATGGTCTACATACTGTAGACGCTGCTGTGTGATTGGTCATAATGCAATCATGTGACGAATGTATTGAAGATCAACATTTTTTACTATATTGCCTGCATGTACATTGAAGTCATGTCAGGTGATATATTCCAGAGATTTACTTTCTGATGATGCGGCTGGCATGCAATATTTGGACTGTAAAAGAGAAAATTGCCTTGTCTATGGTTGTAATATAACACTTGATAGTCCCTTTGGAGTTATTTTTTTTTTTTCTTCAAGATAATGTTTCCCCTCAGTGCTGTTTGTGTGTGTGTGTGTGTGTGTGTGGGGAGGGGGGGGGGCAGAATATTTAATCCCTTGGGGAAGATACATGTATAACTCCCATTGGGATTTCAAGTATTATATCGCACTTCTAAACAGGCAAGATATACTGTATACGCCGTATATTTCGCGAGGTTTTTATTTTCGTGAATTTCACGAGTCAGGTGCTATTTGCGAAATTAAAGACACAAATATTGACTCTGATCCCGATGTGAATGTAACGTACACATGTACTCTTCGCCATTCAGTACAGGGGGGCGTTTCATCAACGAGTTCGTCGGAGGTTTTCACCGACAAATTTGCTATCAGCCAATCAGACGCAAGGATTTACACTGACAACTGTTAAAAGCTAATGAAATCCTTGGTCTGATTGGCTGATAGCAAATTTGTCGGTGAAATCTCCGACGAACTCGTTGATGAAACGCCCCCCAGGACTCCACGATTGCGAATTTAATAATCACTCGCGAAATCGTCGGGAATTCCCGATTCGCGAAAATTTAGGCTTGCAAAATATGTTGCGCATACAGTAATATCTGTATAATGTTTTGCAGCACATAGTATACATGTTTCTCTTCCATTTCCAGGGTATGAACACACTTGTTTGTAGCCTGTGTTTCAGAGAATGCCTTCCATTGTGTAGGATGTCCTAAACGCTTGTCATCCTTTGATACCTTTAACAATAGAAGGGGGGGGGGGGGTCTTGAGCCAGTATTGATTAGTTTCACCTTGTAATGATGAGTCATATGGATGGCATTTCATGACAGTTGAATTCATAGTGTGTCTTCATATTACGACTGGAAGATGGCTTATGCATTTGACAACAGAATATTAATATAACGATTGTAGCAATTTTACACATTGCATGACAGATCATTTGATGAGGATAGATGTGCCAGTAAAGTTTGATAGATTTATATCAACTTATTATAATAGTTCAACAATATGTAGGTTACTACCCTACTTATGTGTAAAATACTATTACTAGCAGAGTTTTATGCTTGCATTGGATGCATACGGTGATGCTGTATAAAACATCTGGCAGAACTGGCTAGCTGATCCCTATACCAAAATAGAAGCAGGATTGTGGTAGCTTTAAAGTCAGCATGTGCATAAGAAGGGGCTGTAGAGAAAATTGATTGGGCATTTCAAGCAATTTCAGCGTTAAGAGTCCCAAGGGGCATAGCTGAAAATGCCGTGGAGTGCATGTAGCAGTCTACTGTGTACATGTAGTACATTGAAGTGAAGTGCATGTTTAATAGGGAACAGTGATTTTCGTTGCTCATTTCTGTTATTGTAAATTGATGACGATGATGTTTCAATGCTACATTTTGGATGACAAACGGAATACATGGATGACATTGAGTTTGATGGAAGATCTCTGCTAGTTAAGATATTGTGTGTGACATTTGTAATTAGGTTATTTATTATTGTGCAATGTTGGCACATGAGGACATAGAGATGCAACTGCTACTTCAAAATTTTGCAGTATATTGTACTGCATTTTGCCAAAAATGCTGATTTCATACAAAAATACCCCCCCCCCCCAAAAAAAAAATTGCTTATAATTGTTACACATTTCTTGCAGGAAAAGGTGATTGTATTTTTTTTTCTACCAAAAATACACCTTTTCAGTCCTCAAAATTCTGCAGTGGTGTTTTTAAATTTGGCATCTCTGAGTATTGTATGTTAGTGTGTAGTTTACATGTGGAAATCAGAGTTTGTGCATTGCACAAGCATTGATTTAACTCATCAGTATACTGTGTAACCTTAAAGATACCACTCATGTCTGTGATATATTTGTCACATGGAGTGATCCCAGATATTAATGTAATATCAACATAGTTAAATCAGTTCTTTGATGTCAAAAGAACAAGATTCTTGAATCAGCAAGATTGACAATAACACTGGTAGAATACTACATGTATTACTTTGTGCAGTTTTAGCTGTGCAGCAATTGATGCAACTATATAGAGCATAGGCCTATTATGTAGTGTGTTAGTCTTAAAGGGTGTGTACAGTTCTGGTCGAGGTGAAGATTTAGCTTTTAACGTTTTGCGAGATATTCAGAAACCACTCTATGAGATGTCAAAGAGCATGCAGTTCTAAGGGGTATCAAAAGTTTATTCGATGAAAATCGCTTTTGAAATGGCTGAGATATCCAAAAACAAGGTGAAACAAAGAGATACTAATAAAGTTGGGGCATGTCGCCTTTTATTATTAGCACTTTTTTGGATATCTCAGCCATTTGAAAACCAATTTTCATCAAATAAACGTTGAATCCTTCTTAAAATTACATGCTCTTTCATATTTCATAAGAGGCTTTTCATTATCTCACTTAGGAATGTTCAAAACATGAATCCCCACCTCAACCAGTACTGTACAGTCCCTTTAAGAGCTGGTCTTCGACCTTTAAAAAAATTACAATCATATTTTTTTTTACTTTCTCTAGATATTTTCACTTTTCCTCTGGTGAAGATTCTGCAGGGATCGAGAGCTCAGGTCCCTTTTGACTACATCTCTTTAGTTTCAATAAAATAAATACTTTTCTTGATTTTCAGATCTCATTAGTGTCTCATCACTCTATATCATAAAAAAAAAAAAAAATGAGCAGACTGTTAAACAACCAAGATTTCAGAACTTTTGTACACTAATTGACCAAACTGAAACATGTGGAAACTGTGGATATAAACCAATACTGATATTCTTACCTCATTTTCTGTAAAGTAAAACTTGGAGCTGAAATCAAGTTTAAATTGGAAATACCTCCCACTTTTGACCTTTGTCTGACAATATTTAATTCACTAGAACT
Organism: Diadema antillarum; assembly: GCF_040938485.1. Classification (NCBI taxonomy): domain Eukaryota; kingdom Metazoa; phylum Echinodermata; class Echinoidea; order Diadematoida; family Diadematidae; genus Diadema; species Diadema antillarum. The sequence continues at coordinate 264,087 of NW_027271135.1, forward strand.
GTTTTAGTGAACTCTTTCTCATTTCATTGAGATCACTGTGTTTGAATGTAATAAACTAGCTGTCATGACATGTAATGTGAAGAAGTCATTTTATTGGGGTTAGAATGGAAAGGTTAGGGATATTAATTGTGACAAACATCGCTCTCTGACAAACATAAATCTTCAAATTGCATGAGTTGGCACTGTATGGCTTCATTGCCCTTCTCTCTACACCCACGATGTAGGAAGCATTTTATTTCCATGGAGGGATGATGAGCAGAAATTCTGAGGTTGTGGCCGGTGAGCTCTGCTTTGGTCTTTCCTTCCTTGCCTTCTGTAGTTAAGCCTCTATGAGGACTTTCACACTGACAAACAACTTATTTACAAATACTATATGCAATTCAAGCACCTTTCATGCTATTAAAGGGATGGTACAGTATTGGTGGAGATGAGAATCGGGCTTTTAACTTTTTGCGAGATACCAAGAAAACATTTATGAAATACTACAGAGCATACCATTTTAAGAGGAATTCAAAGTTTATTTAATGAAAATCGGGTTTGGAATGACTGGAACATCCAAAAACAAAGTAAAACAAAGCAATCGTAATAAAGTGTGGGTCCCACACTTATTGGAATCGCTCTGTTTTGGATATTTCAGCCATTTCAAAACCAATTTTCATCAAATAAACGATGAATTCCTCACGGAATTACATGCTCTTTCATATTTCACAAGAGGTTTCTCATTATCTCACCAAAAAAAGTTAGAAACCTTAAATTAGGTCTCAACCAAAACTATACAATCCCTTTAAAGGTCCCATTTACCTGTGCGAACAGTGATTTAAAAATTTTCGAGATATGACATTTAATACGTATGTGTAGGTCTGTTGTACCACAAAACATCCTATCATATAAAATTTTCACGATAAAGCCTAAGATATATTAGGAGATATCAGTATTTTTCTCAGTAAACCGTAACTGTAGACTGTTTCGTCTGGAAACATTTTTATTATAACTATTGTTCGCATTTTGTGTATTCAACAATACTGAATATCAGTTTTACAGATTCAAGTTTTTACAGTGGTTGTTTCTATCCCTAACTCACATTTTAGAACTATTTTAAAGCAGTAACGGCGGGTTTTTGTTTCTTCTGAAAATGGTAAATTATGCCTGTAAGCCTCCATGAGGGTTTTCACACTGACAAACAGCTTATTTGCAAATATTCAATTCAAGCACTCTTCATGCTATTAGTTTGAGTCATTTTTGTTAGTCAGTTTGCAAACTTAAATCATTTTTTTTTTTTCAAATCAAGATTTGTTGATCATGACTGAGGTGCAGTTCAGTTATAAGATCTGTTCAATTTAGGGTGTAGGTATTTCATCTGAATGTTTGTCACACAGTACCTTTGAGAGTGCCACCTTCACACACCCAACTCAATTTATGACTCTCTCAAACATTGACAGAATAAGAAATGTTCCCCCAAAAAATATTGAGAATTAAATTTCTGAGATTATGAAATTTTACTCAATGCTGACTGTGTGTTTTTAAGGCAAATTATTATTTGTTTATTCATTTCGTATCATTATGAATGGAAATCTCATCCTTTGAAGCTTTTAGAAAGAGAAAATTATTCAGTCTAAAACTGACGTTGTGGATTCAGTGAAGACAAAAGGTATGAGTAAACTTTGACAGGGAATTTGAAAAATGAGAACAGACATCAAACTACTGTAAAACATGATATATTCGCGGCACGAAATTTTCGCGAATTGAAGCCGATGGCCTTTTTCGTGGCATGAAATTTTTGCGAATTGCCACTGGCGTTCAATGCACATAGTGTAGACAAGAAATTTCGTGTGCATTTTAATTTCGCGAATCTTGGCGCTCGCGAAATTGGCAAAAATAAAATGCACGCGAACATTCCTCGTTTTACAGTATTCATCTCCTTGCTTGCTTTTATCTCATTTTATTTCATTCATTCACATCCACTGAAATAAAATCGACATGTATGATTGTACAACATACCACAATGAAATGACATCTCACAAGCTCAAGATTGCAATGTGTGAAGACCAAAAGATTATTGGAAGAAACATTTACTCATGAAATTCAACTTCATGCAATGAAAGCATTTGAAACACATCTTCTGTAGACAGTGAATTGAATTTAATGCGGGTAAAAAAATGTGAAACTTCAAAGTTACATGTGGTTGCTCTGAATTTGCCAGTACATTTGTATGTCTCTTAATCCCTGAAGACATTCTTGTTACCCTCAAGATATTTTGGGGAAGAGATACAAAAACAGTTTCAACTTACACTATTTTTAGCTTTTGGACTGCGGTATTAAAGAGAATGTCACACTAAATTTGTTTTGTTGCGAATTGAAGGTTGTTGTTGTTTTTTTTTGCAGAGGGAATTATATCCTACAGAAAGCTAGCTAGTCAGGTATAAAGATTGGTTGAAGCTTTATTTTGTTATGAGGAAAATATTGTGTGAGAACATCCCTTGTGAAATAGAGATAGAGTGTGGAGAAGAAGATTTGTTTGTAGGTATGCCAAGTTCACGCCAGTCAGTTGATCTATTGCATACGTCTACTGTGTGATGTATGCAGACTGTATGTGTGATATTGAGTGACGTTCCATACATCTGTTGGTAGCACACACACTCTCTGTTTGAATAGACACACATCTATGCACCCAGGCATCGTGACCAATCGGTACAAGGCGTTATTAATTCATGATATGTGGGGCCGTCACCGTGCACGTGGTTTGTCAGTACAGCTCTCCCCCCATTGCCTGAATTAATATACGGTGACCCAGGTTCATCTCATGCAGCGATGGACAGGTTCCCAGAGCACACACAGTAGAGGGGACATCATTTCAAGCAGGTACATCTAGCTGGCGGGTGACTAGCTATCACCGGTGGTGTGGATGGTTGGAGGGTATAACACATTGTGAGAGTACTAAAGAGGATAGCTTGGGAGACAGGGGGAAGAGGACACCTAAGAATCAGAAGGGAGCAAAGATGACTCGGCCGTGGGTTTCTAGGAGCTCCTGTGTATCCAGGGAGGATGCACTGCTGTGAAGATGTTTCTTCCATCTGTAAGTTTGGATGCTGTGTGAGGTGTGACGTGGATGGTGAGATGGAGGTTGAAATGCTTCATTCCATCTGTAAATTTGGATGCTGTGTGAGGTGTGTGATGTTGCTGGTGAGATGGAGGATGAATATTGTACATGTTTATTTTAGATGTTTGGTAGGATGAAGAGCAGGAGGAGGAGGAGAAAGAGGAGGAAGAGAAGGATGATGATGATGATGATGATGAGGAGGAGGAGGAAGAGGAGGAGGAAGAGGAGGAGGAGGAGGAGGAAGAGGAGGAGGAGGAGGAAGAGGAGGAGGAGGAGGAGGAGAAGGCGGTTGAGGATGATGATAATGATGATGATGATGATGATGGTGATGATGATGATGATGATGATGAGGAGGAGGAGGAGGAGGAGAAGGAGGTTGAGTAAGAGGAAGAGGAGGATGATGATGACATGTTGATATAATCAGGGTTTTATCAAATCAGAAATGCCAATTTATGGTGATGATGTCATCATATTGATTCAATTTAATTTGATTTTGTTGGTAGTAATTCATATAATGCCCTTGAAACAAATTTTTATGTTACATCTTTGGGTAATAATGAAGAGTGATGACTGCCCCATTTGATGCAAAACTCCATGCAGAATAATTGTTGTATTCTTCAATTTTAACAATTGTTTGATAGTTGTAAGTAATGTCAGGAGCAAGACTGAAATCTGTCATTGGTACTTATTCAGTCTTTCACAATTTGGAGAGTATTTCTTTTATTTTTGCTACATTAGATTTGTCCTTGACATATTACTGTAAAATCAAAATTTACCATAATTTATTTATCAGAATGTGTGTGAGGGATATGTACAAACTAGATTGAAATGATTATGATGTTCTTTTTTTTTAAAAGATCTAGTATGTTATGGTGAATGTCACATAAAGATATCAGGGATTGATAAAACCAATATTGTTCTACATTATAGAAATGAAATAGTATACATCCATGAAATAGCTATAGGTCTAGTGTTATGATGGTGACAGAAATGATAATACTGATGCATAATCGAAAAAGAAATAAATAGATCAGTGTGTGACTCTCTTACAAGGGCAATTGAATGTTATTGATACTGGATGACTTAGGACCTTCTTGCTTCGAATACAGGAAGTGCCTCATAACGTTACAAGGAAGGATTGTCCTTACTATAGGGTAGTGATCTAATTTCTATGGTGTATTCTAATGTAGCCTATATTGACCATATTTGTTGGAACACAGTTGATCATTTTCTTTTTTCTTTCTGCAAGGAAGCAGGGAATATCATGAGAGATTATGCAATGAAAAATCGGAAGAATAAGGACACATAGACAATTTAGATGCTTGGGCTGAATCTATGCCCTATTAAAATTAAAGTCAGAAATGAATGTTTGTAGGGCAAACCATGTCCATAAGGAAAAAACAACAACAACATATGAAAACAGATGCCAACTGTTACTTTTTTGCAGTATTTTGCACCTTGTTTTTTTTTTCCATAATATAAATGGAAATATACTTTTCCCCAAATTGTATCGCTACATATGTTTATTTGTTTATTACAGGAAAAATTAAGATACTACTTTTCCATCAATAATATGCCTTTTCAGCCCTCAGAATTCTGTGATACTGTTTACAAGGTTGACATCTCTGAGAAAAGAAAAAGAAAGAGAACATGAATAAAACTTAAACGTCAATTAGGAAATGCCAAGCGTATAGAATATCTGCATTATAATTAAGTTATACTGTAATATATACGCTGGTCAAGATAGGTGTGTGCAATGCTGCAAGTTAGTGAGACTGTAGTAGATGAGGGAAAGAGAGAGAAAGAGAGTGTGTGTGTTGTGTGGTGTGAACCATAGAATAATCAATACGTCCAGATCTGCCCTAGATTACTCCATCGGGTACATAGCGTGTAATCGTATTACATTGCAGGAGCCATGTCTATGCACATACATATATTGTTCTGTGAATCTTAAATATGTTGGCCATCAGTTTCCTACCCATCAAGTCTGCTTTAATATGATGTATGCTATGTATATCAACATAGAACAATTTATGTTGCCTAGCGAGTTCATCCTAATAGGAATGAAAAAGTGTTACTATTTGTTTTTGTCATTTCCCTTGATATCTTGTGAGATAGATCTCATCACTATTTTTAGCAGGTTTTAGACTCAGGTGTGTGGTTTACAGCTTTAGTGGCCGCAGTATACATTTACATTAGAGCAAATTGCAGCCGCTGCTCCATAGAGGCATGTGTTACAGTAAGGTGTCATGCTATTACGCTGGCTGTACAGCATGCATGCACTGTACCTGCAGGCAATAGTGTGCAAGCGTTAGAGGTCAGATTTTACAGTGCATATAGTAGTTGTTACTGCAAACCAAAGGGCCACCTTATCACACAGTGTCTTTTTCCCAGTGATATTCTCCTTCTGTAAGATTCAGTCAAATTATAACTGAATAATGAATATGACATCTGGTAGCAACCGTGGAAGAAACATGCTGATATCTGAGTGATGTTTTAGACAATTTAGAACAGCAGTGGTTTCATGCTCAGGAGTTTTTTACATGGAAGTATCCCCATATACGACGTATGTCTAGATGGTGATAGTGCTGCCTGTATTGATTCTGTGAATTACAGAACCATTGGACGAAATGTATCGATGCCGGATTGTGGTTACAAGTATATAGTTCATCTCTAAGTGTAAATGGCAGAAATTTGATGGTGTTTATATTGAAATGCACATTGATTGTATTCTCACACAACCACAGAACAATTTAATGAACATGAGATTCATATACAGACATACTCTAGAAGTGCTGCGATGTGCTGATGTTGAAATTCAGCTGTTCTTAGGGGGAGGGGAATGAGAAATCTCAGTCCAGAAGGCATACATTGAGTGTAGGGGAATGCCCATTGAACGGCTGTATGCACACTCAGGCGTGCATAGCTAGACGATGACGTGGAAGCTAGCCCTGCCTGCTGGAGATCTCGTTGATGAGAGTCTACCAAGCAAAGAGATGCGCTCTTTTCCTCCAGACTTGTCATCCCTCACCATCCTCCTCTCTTCCACTCCAGCGGTGCTGCTCATCCATGAAAACACTCCTACCTTGTGAACCGCATTAGTGTGTGCACGCTGCCTGCTCTCTTCATTTACACCCTTTTTTCTCCTCCGGGTGTAGCAGGAGCAGTTTGGTTGCCCGGAGCAACAAGAGTGAAACTGATGCACAAGCAATTAATATGTTGACAAATAGCTTGCGATAGGTTTGATACAAGGTGCTTGTAATTTGTATTATCTGAGTAAGGAAAGGATGATTTTGATGGATGTCCATGACAACCTCTATTAGAAGAATGTCAAATTTTGATGAATAGTTGTGACTGAATTATTTATTCTACCTGATGTTATGCATTTTTCCAGTAGGTTGATTAGGCAAGGAAAGTCAGCAAGATTCAAGAATTACCTTTTTATAGTTGGTATGCCACAAAGAGAGATGTAAAGTCTTTAAATATTTATGCTGTGTGATGATGGCTGGTTGAAAGGCCCACAGAATACCTGTACGGAGTCCCTTCCACTGCTAAGGAAATATTTCTCTGACATTTCTTTGCACTTGTCTGAATGGAATGGAATAGATCTGGGACCATTAAACCATTTTTCTGCTTTAAAAGACTAACATTTTCTGAACTTGAACAGATCAATGTTAACTGGTAAGCAAACAATCATAAGCAAGGACCTCATTTCTTCCTGCTATTCCAAATGTACAGGAAACCCCTGTAAAATATTATAGGAAGTAATAAGAAGCAGACACTAATTACACCATTTATTTGTTGCATGTTAGATCTGTATACATGTCTGAAAATATTGTTCAGTCATGGATATTTCACAGTACAGTATGGTATGTGATGTAAACAGCTTCCCTCTTACTGCATACTCTTGGTGACCTGACAAACTGTCTGCATTTTCCCTTCTTTGCCTGTGTCTTGCCTGACCTAGCACCTGCCAATGTTGGTAGATTACTTCCAGCTATAGAAAGGGACATTGAAAGAAGCTTGGTGCAATAAAAACCTCATTATTTGGTCATTAAAGGCAATGAAAGTCAATAAAATCTGATCACTAAACTGACCTAATGATGCACCTCGTAAAGTTTGTAGGAATGTAAATAGAAAAGGGATGAGAACCCAGGGTGAAAACACTCCGCATACCAAAGCACAGTCATGACGTCAGCCGTACGCCTAGTGAGCTTCCTGATGTTTGCTTCAAACTTTGATCTTAACTAACAATTTGCTATTCAAAGGTGCAATACATGTATGGTTTCTTGGCACAAGTGAAAATGAAGATATAAGGTAAGAGTTCTTTGTATTTTAAAGCCCAAGGAAAGATTTAAAAAATCGACACAATTTAAAGAAAGAATTAAGAGCTTGTTTATCAGATAGTACATGTAGTCTCAGGAAATATAACGCAATACTGTAAAAGTGGAAATTTTCGCGGTGTTGAAATTTTTGCGCATTTCGCGCAACCAGAAACTAGCGTGAAAATAAAAGCACGCGAATATTTTTGGTTGCCATATGTTCCTGTGCGTGATGTCGTGATTCCGCGGAATTAAAAAGACGCAAAACTCTTCTTACCCAGCCGAGCGCGAAGAATTAGTCGCGCGAAAATATCCACTTTTACAGTATGTAGATAGGTTAGGAGAGTCCATTCGAATTGAGTTATACATAATTTTAAAGCTTTATATAGATTCTGCTCTCTCAGAATCTGTCCTCAACTAAAAATCCATGTCTGGCAACCTTTGTTTTGTTTTGTGATGCAGGGTCACAAGTTGAAGTCTCAGGAAATATGAAAGAATAAAGTGTGATGGTCACTTGAGGTCAAAGTTTTGCTAATCAAGCTGAAGTGAGTTTTGTTTAGTAGAATGAAAACATGATACTAGTATTCTACACTGACACATGAATACATTATTAACTGTCTTTATAGTACCATTTCTCAAATCGGTCTGTTTAATTTTGTATTCTGTTGTGACATCCTGTAATGTTGACTTCTCGGCCAATCATTTGGAATGAATCTTTGGTTATCTCGACTCAAAAACTTTGATTTTGCTGCACCTTAATGTTCCTTATGACCATTTTAACTTCTGATTGACCGGTAGAAAAATCATTCCTATTTCCTTCAAAACTTCTTCACCATGGACTTGAACTTCTTTTTAGAATATCTGGAATGCCACTAGGAAGTATAGTGTGCATTTACACAAGAGAGATATCAGTTTTAGCATTGTGATATGAAATTAATTATTTGCTAGATAATAATATTGACTGTCCTTCAAATGAGGGCTTGAATCTCCAAACTGCACATGCCTGAAAGAATGACCAGGAGAGCGTGACCCCAGGCACCTATTAAGTGTGCAAATCTAGTGTGGCAAGTTGCATTGTGGGATTGAAAAAAAAAATTCTATTCGTGTGCCATTCACACACACCACACGTGCATATTATTGTTCGATTTAAAAAAAAGAAATGCTAGATTAATTTTTCTATAAAGATGCGTATCACAACTGTTTAAAATTTTTTATGTTAACACATAAGAATCAACATTTTTCGAATCATGTTGCAAAAAATTTGTGTTTTCAATAGCCGTTAATTTTGGGTGTGTATGAATGCAGCCAGTGAGTGGGTTATCAGTGGAGTCAGATGTGGACAAACAAAGAAAACATGGCATGCATGACTGTGTGTTCTGAGCAAACAGTGTTTGTTTGAAAAAATAGATCACATATTGATCTAGGTGTAGCATGCTTGGTGTGCCACTATCCACTTTCTGTTTTCCTTACCTCAGAATGTTCCTGGTCCATGGAACATCAACTTCAAATTTAGGATATACAACTGTAAAGGGCAAAATGGTAGAACTTTCACAAACATTCATATCGTTCGGATACATGCAAATAGAAATGCTCTACAGGAAGTAATGTTCTGAGGTACTAAATGCCTTAAAAGCGAAACTACTGGGCACCATCATAGACAAGAAAATTAGAGATATAAGTAAAGTTCTATTTAAAGGACACGTTCACCTTCATAAACATAAGGATTGAGAGAATGTAGCAATATTAGTAGAACACATCATTGAAAGTTTGAGGAAAATCAGACAATCCGTTCAAAAGTTATGAATTTTTGAAGTTTTTGTGCAGTAACCGCTGGATGAGAAGACTACTCCAGTGTATGAATAACTTAGATGTCACATGCGTACAACAATATAAGGAAAACATAAAGAGAATTTCACAAAATGCCATGTTTTGAAAAAAGTACACATTCCCCTGACTCGTTACCGACAAATGTTATGGGTAATATTATTCCCCCTGCCTTTAGAAAGAGGCAAGTCAAGAGCTCTTTTATTATGCGAAAAAAGTGAAAATATGTTGAATTTTCTTTTACATTTTCTTTATACTGTTGTACGCATATGACTCACAAGCTGTAGTAGTCTCCTCATCCAGCGGTTCCAACACATAAATTTTAAAAATTCATAACTTTTGCATCGATTGTCCAATTTTCCTCAAACTTTCACTGATGTGTTCTACTAATATTGTTGCATTCTCTCAATCCTTATGTTTATGAAGATGAACTTGTCCTTTAATGTGAGACTTTTTCACCTTGTCTTCAAAACCAAGCTATGTACATGTATGTCCATCCAGTATTAGATTTCTCCTCTCTGGCATATGGCTGTTATACCATCCTCTCAAGTAGGCTGAAATAATTGTGAATCTCAAGTACAGAAAGGAGAACAGACTAATAAATGTTGATCAACAAATAACAGGATAAATGAACAAAAGAATAAAAATAAAAAGATGCGCCATCTTTCCAAAGATATTAAGGCCCAAGGTGTTTTAATTCGAACATGGTTTATGCAAATTTCTTGAACTGCGTAAATATGTGTGACAAATGCATATATGCAGACAGACGTCCAGTAATATTGTGTTGATATGCTCATGTCAAAGGTATGCCTATATCACGCTTAATTTAATGCATGGTCTAAATTTAAACCATGGTCTATATATAAACCGCCTTTATTTATTTGGACCTAAGTGTTCACTGATTGTAGAAAAGGCTCTAGAATCATGTTTCATAGTCTCTCCAGAGCTCAAGTGGATTCAGATAAAAATAATTCACTCAGTCTAGCATCAGTTTGAACTGCTTGTGTTTGAAGCCAACTTACATTCTGCGAAAGAGCAGATGTACACTGTAAAGTAAACTTACATGATGAATCAGATTCCATATTGACACACTGTATTTGAACCATTACCAAATGACTTTTCTTGAAACTTTGACCCCTATTGCTACTCAATCCTACTCTTTTTTCCCTATCAAGGTAAACCTTAGACTTCTCTTCCGCCACTCCCAGATTTTTGGAAGTCAAAATTTGTCGCTGCTTTCTCCCGTTTGATGCCAGAGTGTAGAAGTGTTAGTGTGTAGGCTTGTGTTGTTTCCTACCTCTCAGTGATCTCTCATTTGAGGAAATCTTTATGGACATAACTGCGACTGTTTCACCATAGATTGCATACAGGTATGTACAGCAATCACTGCATTCTTTTTATCAGGGTATAAAAATGGTGTACTGAACGTACTGAGTACTGAGTTAGACATCACATATGTCGGCACCTATCTCTAGATAAGTGCCATAAAGTCAGTACTGTTTCCTGAGAAAAGAAGTGGGAATGATATTCGCCTCATGAATGGTTAATACTGTGTAAATATTTGAATTCAATTTTCAAAAATATAAGATTGGAATAAAGAATATCAGATTAAAGTTATGAAAAATAAATAGAAATTCCTAAAGAAATATGATGGTAAAAACACATCTTTTTTTTAGAACTCTGTTTAGGCTCTAAGAACTGTAGAAATTAATCATATTTAGTACTGACATGAATTGAAGATGTAAATGGCAGTGGAGTGTAAAGTAAATTAACTCTAGATAAAACAATACAGTGAAGCAATTGAAATTGTTAAAGTCTCATTCATATCATGCAAAAGATTAACAAGTGATGAAATTTTACAGTTGAAAATTCCTTCATGTAGTTTGCAATCTTGATGTCGTAACACCCAGTGTTATTGGATCAGAGTCAATCACTAATTTGAGACATCAAAATTCTCTGGTTTCATGTGAGGACAAGCAAACTTTGTTATTTGGGTGTTTAGGGCATGTTTCTCACTGGAGGAGACTTCACCCCAACTGCCTTGACTAATCAGTCGCTGTGACCCCTGTGACTCCAAAGACCAAAAAATGGCCTGTGCTCTCAACCAAGAAGGCGACTCTAAGGTGACTTAGACACCCCCAAAAAAGGCGATAATTAGTTCGTCCAGAAGTTGCAGAGATGTCACAGCGCCGTCTCCAAAATGTCTTCTCAGTTGCTGAGACGTCTCCGCGACGTCTCTGGTAAGTCACCAATGGGTCTCCGCAAAATTGCGAAGACTTCTTGGAGACATCGTGATTAAAATTAGTCTCTGCAGCTTGGCCACGACTTAGAGACCTTTCGGAGACGTCTCGATGACCAGCTGGAGACTGGAAAGAGTCTCCCAAAAAATTGAACATGTTTGATTCTCCCATGACTCCCTGGAGACTCGGCTACATTCCAGGAAACATTGTAGAGATGAGACTCACACGGCCACCAGGTCACCAACTAGTCTTCAGGCCACTGAGGTTTATCCAAGTTGGTGTGCTGCCCTTGACCCACACACAAACTCCTTGACTCTCTTGAGAAAAGACCAAGGGTGAGAAGATGCTGAATTGCGGTAGATTGCAGTGTGCATAGGAAATGGAAAACTTGTTGATAATTGATGGATGGTACAGTATGAGAGATGGAAGCCAAGTCTTACCTGACTAGTGTGTTCATTGTTAGGGTAATTTACTTTGATTGGGGATAATTGGCAAATGCCAGCGACACTTCTTCTCTCCTCACAAAAAAAAAAAAAAAAAAAAAAAAAAAAAAAACTTTTTCACACTTGTAAGAGACAGGGTTGATGGGACAGTATGGCATATTATTTGAGATTGAGGTGTGTATAGGATCAACCAGGGCTGTCTATTATTGATGGGAAAATTTAGAAAGGGGAAGTTTGTGGCTGATGAGAATTTCCTCACTTCATAATGGGAGAGTTATTCACGGGATAACCAGCCCTGATTGAGGCTTTCTCTCCTAACGCCGTTCCCATACACTATGTATGTCTGGGACCAGACTGAGGCATAAATATAGATTTACTCATCAGGGTGATCCTTTAAAACCAAGGCCTCTCTCTCACCTCCTAGTAATCGCCTCTAATTGATGAGACCGTCATCCCGTAAGATCTCGCGTCTTTTGTTCCTTTTTGTGCATGATGGGACTAGGGAGAGCAGACAATGTCGCCCTCGTTTGACTCGTCACGTTAAGAGAGCTTCCGTCTCGTTGAGCTAGAGCATGAAGGTTTCATGTGAGAGCAGCGAGGCTCTGCAGAGGTCTGACTGATCCCTTGCTCATCCTTAGAGAAGGAAAGAAGGGGGGGGGGGAGGATGTGTGTATACCAGGATACATTACTGATGGCTTTAAGAGCTGTCAAAGCCCGTTTCCTCTCATGGACCAGTTTGTAATACTAATGAGGTATTCAGATTTTACGTAGCATGATTAATGACACCCTCAAAGCTCATGGTAAACTTGCCTGAATAGTCAACTCAGAAAACCACCTGTGTGCAAGAATTGCAGATGAATTATAGATTGCCTGAATTTAAAGCCAATCCAGCTAGCCAAAATGTTTCATTATATATACACACAAAAAAAATTGCTACCATGAATATTACAGCTTCCCCCATTGATTTAGAGCTCTTCTTACACTCAAATGGACTTAAATGTCTCAACTTCCATTGCACAATTTGATCCGAGAAGTGGAAATGTGTAGTTGGCAGTGGTTGGTGTGGGCAGGTCCAAGCTGTAAATGCATTTCAAAATGACTTTGCATTTATCAACTCTACAGAAATGCATTTTTGGCTCACACGCATTTGCGATGGCATCTTTTTCTGCGTTTCAGAAATACATTTTTCTAACCCCATACTTAAAACAGCTTCGTGTTAATATCAACTACCCAAAACTTCCTGAAAGTTCAGTTGCGAGTTTCTTCAAGTTGTCTCCCTCTGCAAATTAAATTTATTAAGATCGCAACTGCTGATCTGTAAATGAACAAACATGTCGGAAAAAAGGAACCAGTGGGACTCGAGCCTGTCATCTACTCTTTTTCTGGGTAGCGACACAAATTGAAGAAACTCACAACTGAACATTCACCCCCTACCCCCGAATAATATCTTTCATTCACTTCGTGAAAGTTGTTTGGAAACTTTCTGTGCCAGAAGTGAAGTGATAAACACTCTTATATCAGCCCTGAATGTGCCTACCACTTTAATTCCATTTTTTTTTTTTTGGCAAACTGTATATTTGCACTTCAAGAAAAAAAAACCCAACTTGGTTACCATGGAAACTAAATTCACAAAGAATAGACAGTAGATCCTCTGTGGATTGCTACCATTCTTTTCCCCTGGATGATGGAGGATTGTGAGCCAGCTGCAAACTGTCCAGAGAACCCCTGAGGAGAAGTGTGACTTGAGGATGACAGAACTCATGATCTATCTGTGGTGGGATGGGTAGTGGTTGCCATGACAACATCCTGTCATTAATCAAGATGCGATACAAAGGAGTATTTGTTTGCATTTCCTAAGACATCTTTTACTAAATTGTTTGGATTGGAGATCTCTTCAGAGAGAGAGGGGGGGGGGGGGGGTCATAGACAATGGATGCCTACAGGGTAGTGACATCAGTTTACATTAAAAATTTCAGATAAAAGATAGATGAGCTGATTTTTTTTTTCCCTCTACGCTTTGGTTATTTCAAACAGTCTGGAATGGTAGTCTGGAAGAGGGGTTACTTACCCCTGTCAGGAGCTGGTAATCATGGTGATTTCGAAAAGAAAAAAGAAAAGAAAAAAATGCACCTCTGGAAAAAAGATGTCTTTGAACAAATTTTCAATACTTTACCTTGAAGTAAAGCAGGGATACTCATTTCAAACATTATTTTACATTAGTTAGAGCCACAAGTCCCCTGTAATGCCGACAGCTCTGTGAGCAGATAATATTCAGTAACAGACCCCAAGTTTCATTACAGTAGTATGTCATTATTCACATTATCTTTGATTGTATCATAAGATAGATAGCTATGTCGAAGCATTGCTGTACCAGGGATGTGTCTGTAATCCAAGCATTGCTGTACCAGGGATGTGTCTGTAATCCAAGCATTGCTGTACCAGGGATGTTTCTCTGATTCCAGAGCCAAAAAATCAGCTCAAGCAATCTTGCTAAGATGTGAACCTTTTGGTCAAAATGTTGCCATGGCAACAAGTGCACTGACTGTGCTTTCTTGGAAGCCATCTGTGTGCTATTTTTGTCTCTCAGTCACTCTAAGTGCTGAGTTTGCATAAATGAATAGATTTTACTGTGTGGCTCTCTCACTTTGCTAGTTTTTGCTTCTTTCCAACCAAATATTCTGGATATGTCTTTTGTAGAAATGAGAAGGGGAATAAAAACATGCAGTACTTACACCCTGGAGACATTTCTCCCTGAAAATAGCAATGAGATTGAGTGCATATTATGCTTCCAGTGATTTATTCTATCAGGAGACTGAAGGAAATACATATTGCATTGCTGTACTGATATATTCAACAAGACTCTGTCAGGCTAGTAGACTTGTGTTGGCTGGTTCATCGTAGGAGAAAGTTTAAAATGTTGCAGGCAAAGAGAGGAAAAAATACTATACAAGTACTTCATGCAAGCGCAAACTATTTATCCTCGGCAAGGTAACTGTACACGCTATGAATCATATTTTAAGATGATACAAGTTCAAAGAAGGTTGAAAAACAAAGCCTGTTTTTACCACTTTATAGATTGAAGCACTCAGAAATCCTCTCCTGTTAATGTTCAACAGCATGTTGACCAGCCTGGAGCTGAAACTCAACTTTAGTTTAAGAATGATGTATGATTTCTCAACATGAAATCATGACCCCTCTTGACTGTGAATGTCCATTTCTTTTTTTTTTTTTTTTGCTTGCTTGCTCTCTAGACTACAATGTGCTTGATTATATTTTCCAGTCGTTGGAATTCTAATGTCTGAGGTTGCACTTACCTGAAAAAATTTCTGAAGTATAATCAGCATTCCATATGTGTATGAGGTATTTTCTGGTGATAAATAAAGGCAACAGTGTTTTCATTTGTGGTTTAAATACTTATTTGAAACACCAATAAAAGGCCAATTTGAAACCCGCTTGAGCTGCAAATGCCTTTCTGCGAAGTAGATAATGCAAAGCCTTTCTAAAACATGTTTATATCACAAGGCTTCCCTGGTCAACCTCCAACAGTACTCTACTTCTCGACAGTAACTCCCGAACTGTGATTTTATGATTTGTAGATAAATGCTGCATACCTGGAAACATATTTCAAACCACATTTGTATGCCATCGAACTGCATTATGAATTTATCTTTAGAGTTAGATAAAGGCTGCATTTATAAATCTTTTTATGTGTTGTGGTTGTAAATGGCAGGCCATTTCCACATTCAGTTACCCGAAAATAAGTCGTACTGAACTGTGAGTGTGTTGATCACACGGAATACACATGACTCTACTCTCATTTTAATCATAAGTACAACAATCTTTCTCATAGTGATCAAGAGATAACTCCAGACAGTTGGCTGCTTGTTTCAGTGTATCTCAAAATCATTCATAGTAAGCTTTAGAGATGTACATAGGCACATTCACACATGAGAGGTAGCACTTTTTAGATTGTGATGCAAAAATAAAGTGTGTTTGCATTTGTTCATATCTCAAAATAACTCGAAGTAAGCTTTAGAGATTACAAAATATGTATAGTGGTAGGCTCATTCACACACAGGAGTTAACAGTTTTTGGATCATGATGCAAAAATAGATTTGTTTACATTTATTTGTATCTCAAAATAACTTGTAGTAAGCTTAAGAGATTTTAAATATTGTGTAGGCTGATCATACAGTAGGTTATCAGTTTTTGGACCACAATGCAAAAATCTGTTTTATTTGCATCCCCCCCCCCCCAAAAAAAAAAAAAAAAAACCTCTTTCCGCTGCAAGTGAAGTGCTTTTAATTTTGAAACTACACCTATAGATGTGTAAACAATGCCTGGGGCATTAAGCAACCTCACCTTGCCTTAGGCCCTGTGTGCTGAATTGCATCATGGGAAATATGTATGGGTTTTGGGGGTTATTTGTTTTTGTATGTCGTCTGCACATGCTACCTGAGGCAGGGTTTCCGTAAGAATATCAAGGTGGGCTGATTTTCATCGCACAATGATGCAGATCATCTTATTATATACTTTTGGGTAATATGTCCACATATGAGACTAAATCGCTTGTCACAGTGTTGGAAAGATCAAATTGTTATTTTTTCAGGTGTGTATCAAAGGGCCTTTTGCTCTGAATACATGTAGGTGGACCTCACTTTTCATAATAGAAGAGTTACCACAGGATTTGTTGTTGTTGTTGCTATTGCTAATGCAGAAACGTCGTTAGAGGTTAATGCACTGTCGACTAAAGCCTCTCCAGTAAATGTACCAGAATTGATGACACTGTATTAAAACAGACGTTCATCATAGGTCCTAACCTATAACTGACAGCATGCTGCGATGTAATAATGCATTTCATGATATATAGTCACAAAAGCATTGTGTAAATGACTCTCTTGTGCAGAATGTAAACAATATCATTTCCGGCAATTTGGAACCAAATGCAATGAGCCCCTCTGTTATTGATTATCATCATACTGGCAGGTATCATAACTAACAAAGCAGCAGGAGTGCTTTACAATGATGAGATGTGTATTCAGGGGTGGATCCAGAAATTCCGTTAAGAGGGGCGCCTTTACAAAATCAAAGGGGGGGGGGGGGCGCACACATCCCTCCCTAATTTTTTAAAATTTCTTTTGTTTTTACAAAAAAATAAAGGTGGGGGGGGTTGGGGGGGGGGGGGTGGGGGGGGGTGGGGGGGGGGGGGGAGGATGTGTGCCCGGTGCGCTCCCCCCTGGATCCACCACTGATAGTGAAGTCCAGTTAAGTATAGAGTGTAATACCTACATTAGCCTATGAACAGCCCCTTTGCATCACCCCTATCCGATCCATAGCCCCTCATCCCTTTCTCCCACATCCGCTGCCCTTTCCACTCATTGACAATGAATACTGCAATGGACGACTGCCAAGGACGCTACCTTTTTTCTGGAAGGAGTTTATTGCCATTGATTCCTTCATTGATGTAAATCTCAGGTCGTTTTCACACGGGTTCAAAAATGTAATTGCAGTACTGAATTACAATTTGGATTATCGTCCGTACACACATCCAAGGAAGTCTTTGCAGATTCTGTAGTTTTGAATTTCAGAGCGAAGAGAGGAGGTGTAGCTTCTTTCCGAGTTTCCATCAATCACATGAGCGGTAAGTAGCATGCACTTGACTGCAGTGTGAACATTTGAGGAGTGCGGTTATCGGCGGGAGTGGTTGAAAGGTCACTGTAAGCTCCGCCCCCAAAAACATGATTTGACGGTCAATCTGTACACAAGACTGTTTTGTTCATAATTCTGGAGAATTGTGATTGGAAAACACCTCCAGACCATCATTCGAATCATGATTAAAATTGCGATTTAAATATAGCTCCGCGATTTCAGTTTGCAAACACGCTGGCACAGTGCGTCATTTGAATCATGATTATTATGATGTAACACTATAATCGTCATTCTAAATACACATTCTTGATATGTGTGAAAGCAGCCCAATATACATGTAGGTGCCTACTGTATGTAGTCCCAAGCTCTGTCCCCTTTTTCCTCTCTGTCCACCCCTGCCTCAGCCCCCAGTTTATATAATACCCTGATGTCTAGGATAGTAATTAACACCCACTTCCTGTTTGCTTTATAATGCTCTTCAACAGATCACAACAACCTTTACAGGATTCGACCAAATGTCTCTCTGGTAGAATTTGTGGCTTGTCAACCAAACGAGGGCAGGCTCCAGATCTGTTTTCTTTATTTCACACCCTTGTTTAGGGTGTGACTACCAGTGCCCTAGACAGGCACTTCTTGTGAAGTTCAAACCATGTCCATGCTCAAACACGCAGGTGTGTCCCTCCACACATGACCTTGCCATACCCTTTAGGTGTGGCATAGTGCTTAGATTCTCTCATGGCAAATTGCTCAGCTTTAGTTTCAAAACTTAGTAATCAATAATTATTTTTAAAAAGAAAAAAAACTTGTGAAAAAATCCCAGATCCAAAGCAGAAATATCAATGTACAGTCAACCTCGCACAGGCCAAAGAAATATTCCAGCTCAGATGGATGAAAAATATTTTTGGTTCTACTGTGTATGGTGAAATTCAAGTAAATCAAAGGATTTTCTCTGATCGCTTTGAATTCAAGGTAGGCAAGGTTGACTATACATTCCTTGTATTTGGCTAGGTATATCCACTAATAGTATGCAAAGTGGAAACGCTTCTTGTGATTTCCACAGATGCACAAGAAAGAAAATACAAGATCCAGGCATTTCTGACAGTGATTGAAATATCTTGGCCAATGTCGCCGCTATTTGAGCAGACGACATTTACAACATTTTCAGAGCTCCTAGATCCATGCCAGCTTGCCAGACCAAACAAATTACACTGAGTGTGGCTCCTTCAGATTGCATGATTTATCTTTTGAGGTAGAGACTGAAGTGTGAAAACAGAAAACACACACAACACCTACGTTTCTTATTTCCGTCGCTATGGAGACGGCGAAATGTGAGCAAGATCTCATCAGTTCTCCCAAGTAACTTTAGCCTGGATGTCTGAAACTGTAGCATTCATCAGTCATTGTCTATGGAGATCTTGAAAAGGGTAATTAGTCACAACTCTGTATGGGTTGTAAGTCTGCTGATGTTTTCAGAGCATCTAGTTTTTTGTTTTGTTTTGTTTTTATTCTAGACCAAAAACTTTGAATTCAAATGCTACAACTGTAGCTTCCCATGAGCATTGTGTAAAAAATCAACAAAGTCACAGAGCAAAGCTGATACATTTGGATATTTATGCAAATATATCTACATTTGAGAGGAAGTGACATTGATGAGGTCTACTTGCATCGTTATCACATATTTTAATTAGATTTAATGATTTGCCATCTTAAAATGCTTCTTTATGCACATTAACACAGCGTCTTCAAGTAATTATTAATTTCCTTTAAAAAACAACAGACACAATACTGTTATTATATATGATATTATATCATAGAGTCTCGGAACATTTTTTAAATCACTGCTCCCAATGGTAAACATGACCTTTAATATTGATGGAATACAAAACATTAACCACTTGGGAGCGTGTCATTACCAGTCTATCTCTTTTCATTTTATTTTAAGTTTTGCAGACTGACGAATTGCATAGGCCAGAGTTCAATCATTTCTTTCTCATTTATAGACAAATAGTGAAACAAAAGTAAACACAGCAAGGTGAAACATGAGTGTGCCTTGGAGTGATTCTCATTGGAAGAGGGAGGGAGAGAGAGAGAGAAAGGGAGATGGGGGGGGGGTGGGGAGGACACCCCTTAGTTAGATAGCCTTCTGGAAAGAAGGGAAGAATTTTACTAAACATTCATTTATATCACACACTTCCTGTAATGGAAGAAATCATCTTTTTATTTCATGTTTTGATCATCATCTTTGTTCTGTTTGAAGTTAGGTTGGAAATTTAATGGCCTCTGGCTCTTCAGATTATGTCTAATTACTTCTTCTCTTTCGTAATAATCGTTTGATGTGAGGCAGAGTGACTAGCGAGCAACTCTCTCTGGAGCTCTACGAGGTGTCTTGACGTCAAACAAACGTCTCTTCCTCGCTAGAGACACTTCCTGTCTAATAAAACCACAACCAGACAGACACGCACACAGACACACACAAACTCATGCAGACATGTACAAACACACACACAGGCACAGAAATTGTACAGATACTGTACACAGAAACAAAAACACAGACACAGATGCATGCATACACACACAGCGGCACACATGTGCTCCAGGAAAACTCCCTATCCCCGATATTATGATGTCACTGCCGAGCTAGTAGACTCTCCGGTTGTTTCCCTTCCGTCACTGGGTGCAGGGGCCAAGGCTTGTAGGGAAGGGAGGACTCTGCTCCGAAGTCGGCATGCTTGGGATTTTCCCATTCATTCTTACCTGGGCCGTCACGCATGAAGGAAGGAAAAGGCAGCAGTCGCAGCTCTGTGAGGGAATCACGTTTATCTCTTGAACGTTGAGCCAGGTTTCTGACTCGGACTCGTGAGTGAATTTCATTGAGTCTGGTCTATTGCCTGAAACCTTGCCTGAAGATCCGGCGTAGTGACTAGCCGAATGTGACACTCCTATTGTAGACTTCGTTGAAGTCTGATTTGGAAATTATTCATTCTGGTTTATGTTCTTTGTGTCTGGCCTTGTGGTCCATCATGCCATCTGCAACTAAGAGTAAGTCTGGTCAGATTAAATCAATTTCTGTTTATTCCTTCCAGTAAAGAAGGTTCTTAGAAAACATTAAAAAAAGAAGAATATATCCAAGCCTTGCTATCTGTCTCCTTCACAATCATATAAAAGAAAATTATCTTGCAATAGTCTAATGTAAACCCAGGCAAATTAAGTCCCTCTTCAGTCCCCACCAAAGTTGACAATGCAAATGCTATATCAGTTTTTACATGTGATATGTTATAAGAAATATTTCATTAACCTGTGTCATTTCCATGAACTTTCACCTTTTATTTCAATCTTGGTTCCTTTAGTGTGCTCTTCAGACCTTTGTTTGTCTGCTGTTGTTTTGGAGGGGATAGATTTTTTTTTGTTATGATTTTGTTTTGATACATATTTCCCGCATTATTGGTTAAAAAGTGATTTACTAGGCAATCAGGTCTTCAGAGAGAGAGAAAAAAACTGTTTGATCATTGCCAACATAACTCTTCTTAAGTGTCATATCAGATTGTGCCATCGAATTTCACGAATCCTTGCTTTCATTTTCATGATTTTAATGCAGTTCTCTGAATCTAGCCAACATGAAATAAGATCTGTAGGCCTATGCTTCTCATAGTGGCTTTGAAGCCTATGTAGTTATCTTGTAATCAAATCTTATTACTGGTATTAGTTTCACTTTCATTGAAACAATCCCTCTGAAAATGTCTAACATATCAGGCACAGGGGAGGTATTAGGTATCAGTTGAGTGCACACATGGAGGATAGGGGTTAATTCTTGTAGAGAATGTTTACATTCAGTACCAGGTCTGCTAAGTCTTCCTGATACTACAAGTGGCTTCCTGTAAACTTTAAGCCTTCAGCAACTGAAGATTCAGTACATAATGGCCTTTGGTTCCCTGGGAGGTACAGCAATATTACTTTCATTTTGACAACTTTCTAAATGATGCAAGATAGCTCACTGGATGTATATTTTTATCTATTGTAAGTTATGGTTATATGAAAGCCTAGGAAACTTTACTAAGAGAATGGTATGAGTATGTGAAAACAATAAAAATGGTAAAGCATAAATCTGTAGTGTATAAAGCAGATAGTAAAGGTTTCTGGTGTTTTAGGGAGTAATAAGATGGGTGGTTGAAGGCGGTTCAGTTACTAATAGGTTACTAAATATCTCATCGAGTCTGGACAGAAGAAATTAAAAAATTCCCTGATTTTGGGGATTTTTTTTTGCCCATTAAGATCCATGTAACACACAAGTATCTTCTTGATTGTTGGAATCTCTCTGATTTCATTGCGTGAAAGTTGGCAGCAAACATATTTTTGTTTATGAACTATTTGATATTATGGTCTTCTGCCCAGAAATTTATTATTCCTCCTGTAGAGCAGTGGGAGGAGAAAGTTCATTGGACCTGTTTCAATCAACGTACATGAAAAGTACTCAAACCTGATCTGTGTAAACAGATTCACGGCAGTGTTTACATTTGTTCAGCATTGCTGATCTTAGGAAAGGAGTTTGCCTGTTACAACACAAGTTGATCCCTGATACCCTGGGCAGGAAACATTTTATTTCTACACCGGACTTTTTACAGGCAGTTCCGTCTTGACAATGTGCAATGTGCAGAGCAGCTGTGTAGCATGCACCATGCACGCAAATGTCTAGTCTCATTTCTGACAGTCTAAAAACTTGCAGACTTATTTAATGTCTATGCATTTTAAGTTCAATTTGTTGGTTATTTGGACTTAGATATTTCACTATATCATTTTATTTGATTGGAGCATTGTAGAATGTTACTCAAGGTGAAAGATACAGTTGGTTTTCATGTGTTGCCAGATTTTGACTCACAACATGTAGAAACGTGCAGAAATAGCCGTAAGACAAGAGACAGCTATGCTGTGATGTCAGAAAACTGACATTGTGCCTGAAATGAGACTAATATACAGCATGTCTTGGCCATCATTGTTCCATTGTCACTTAGTTTTAATGTTCATTCAAAGTTCGGGTAATGAGAACTAACAGTGAGATTTATTCCACTAGTTGATTGTATGTAAAACCTCCATCTCTGTCACACTTTCCTCTACATAATCCAATATGAAATGTGTAAGACATCATTGATTACGTATTAAGTGATTGCATATATGAATCAAATACTAATAAAAGAATTTGATAATTCAGTGAAATAATAGTAATTTAATAATTTCTCTTGCAGCTCAAATCTTTTACACCTGTAGACAGTTGAGTTTAATCATCATCCTTTGGTATGTGTTTAAAGGAATGATTGTACTCTAACAAGAGGCTCCTACAGTAAACACCTGAGTCAGGTACGTTGTAGGCATGAATGTCACAGGTAGTGAGGTCATACTAAGGTCATGTTTGCTTCTGGTGAGAGAGCGCCCTCACAGGTGGCAGGGAGGCAGTGTGTACCATCGATGGATGGATGGTGAGCTCCACGTTGGTTGTAGAGAGTGTGTGAGTCATGGAGACAAAAATAGATGATGGAGTGTGGCTACTTTGCTATGCACTGGACGTATAGCCTCCCAGCGCTACCCTTTCTCTATTATGACATCTCGTTTGCAGCGAAGGTAGGCTGGCTGTTCGTGATGGATCGGGGATGATTTGGGGGCTGGCTGTAGCTGTGAGAGAAATTATTGCCTAAACGAGTGAGCAGAACTCTTTGCTTCATTCTCCTCATGGAGGAAATTTGATGAGAGGCTGCAGACAAAATGGATGACTCAGTTTGCCACACATTCCACAACATACCTCAGCTTCTACAGGTCTTTGAATGTAGCGGCCAATATCAGCTCTTGGTCTCTATAGGTCTTGGGATGTAGTGGTCAAAGGGATGTAGTGGTCAATGTTAGCTCCAAACAGAGAAAGTGAAAGTGATTCCATGCTCTACTCATTACAGACAAGCAAACGACTCTATAGATACATAGATTCCGCATGTAAAGGCAGTATGTTCAAATTCAAGTTCAAAGTAACATTTATTTCCTTCAGTATTAAATCATTATGATAAGAATTTCATACAATGACAATTTATGTACTGAGGAGCCGTGGTAAACAACAAAAAGCACAGCTTGTATCGCACACACGTAACGATACAATGCATTTACTGCTATAGTGAAAAGTAAAAGCATACTAATTATGAAAACTGGATGTACGTATTGTGCATTTATCAAATATATAGCAAATGAGTAAACTTGTTTGTGTCTAAGGGAAGAATTTTAAAAATAGACATTTTTTTTTTCGTTTTTGGTGAGTATTTAGCAAATAATTTCACAGTTTAAAACAAGTGTGATGAATGCTTTGCTGAAGGCAGGACTTTTTATGCCTCCGCCCAAAGGGTGCCGGAGGCATTATTATGTCTGGGAATATGCTTAAAGATCATTTGATCTTGTATTGTGTCTGTAAATTTCAGAGTTAGAATTCAAATGTGCTCTCAATGGTGCATGAATACTTGTATACACTATATCACACTGCTGCAATTCATGAATATGAGTGTGAATGATTCTAAGAATTTGACAGTGCAGATAAACATGAATATGAAATAGTAGACAGATTGAAAGTTTGTATCATATTTGAGTAAATACTGCAATAATAGCACTAATAATGGCATTATTGTCATGAAGGTCCAAACATGTGACATGCTATAGTCATGAAGTATCTTACCCTTCCCTCTCTGTCCATATAGAACATACTCCATATGACATCATATGCACTCAACCTTTTACCTGTGTGAGCTGGATGTACAAAAAGTGTGTACCTTGTATAAAGTCCATAGTCATTACCGTTTCCCTCAGTCAACTAACTTAATGGCGTCAAGGAAGCAAGCTTGATGTGATGCCTCATTTAAGCTCCAAAATTGATATGAAAATACAATGTACAAGCATTATGAATTATCCAAGTTTTTGTACCAAATATTGCTACTTTGCAACAATTGTACATATCATCCACTGCATGATGTATAAATGCAGGGATACTGTCAAGGACAGCTGGGTATGTCAAACTTTATGACTCACTGCCCTCTGTTGTTTGTCTTCTGACAGTCCATACACCATTGTCTACATGTGGGTCTTAGTGAAGAATTTCACATTGGCTTTGATAGATATTGACTCAAGTGTGTATCCATGATACATGAAGAGATTAAAACTTCTAACTCCCCTGTGTGGTATCAACAATGACGGTCATAGAAAATGAAGGCCTATTTTGCATTATGGTGATGATTTCCTTCAAATGGGAATGGGTTAGTTTGTGTAGTACAATGTGTTTGCATCCATCTTGTCATGATGATGTAAACTAGAAGGTAAACCAGGCTCCCTGGGTGTTGATGTTTAAAGTATTCAAAGATTACAGAAATAGTTTAGATATTTGCAGTGACACCAGTGATAAATGCGTTGTAACCTGTTTATACCACAAATACACAACATTTCAGGCATTGTATGACCGAGTGTAAATTTCAAAAGTCTTGAAGTAATGAAATAGCTAGACACCTCTTCTGATAGAGTTATTTTTTTACAGGGATCATTTTTTTTAATCATTACATTTACAGAATGTGGCAGCAAATGTGGCAACTACTGCATCACTATTTTGCATAAAGTTCAATTATGCAACAAATGTTGAACTGGTTACTGGCAATATTCTGGACCTCACAATTCATACTGATTAAAGTGCTAGTGTTATAGCGCTTAGAGACATTTCATGTGATAATGCACTATATAAATATTGTGAATTATCATAAACATGTGTTTCCATAGTTACACATTATCCAAAGAAATAAGCTGTTTGGTAAATATCAAATGTAACAAAAGCAGATAAAATTTGAGAGAAATTTGAGGGACTTTCCGGAAGAATGCGGTCTATTCTTGTTTTGTGATAATGCAAGCATTGTGTGTTTGTGTGTGCGTGTGTGTGTTTTTTCTCTCTCTCTTTGTTATCAATTTCCTGTGTTAAACCTCACAGGAAATTATGAAGATAGAATCTGCATTTACCAGCAAAGTAAGGTCCGTTTTCCATTAATCGTTCTGTTGACAATGGACACATCCGACCACAATAAGTGATTGGTAAAAAAAAAAATGATTGTGGTATCAATGATGTGTGTGAAATAATGGAACTTCTTTTTTTCTGTTTCACATGTTGATTTTCTGATTTATTACTTAGAAGCTGATTGATTTCTTCCGTATGTCGTGTGTAGGCTTTCGTTCATGTGCTGTGAAGCGTTTCAGCTCTAGACTGAATGTCAGTAGTGTTGTGATTTTCTTCCATTATGTCTGCATGAAATCAGGATGAATTATGAATGAAATTTATACAAAACAAAATATTTCTTGGATGTATATTGTGGCATTAATGATTTAAATTCCGCTGCAGCCATTTTTGAAAGTAAATAAAATCGATAAATCTGGCTTTAAAATCATAATTGCGAAGTGAACATGCTGATAACAGGTCATAAGCAAAGCCGTTACATGTGTAAGGCAAAATAAATGCCTTGTCATGTGTATGTACGCTCTCAACCAATCATTTGATTAGGATCTGCTTTTATTTTGTAATGGCTCTTATCTGGGTGCTCTGATTTCCATTGCCGATATTGTGTTCACTGTATAGTTAATGCTGTATTAATATTGGTATCAGTATCACAACTTATGATGTAATGCATTCCCCTGTGAAAGACATCTAGAATATAATATGCACTGAAGTTCATTCCATGACATAGTGTCGACAGTATCACATTATTGGATAAAAATTGATGAAGCTATAAACAATGAAAAAAGTTACATTTACATGCCGTCAGTTGCCAAGCTCTTTATAGGACATTCAGGATCACTTGCAGAAGAATTTATATGGTGCTTCAAGTGTACAATCATATTGGAAGTATGCAAAGACTAGCAGTCAAGTATTGTGTGTGTTGACTAAACCTGCCATCTCAGAATGATTACAGGCTTGCTCTTGAAAGGGGGGGGGGGGGTATCAAAACTTTGGTTGATATAAAGTGTACCTCACCTTTTAAAAGTGAAAGTTGTGATAGTATTGATAAAGTAGAGATGGACTTTATCTCTGATAACTTTGATGAACTTGAGCCAACCACTCCAAGAGTCTACAGGTAATGGCTGTTTGTTTAGTCAATGCTGCTATACAAAGTACTTGACAACAAATGCTGCTAATAGCTCTACAGAATCTCTACACATCCTTTAATACCAGGAAGTCATGTGAAAGTCACAATGCACAGAGAGACATGTTTACCCATTTTACAGTGTATGTAAATTCCAGATTTTGTAGACATGTGCGTGTACCTGTGTAGAAACACACTTCACACACAGCTACAGCTGTCCTGAGCTGATCTGGCTTATGGGTGAAAAAAAGTTTGATGAACTCTACAGAGGATACCGCCATACACTCATCTATCTTATATTGTGAATGAAGAAATACCATTAGTCAAGCCATTGTCTGTCCATTATGGGAAATAGGAATTTATGAAACTAAATTTGATAGACCCACATTGATGTGATATATTTCTTCCCTTTACTCTTCTCCTCTCTCTCTCTTTCTCTCTCTCTCTCTTTCTCTTGTTTGCTCTCTCTCTGTCTTTCTCTCCTTTTCTCTTTTTCTTTCTCTCTCACCCTGTCTGCCTCCACCTTTCTGTCTTTCTGTGTTTCTTTTAATATGTTTCTTTCTATCTCTTTCTTTTTTATATTTCTTTCTCTAATATCTCCTTAATTTATCTTTTTCTTTCATTTCTTAAATGTGTTTTATCTATTTCTATCTCTTCCTTTCAGATAATAGGAGATATCTCTAAGAGAAGTTAAACAAGATAGGACACAAATTAACCCATCCACGTACGGGCCTCTGTGTAATCTGTAATATCGTGCCTGCCTAGTAAGTTGGCCATGAACTTGGGCGCGATCTTCCCTACGGCGCGATCTACACGCGAAGAGCATTCATACGTCATTGAAAAAACTGCCTGTGTCATTCCCACTAGGCAGGAGGGATGATGCGTGTACACTCGTGCTAATATGCACTTAGTTGACTCAATACAGCACTAGTTTATGTGAATTTTATGAAAAGAAATAATAAATTGTGCAGGAATTATGAAAAAATATTGTTTCTGTGTATTTCATTGATAAATCCTCTTCATTTCAAGCCATCTGTAATCACATCTTACCCACTTGCGAATCGACGTGTCCATAATGTCCTCGAGCCCCCCCAGATAGCTCTGGAACATTCCATTCAATGACGGGGTTTTTATTTTGCAACGTTATCTAATAACTCTCATGTAAGCAAGTTCTTGCTATGGCTAATCTATTTTGTAATGTATCATAATCTATCTATGCTGAGATAGCCTAATTCAAATTTGCAGAGACATATAAAAAGATTTGTTTTACAATCGTGATACGTTCAACTACTCATTTACCCTGTGCTGAAATCCGCATGTCTGCTCCGCACATGTTATCGCTATCGCTCAAACTTCGATCGCGATGGCTTGTGTGTGTACAGGTACACAGTGCTAGTGTGACGTGTGTGGAGAAGCATGGGGCTGATGTGGTGTAGTAAAAAACAAATCGGACGTTCGAAGTCGTACATTCAAGAGCTAAAACAGACAAATAGCGAATTCAAAGTCCACTGAAAAGGTCTTGACATTGTAATGTATGTTCCAAAATCATGTCTGGCTTAGTTTTGAGAGAATTTTCTACACGCACGAGATCAGGAATGAGATCGGTGAACTGGCTAACAACGTGTGTACTGTGAACATGTGACTGGCTTGTGCACATGGCCTAGCTAGGTGATCGTGAGAGTGCGGCAAGAACGCTAGGAATGCACCCGAGATGCGGTGTGTTGCAAATTCTTGGGGTGAAATTAGACTTCCTTGTTCAGCCCGTCTAGTATCTATATTTTTTTTAATAATTCTAATTCTTCATAAAATCACGATAAAAAGACTTCATATATTCATTTCATATTTTAGAAGCGTAATATAAAATATTTTGGGGGTTTTTTCAGTCCAAGAAAAAAAAATAGTTTGAATAAAAAAATAATAATAAATAGTCGTTCTTGACTCAAGTCTAATTTCCTGCGCCTTCTTGCAGTTACCCCGCAGTTGCCCATGGATACGATGCATAAATAATCAGCTGTTTACTGAGTCGTACTAGTGTACCACCCTCTACTGCTCTTGTTCAAATTGAGAGGATTGTTATTTTATCGGCGGCACTTAGTTTTATAACCTCATCCAATAAAAAGACAAATTCAAACATCAAATGGTGTGACAGTTTTTGTCAGAATTCCCTATCAATTTCAACTTGTTGCCAGGATAGTTTTCAGATTTCACTTGCTTCATTATCGAAGCTGTTTGACATTTGAAAGAACTGCTCCATAAGAAATCACCTTTCATTTGTTATTTATTTTCACAAACAAGTATTTTGGTCACTTGAATATTTCTTATTATTATTTCAATGTCATGATATTTCATGATGGTTATGTATTCTGTCTTTACATGGCAAGATGGGATTTTTTTTTCCATCCAGGGTCAAAGAAGAAAGTGACAGGAAGGAAACCAAAAGGATAGGGAGGAAATGAAAAGGATACAATGAAACACCTGATCAGCAGGCTCTTTTTTTTTTATTACAATGGTGAATGCAGTACATCAGAATTTAAGTACAGTTCTAAATAATTTATCAGTTGAAAAATGAGCAAAGAAAATGGATTTCATCGAGTTCTAAATGAAAACTAAATTAGCATCGCCATTATGATTTAGATCTAGAACCTAGTGCTAGTACTACAGAATAGACCTGATGCAAACTTGTTGTCAAGCTTTTGGTTGAGTTTCTTCAGAGACACGAATTTTGGTAGCACAATACCCGAGTGAATAAGAAAAAGGGAAAAAAAATGAATACACAACTGTAATGCAGGTCTCTAGACCACTCCCGTGCACGAGCGAGCATCAGCCCCCGTTTCTTCAGTGTCACTCTCGTCATTGGCCTAGGCTAGGCTACTCGTGTCGTAGTTTTACTCGCCATCATCAATGTCATACATGGTTACACAAAATAAATTACATCTTGCCATCACCTCAACCACAGCAAAACCCTGAATATCACTCCCATCATAGTCACTCTCAGCTCACAAAACGTATCAGCAAACGATACAGACATCGCAGACCTAGCTAACTAGCTCTAAACATAGTTGTAACTACGCCACGTTAGACATTAGTTGTACACAAAAATGAAACGGAGGTGAAAAACTAGTAATGAATACACGAAGATCATCAACGATGGCATATTACCGTAGAAAAAATACACAGAACATCTTGCACCCAAAAAAAAAAATTGAGGTAAAAAACTACGATGAGAAAAACTAGGGTGAAAACACGATGCTTGGAAGACGAACGATGAAGACACTACGGCAAAAATGCTTACACGGAAAACAAACGAGTGGGTACCACACAAACTACGATGTTTTCGCACATACGTAGATAAGCTACATCGTGTTCAATCAAAAAACTCAACAAACACTAGGACAAAAACTCACCTCTAAATTGTTGCAAACGAGAAAATCACTTAGAAAAAATGAACAAAACACTCTCAGAAGTACGATTGTACTCTGAGAATGAAAGATATAGAATGATACGAAAGCAAAAGAGAGAAAAGAGAGAGAGAAATGGACGGGAAACCTAGAGAATTTACCCACACTCACTAACGTAAATGGAATTCAACACACACACCCCCGTGCCAGCCCCAGCGCGCATAGCAGTACACGTACACACACAAGGAGATATCGTCAAGCACTCTATGAGGAGATCGATATCACGATACCGCATGTAAGAAATCACTGCAGTTGCTGGGGCAACAAAGATACATGCGCGCTGTAAACATGAATATTGATTAGTTTCTCAGCAGGCTCGAACCCCTGGCAGGTGTTTTGGCCAATAAGAGACATTCTAAAATATGTTTCTTTGCATAAATTATTTTTCTGAGTCCCAGTAAGGATCTCTGTGATTGGCTAAAATTATTCTACAGCTCCTGGCCAAGCCTGAGGTCCTAGGACGCCCTCTTTTGGTCATAAATAATAAAAACCACGTTTTTTGTGGGAGTTGACGGGGATGGGTTAAAATAGTCTCAGTATGATGGTAGTCGAAGTGATGATAGTTGTTCATATTTAAAAAGAGAAACCTTTTTTATTTCAAACATGATAGGAAACCATGTGTATATCCTATGTCTTTTCTCAGATCACCTGAGCCTCAGAGTGTACAAGTGAAACAATGACCCAAAGTTTTCTTTTTCTAACCCCATGCTGAATTTCCTATAAAATGCAAGCCAAGATATCCAGGGCATGAACTTACAAGTGGATGGAAGTATCATCTTCCTACAGCAACCCTCATCGAAATCTTTGTTCTCCTACAGCCTAGATTCAATATTCTCTCACTGTATGTAACTGTTTGAGCTTATTGACAGTGAAATAAATCACTGATAATATAATTATGCATTTTAACAGTGAAAGTATTGTTCAACCTGTATGTTTCATAGTCAATATATATTTTTTTTTCATTTCCCAACCAGCGTGATGACTTTTGTTTATTAATGCTGAAGATATTTTAAAGGGATATATGCCTCCAAACCTGTTATCATGTTGAAATGCTGTCAAGGAACATACAACATGTAGACATCAATTTCATGTCCCATTCTTTGAAGAAGAGCTTGATTATTGGAAGTTTTGATAATTCTACAAATAAGATACTGAAACTGATTGCCTGCTGCAAACTTGTTGCCATGACAGTGACCGTTATTGTCTGTGGTGATTGTTAGTACTTTAGAATTAAAATAGTCTGTGAGCTTGAAATGTAGACTATCTGAACTGTGACTCTATGCTACTTATGACATCATGTGGGCAGGAGCCAAAAAAGGGTCATCACAAGGTCACCTTGACAACTTTCCATGTTAAAGGCCTCATGCCGGAATTAGGTCATTGACATATGATGGCACGAGAGGCTTTTAAATTGATAAACAAAATAGATATCCTCAGTCTTTTCTTTTTCTTCATAAAGAAATATCTTTCTGTATTGCTGAAATGATATTTGATTAGACCCTGTGACATGTGCAATGTTGAGATACTATTAGCCACCTGTTGAAACACAAAAGAAGAAGCATTTGAGACACTTGGTAAAAGAGGATTCATGAAGTTGAGTTGTATAGTCATCAACCACAGAACCAGTCAGCTCTCCTGGATTATATGCACAGCAGAATCCTGATTCTTTGTGAATGAAGCAAACTAGACAGACTGCCTCTGTGTGCTATCAGAAATAGTCCAACCATTTTGGTGCAAAGTTCATGGATAGTTGGTAGATAGATAGATAGATAGATAGACGGATGGATGGATGGATGGATAGATAGATAGATAGATGGATGGATGGATGGATGGATGGATGGATGGATGGATAGATAGATAGATAGATGGATGGATGGATGGATAGATAAATAGGTGGATGGATAGATAGATAGATAGATAGATAGATAGATAGATAGGTAGATAGATAGATAGATTAATAGATACGTGTAGATAGATGAAGGATAGGAAGGAAGATAGATGGATTGACTGATAAATACTGTCTATGCTGTTATTTCACAAGGTTTTTATTTTTGCAAATTTTGCGAGTCAGTTGCTATTTCAGAAATTCAAATCACACAAAAATATTAACTGATCCTGACGTCTTGAATGTGACGTGCACATTCACATATCATGCATTTCTCCGTTCATTACTGTACTAAAAAATTGCAAATTTAACCACTCAAGTAATTGTTGGGAAGTATCGATTTGCTAGAAATTTTACTCGCTAAATATATAGCTCATACAGTAGATAAATCAATACATGCAGGCAGAATGGTTGACTAATCATGAAGAAAAGCAGCTAGATAAGATTAGATGGATAGATGTCGAGATAGGTAGCTGGTATGATTTATGGATGGACTGAAGAATGAAAGAGTGAATTGATGGCCAATGAGAACGGGAGAGTGATAGATGAATAGACACACAGAGCTCAGTGTGTAGGATAGAGTACAAAATGGCAGTTACTACACCTACTCTACAGTGAGCGTCTAGTCAGACATGGCAAGTTTATTTGTACCATTTTCAAGGGGGTGGATACATGCTCTGGTGCCGACTGTAAGCACATTTCTGACTTGTCATTTTCTTTCATGAGCAGCCACTTTATTACAAAGTTTGGAATAGTGCGTGAGAAATATTTACAACCAAGCAGGGGAAGTGATTGCCATGTGAACGGATGAGTCATAGTTAATGGGTCAAATCTTTTGGATGTTATTTGTAAAATTTCCTGTAGTACAGGAAGATTTCAGTCATAGGATTGGACTACGCTTTCCTGCTGCGATGCACAGGTTCTTGAGGCCTTGCATTATAAACCTCCCCCCCATAACTATCCATACATTTGTATATACAAGAGTAACAGTTAATTGCAAGTTTGCTTCGATTAGTGTTAGCCAGTGAGTTAAGGTTCATATTAGTGGAAAAAAAAAAACAGGTGAAACCCTGTGTATTACAGAATTTCTGTTCATACAAAAGAAATACCTCACATAATAGACACACTTGCCCCCAAACCAACACATATCACTTGTCATGCTCAGCAGTATCTTTGGCAATTTGTCACCAAGATTTGAAGTTCAAGGGATAAGGAGGCCAGCCAGCTTCCGGGCATTGTGTCATGGTTGCTATGGCGATAGTGAGGCAGAGGTTTGTGGCCAAGAAATCAATGTGTGATTTCATTAGGAAGGGAGTGTGTTTGTGGTGAGGTTGATGTCCAGATGAATGACACTA
The DNA here is from genome assembly GCF_040938485.1 of Diadema antillarum. NCBI lineage: Eukaryota > Metazoa > Echinodermata > Echinoidea > Diadematoida > Diadematidae > Diadema > Diadema antillarum. Next base: position 297,491 of record NW_027271135.1, read on the forward strand.
ATGAGTCAGGCTTTAAACCTAATGATGTTTTCAGAATACTGTATACGCTGTTATTTTTGCGTACAGATATTTTCGCGAAGGAGGAGGTCATAGACATTTTCGCGAACTGATACTGATGCTAACGTAAATGCGCTATTACCCTAGCACATGGAGACATTTTGCATGTTGTTAGATTCGCGATCCAACTGAGATGCACGAAATTCGCAAAAATTAAACCCACGCGAAAATAACAGCTTATATATAGCATGAATGGGGGGATACTGTATCTATGTGTTCTCTAGGAACCTGGAGAATAGGAAAACTGAGGCAGACACATGCCAATAAGTAGCGAGGAATGAATGCATGTAGACTGTTAAATCTCCAAGATAAATTAACTTTAGCTAGACATTAAGACATTGTTTATATCTCACTGTATACCTACCTTGTTTAATCATATCTGCATACGTCATGATACTAATTGAAAGATTTGACAACTGACTCTTTCATCCACGTCAGTGAGTTAAGTCCTTTTGCCTCTTACCGTTTTCTCCTTCTCTCAGTGTGATGTCAAACCTCAGCTGTGGACTAGTCTTAGTCCAAGGCAAGCATCATTTCTCATTGCTCCAAATGAATTGTGAAATTCATTTGATTTCAGCATGAAAACAATATATGCCCAATGCCCCAAAATATCAGAGCCTTAGTAATAATGAATCCCCAAGATATTTTGTTAAAGCCATGAAGTTGTCTGTTTTGAATGATCATAAGTATGTAAAACTGAATGAAATGCCAGCATTGCAAGGTGCAAGAAAATGAAATGCTATGTGGGTGCAAAAAAAAAAAAAAAAAAAATCTATTGCAAGATTTGGAAATGAAAATCCCTCATGAATAAGATTAGAGCCATGCATCAAAACATTCTTGAAAGATTGTATGTAAAACTGAATAAACTGCCAGCGTTTCAGGCGTAAATTGGACATCCATGATGATCCAAGAAATAAACTAAAATTGATGTCTGTTATAAGGAATTGGATCTGGAGAATCTCTCAAGAATAAGATTAGAAGCATGTATCAAAATGAAATGTTTTCATGAAGTAAGGAGAAGGAAGGAAAACAGCAGTGGTCTCGGCAAAACTAAAGATATCTCAGTTTGATGTTCCTTAAGCTTGCCAATGTTTTTGCAAGCAGCAGCTTACAACCACTATCCAAACAAGTCAGGTATCATAATTCATATTTTAAACATGTCATCTATATGACATATTACAGCAATCAAGGTTTGACGATTCCGTCTTACACTCTGATTTGTTTGTCTTGCAGTCAATATACTTGACAGCAGTTTGATGATTGCTCAGAGTTATAAATAGTTTCAATGGAGCGATAGATTTGTATGAAGCGTACCCAAAGCCTTATTATGTGTCAACCAAATCTGTAATCAGTTGCTCTAGTTGAGTCCAAGTAAAAATATGATGCTCATATAGTGAAAGGTCACAAGTGTGATGATATACAATTTCACACGAGGTGAAAAATGAAATGATGCAAAGTGTTGCTGAAGAGAGCCTCCCCAGCTTCTACTCAAACTAAAACCATTCACTATTTGTTTTATATAACCCCCAGTGCTAATGGGTGTGGTCCAATCAGAGGGAGTAATGTTCTGTGTGTGGATGGTGATGCTTTTTGTGTACTATCCAAAGCTCCTTGATAGCATTACATGTTTGATATCGAGTGCCCATGGGTATTTTTAATGTACAATGTATTTCCTGTGTTTAGCAGTCCATCAGGCAAATGACAGGAGGCTACATAAATAGAAACTTTGATAAAACATTGCATACAACTTGTATTTTCTGGTGTATCACACTCACCCCATTATTGACTGCAATCTTCTGATTTGCTTTATTTTGTTTTATTGATTTGATAACAAAAACGGAGAGTTGGGACTCTTCACACTTTCCATTCCATCTGAAGGTCTTGTTTTCATTATATTCAGGGTTAGTTAAGTATTTTTCATGTTAGTGAGTGTTTGTTGTGAGGATGCAATACAATGCTTGGGAACTTGTTGGAAATTTGACAGTAACTTTCCTTCCCCCCCCCCCCTCTGCCTCTGGAATAAAAACAGATCTATACAAAAACAAAAGTATTAATTGCTATACATCATGTAGGCCTACCACCTAATGTGCTCAGAACATCACATTTGTACTTCAACCACCAAATTGATATGAAATGAGGATGATCTCAAGGTGGAAACTGTTTTGTTGACTCCAGGTTTCTTGTTCTTCTAGTAAAAAAAAGAAAAAAAAAAGAATTGATTTCATGCACTGGTAAATACAGTAGGCCTATTCCAATTGGAAAACTTTCATAGTAATAGTGTTGGATAGGTCCTGTTTTCTTTGATGAGTTTTGCTCAGTAAGAATGTACTGTGCTATCAACACTCAGAGATGTAAAAGATTTGGGCATTACAAAGTTATTCTGTTAATAGATGTATTAAATTGCCCTGAGATCAAGGTCAGCCAGCCTGCCAAGTTGTTACTATCATGGATGCCCATTTTGTGGCGTAGTTGATTCTCAGACATTCAAGGGGAACTATGATCACATGTAGGCCTACATTGCTCCTGGCATGATGTCAACTGTTGTTAGAATTCGGTGTTACAGTATATTCTTTTATAGGGTATCATTTCAGTCCTCTGAAGATTCTTGCTTGTTTCACCCTCCTAAATAATCTGTCTCCAAGGAGACATATTAGTATCTCTGCAGCCTATAGTGTCAAGTAATCATAAGAGTCTGGATTGCAGACTAAGGAAGTCATAACTTGACCCCATTGTGAGGTCAACGTGGACAGAGCTGATGAATGGTCCCTGGTCTAATCAGCCCCTTTGCTTCTCTGGACCAAGTCACTGAGCTCAGACACTATTGTTTATATTTGGGACTAAACATGTTTACATAACTGTCTTTCAGCAAGCAGCTGTGTAATTGATGAGGTATTTAAAGGGAATGTGGAGACTGGGTTATAAGGGAATCTTCTTTGTCCTCCTTGTTCTATGTATGAAGACTACCAGAATATATAGATCTACAAAGTATGATTACTATTATGATGTTATGTCCTCCAATGTTTATTCATTCTTTTTATATAATCTATAGATAATATTGTATTGAATACATGCTGTGTTTATAAATGATAGCTATATCAGAAGAATAATTGATAATGATAAGAGTAATGATTTTTAAAATGATATTTATCATTATTTTGTCATCATCATCATCTTCAATGTTATTATGATCATTACTGATATTTTGATTCTGTTGTTCCTATGTACAGTGTGGGATCTTCTTCATTTGCACTCCAAGGGTGCATGTTGTCCCTTGGAAGTCAGCATCCGGGATGAGCTTCTTCTAATCTCTTTCCATTTCTCAACCCAAACATAAAACACAGAAGCTATACTGTAAAACCACAAACATTTATGTCATGAAATTTTTTTTTTTTTTTTTTTTTTGCATTGGAGCTGACAACCTTTTGTTGTGGCAAGAAACTTTTGGAGACCTTTGCTCTGTGCAAAATTCATGAACGTTTCATGCACCAAAAAATTTCTGATTTTACAGTATGCTATTCCTGTCTGTGGCCATTGCTCCAAGATGCGCATCTAGTGACGAAATTATTCATAAAATGTGTTTAGAAAATGTTAATATTTATTGTGAGTGTTTAGAAAATGTTAATATTCATTGTGAGTGTTTAGAAAATGTTAATATTTATTGTGAGTGTTTAGAAAATGTTAATATTTATTGTGAGTGTTTAGAAAATGTTAATATTTATTGTTGGTTTTGTTGTTCTTTGCCAGGTTTCAAGGGACTGTTTCACCGCAAACGAGAAAGTGATTCTGGTCATGCCGATGTGCCCTCCACTGGGGGCGAGGGTCAAAGGTCACAGCTATCATCCTCAGCCAGTGACCTGCACCCTGTATCGTACGCTGGTAGCTTACAAGACCTCCCTGAGAGACCCAGTGCATTCAACCGAGTTCTACAGCAGATTAGGACCAGGCCAGTCATGTGAGTCCAACAAGTTCATGCTGAGGAAGTTCATGCTCCAGCTCTTTAACCTGTTAAGAACAAGCTGATTTTGCTATGACATGCATTTCTCACAGACACCTGTCTGAGAATACCCGGGTCAAGTCTTCAACGGGTTAGTGATTACTGTATATATAGGCTGTTACTTTCGCAGGGGTTTAATTTTCACGAATTTTGCTAATCACTGTTGGACCACGAATTTATCAACACGCGAAAATTGTCACCATGCGCTGGGTAATAGTGCATAATGTTAGCATTGGTGTCCATTCACCAAAATAACATCTTGCGAAAATGTCCGTAGTCTCCTCATTTGCGAAAATAACAGCTTACACAGTATAAGCAAGAAAGCCACAGTATGGGAAAAATTTAAGCAAAATAGGTCATCAATTCAAGTTATGGACTAAAAAAAAAGCATGAAATAGGCATACCTTTCTCAGGCGAGTATCAATGCACTGTTATTGGATGTCTTTTGGTCTGCGCAATCTGTCACATGCATTTTTGCAGAAAAAAAATTGAATAAACCATGGACTAAATTTAAACCACCTTCATAAATACTGGGCACAGTATCTATATATAGTGTGCTGTCTTGTGCAACAACAAGGTTGTTTAGGAGACTAAAATGGTTATTATCCGTAAGGGATTAAATGACATTCATCGCTAATCATATACTTGTTATCTGCTTCTACCCAGAGCACAGTGCATAATGTATCTCAAGTCTGAGGCATCATGTCCCTGGTATCCATGACAACCAATGTGTCCATGACAACCTATGTATCCATGACAACTAAAGTATCCAAGATGACCAATGTAAATGCAGAAGTATGAGACACTTGAATGTTACATCATGCCTTATCTTGTTTGAAGATCAATTGTACGCCCTGTATTGTCACAGTAGCATGCCCCCCATGCTTTCAGGGTATGTGCATGTACCTGTAACTTATATAAGATGCACTTTTACGCTTAATATATTTATATGTTGTATTCAGGGAGGATCAATGACTGTTAGTGTAGTGTGCTGTATTTATAGCACACTTGATATATCTGATGATGAGCAAGAAGCACAAGGTTTTCTGAACATTGTTTATGTCCTTGATTGAAGACTAGGTGTGTCCACCTGAGAGTCTATTTTTCTAGGAAGAGTGCACAGTCCATCCTAGCTGGGTGTTGTGAGGGAGGATGGATAGAGTCTTCTGGTGGGGGTGTGATTCACCTGTCTGCTTGCAGTCAAGTCAACAACTTTACCATGCAGTATTAACCCTTCGAGGACGGACTGATTTTGCTATAACGCGCATTTCCCACAGACACCTGCCCGAGTATTCTTAGGACTCGTCTTCAAGGGGTTAAAACATTTTCACCTGCTGGAGAATCAAAGCAGGGAGGTGATCAAAGTGAGTGATGTTTTTAAACATTGAGGACTTTTTTTGGCTAGTTTGTCATGGATGATCCTTCTGTCCGACCTTGATTTCTGGTGTTTGCCTTTCAACTGTGTTATTTGTCACACCTGCATCAAATAGCTGCTGTTCAACAGTGTTTGAAATTCTTTGAAGAATGACTCACTAAGCAAGCAAACAGATACTGCTGTTGACTATTGTGTCTAGATTGTAAGCTGAATGTGATTGAACTTCGATGGAAACAAAATGATGAAAATTGTAAGAAGAAAACTTACCAAGTGGACTCAGAGGAAGGAAGTGAGGAGAAATCTAAATGATGTGCTGGAGTGTCTTAGTCTGTCTTGCAGGAGAAAACATTCGATAAGACCCTAGTGTGTCTTGGAGAGAGTCTGTGAGTGTAGACTAGAGAACCCAGGGCTTCAGCCAGCCGTGATGGAAATATCACACCGGGAACATCCCACAAAACATTTGTTGAGATCATTCTCTGCGATCTACATTTGTTTACCTCCGAGCTGAAAGCATTGAAGCCTCGTTAAGAAAAAAAAAAAAGGCGAAGGAAAAAAAAAGGTAATGAATACTTGTGAGTAGGACAGAAACATTTCCTCCTGAACACTGTCCTTGACTAATTGAAAGATCAGACCGCATTCAGGCCTGGCCGTTGTGTGAAGAGACCCACGCGTGGTGTGTTCGTGTACTTACAGTCAGAATCTATGCATCACTTCACCACAACACAAGAGTTTGGAATCACAGAATTAGCCTAGCAAAACCAAAGCAAATGGCAGTGTCAATTCAACGATTTTGTAAACAAGCCGTGTGATGTATGTGGTGAATACGATCAATGATAAGTAGTAGATATGAAGTGCATGCTTCTTGGTGTCAAGTTACTCGCAGTGTGATAGCAAGGAAACAAGTCGTTGTTCTGTGTGGTAGAGAATGTTACCGGTTTCATTTTGAAGTCATGTGAAACGGACTGTTTAGAAGATTGGATCCTTTGTTTTTATTCATTCTCTTTTCCCACAATGGTAAAATGTGCAATTTGATGAATCCTGGCTTGTTTCATCTTTATGCCAATGAGTTTGTTGGATTGGTGTGGTGAACTGAAGAGTCGTCATAGAAAACATTGCGACTGGACAATCTTGGAGGAGTAGATTTCTAATTATCAAAACACACATTTTTCTCGCACAACCAGGAAATCTTTGGTGATATACTGTGGAGTTCTGTGTGACATCGCTCATTACCAAGTGCGGAGGGTTGTTTGGTTTTATGCAGGTAGAAAACCTATACTTCTGTTCTTCGTGATGGATCATATGAGACAGGGGAACCCGTAGACTCTCACCGTAGTCCCACTGCTTCATAACTGTGTATGTGACATTTCATACTGTTGCTCAAGCTGTTTGTAGGAAGCATATATTTCATATGGCCCGAATCTTGAGTGTTGGAGGATTGTATGAAAGCTAGCTGTTTACACCGTGCTAATATTAGTGGCTGTGCTGCACTTCAGAACTTCAGACCTTCTTGATTGAATTCCCAATCAATCCCCATTGTCTTAGCGTCCCAAGGCCGTTCGGTTCAACCCATGAAAGTTTATCAATAAACTTTAGAGCCTTAAAGGGAAGAAGAGAAAAGTGAAGGAGCTACCCATACCTGAGTCAATATGAACTGTGTTTTAACCAGAGGGGGAACATGTCTGGTGAAATGACATGGTGGAGATATACTCTAATGACCTTCCATATATTGTATATTTGGGAGGTACTGTAGATTGAGTGATAAAGAGAGATGGAACTAAAACTGTGAGGTATGACTATGACATGGATACCACATTTGTTATCACACCTTTCATGGAGACATAGCGTGATGCCTGTTGGAGCCTGGAAACTTGCCACTTCATCCAATTCTCTGTTGACTGTGCTTGGGAGTAGAGTTCAAGTGGAGTTACCAAAGTCATCACTGAGTTAATTATTAGGAGCACAGTCAATGATAAAGAGATATTGGAGTCGGCCAACTTTTTTTTTTTTCACTGTGAAGCCGGAATTGTTCTCGCAAATTTCCTGTGTGTGATAGATCCCATCCTTTTGCCTGCACTGTACATCGCTGGATATTTCCGGCAGACTTCAGCAATGTGGACAGGAACTGTAATAGGCGATTAGCAAATGTGTTGGTCTCAGCTCAGCATTCTTACGCTACTTTTGTTTTCTTTTACGAATCACTTGAAACGCATCTTGCCGAGAGTCGCTCATCCCACCACAGATATCTGGTGTCTGAATGAAGTCTTTCAATTACTTTTGAAACCATATTGGAGAGATACAGCTTCTTGGTTCGCTTGCAAAGCAGTTGTGCTTACGGTTTTTATATTGCTTGCTGTGTGGATTCTTTTCTTTTCTGAGGACTTTTTATCACATTGGAATTTTATACATGTGATGTGTGATCGTCTGTTCTAAACTCGGTCTCACAGTTCCTACAATAGATGTCTTCTTGCATGTAGTGATGAGAAACAGAGTTACGACATGGATGTTTTTTCTCTATCTTGGAAGTGGTGCTCTAGCATTCTCAATTTCACAGTCTCATTAATTCGCACTCCATGAATAAAAACTGCATGGACAGATCACAAACAATGGCAGTCACTGACTCGAGTGAGGAGAGGGATGTTGTTGCTATGACAACAGATAAGAAGCTGGATGCTTCATCCTCCCTGCCCGCATCGCTGACAAGGCGTGGCCAGCAAGAGAACAGATCACAAACAATGGCAGTCACTGACTCGAGTGAGAAGAGGGATGTTGTTGCTATGACGACAGATAAGAAGCTAGATGCTTCATCCTCCCTGCCCGCATCACTGACAAGGCGTGGCCAGCAAGGGAAGAGGGTGGAGCGTAAGAACTCGTTGCCCATGGCTTTTGTCTCCTCTCTCCTCTCCTACAGGAAGAAACCACAGGAAGGTAAAGGGAGTCAGAAAGGGACGGCAGCACGAACCAAATCAGATGGCAGCGACACGGAAGGGGCGCCCTCTTTGTCCACGATGGGCGGTATGAAGGAGGAGAAAACAAAACGATTGTCTGGTGGGATGAAACTAAAGGAAGAGGACAGTCGGCCCGTCATGGATGACACGGAGTCTGTGGGACTTGGGCGAGAGGTGAGTATGGTCTACGTCTGTATGTCCAAATGTCATGTCCTGAAAGCAACCAGACAATAATATGTGGAAAGGTTTGTCTGTTGATCACTGAATATGTGAAGGAATTCTGCATAGAGGCTTAGAGTGTGGCAGAAAATTATTCCAGATAAATTTTTACAAACGATGAGATCAAGTTCTTATCATCATTTCAAGCAAATTTGATTTGTACACCAACATCCCTTGGGGATGAATAAGGTGCTTTTTTACTAAAATGGCCTTTGAAATATCAAATGCGGAGAATCAGATGTTCAGATTATTTTGTTATTGTTGGTGTCTTCTAGAGTGACTAGTAGAGAATTTATATTTTTTTAATAAAGTTTTCACCAAAGCATCAATTGTAAATTTGTTTATTTACGAGTTGGAATATGTACCTCTATTGCATCACTGATGAAGCAGAATAGACTATTTACCTGTGTGCGATGCCTTTTCCGCACGAAAGCACATGAGAGAACAGATTTCAGCATATTTCACATTTTTGTTTGGAGTAAGCATAAGTGCACCGAAGCATCTCTGTTTCCTTGGAAGCCTTAAAGGATAGTGACTTATCGTTTTGTTTAATAATAATAATAATAATAATAATAATAGTGGATACTTGTATAGCGCACAGGTCTACTTTTCAGTGCTCATGGCGCTTCAAAAATGAAAAGATATCATATATTTACATGCATATACATATTCAATCATTTCAACAAAGAAGAAAATGGTAAACAAAAACAAATATATACCAAATAAAGAATACAACATATACCAATTAAAAATACAATATTGATCCAATATTAATGGCATACAGCAATTACAGTCCTCAGTATGAAAGGAACAGATAAGTTTTAAGTTTGGATTTGAATGACTCTGTAGATGACAGTTCCCTTAACTGAAGAGGTAAGGGAAGGGATATTTATTCTCACTAGCGTTCTACCGCGGGATCCCGCAAATTTGCGGTAGGACGATTTGCCGAACGCGTAATACGCGCTGAACGTTTTTTTCTATGCGCAGCGGCAGGGGGAAAAAAATCGTGCGGAGGAACGCGGTAGGACGCTGATCGTCCTGCCGCGGTAGGACGGGCATGATTCATTCTTCGTGTGCACGCAACTACGGGCAGATACTGAAGTGGTGCACGCACACCCTTTCCCCGTCGATCGGATCATCTCTGTGGCACAACCTTTCTAACGTTTGATGCATGCACGATACACTCGTTACATGTATCATGTTGTAGTGTATTTGAACGGCTCGTGTGTTTCACGCGGGGTTAGTAACGGTGCGTTTCAATTTTTGAGTTCTCACGATCGTATTAATAAACATTATACACTTTCTTTCGATCTCAACATAAGCAAAACTGCGTTTGACTTGTTTGCACTTTACGAATTCTTTGAGCTCTGTCACAGCACGATCATGACAAAGTTTTGTCAAATTCTTTCGAAATCATGCTCAGCAAAACTGCGTGTGATTTGTCTGACTACAAATATACAATCTAGCAAATTCTTTGGGCTCTCTCCAGCACGATCATGACATTTTTTATCTAATTTTATCTTTTTAAAGTTTTTGTTCGATCTCACTTTCAGGAAAATTGCGAGTAATTTTTTTTCTTTGAGTTTGTACAGTACGATCATGACATGTGAAGCAATCTATCACACACTTTCTCATACTAACAAGCTAGTAGTAAAGTTGGGCAAGCGTTTTGGAACAAGGAAAAAAAAATGCTTGACCGAATCGGGCAAGCAAATTATTTTGAAGGCATCCTTTTCCCCCACATTTTCCCTGAGCTCCAATATCAATAAACCCATAAAAATCGAGCATACGGAAGCCCTAAACTAACGACTGTCTAGCGCTGTTACGCAGTTTCAACAACTTTCTAACACTTACTTTTCGATGAAACACGAACACTCGAGAGATCGCTATGATCGGAAGTACGAGTAGTTATACAATGTACATTTGTACTTGAATATTCCAATGCAATTTGTGTGTGAATAGTATTCCGTAGTGACAAAGCCCAATATTTTGGCAGTAAAAGTAACCACCAGCAGAGAACTGGCGTTTTCTGCTCGCCGTAAGCTGTTTGCAGGTGAGTATAGGTGACCCCCCTCGTAAACAGCCATACAGTAACTGTTTGTGCACCACGTGTCTGTAGAGCACGCAGCGAATTCGGAGAAACAAAACAGAACGCAGTCACGTAGACAAAGTTGTGAACACCAACTTGACCAAGAAGGAAATAAAACATGAAAAATCCCACGATGGCAAGGTGCCAGACTTGGGGGAAGGGTGGGGCGGTAGAATAGAGAGCATTCAACAAAGGAAACCGCGCGCACTGGTGCATTCCTGGAGGTTATAAGCAGTCTGGGGCCTGGGGGACCCGGGATGGACAGGTAAGGAAAGCAAATCGAAGACCGAGGGCGAAGACCAAGGATGTCAAACATTTAATACGATTCGTTATCACAGGCTATTTTTTCTTTTTCCTCTCATTTCTTATCTGTCTGATCTTTCATTTATCGGTAAAAAGAAAAAAAAAACATTAATTGATGTCAGGATTCAAATACTAGTAACTTGTTTTTTTGTGTGCCTTATTTTCTTTTCTACTGAATTATATCTTACCTCAATTATCACCACTGATCAGGGAAAAAACAACAGTAACTGTTCGTTTCTCACAGTTCACAATCCGAAGTTTTTTGTTTTTGTTTTTGTTTTGTTTTTTTAATAAAGAAAAAAAAATGAAAGAGAGAAAAAAAAAGTTTCGGTTTTCCGAAGGTTCGCTTAACAAAATATGGAAAAAGAAGAAGAAAAGTTAAGTAATTTTGAAGATTTGTTGATTCGAAAGCGAAACACAATGTGTAATTCTGAAGATTCCGCAATCCCGAAACTAATAGGCCATAAGTTTCGTACCACGCAGACCTATACATGAGAGTTCGTTCTAAGATTAACAAACTTTTTCTCAGATTTACAAACCCTGGGGATATGCCACAGTAATATTCGTATTAACGAATCCTTATATTTTCTTTAACAAACATCTGGAGATTTTGCGTGTTTCAGATTCGAAATAACGGGGTCATCCTACAAGACCGACACCCACGACTCATACAGCCCACGAGTTCGACATTGAAAACAGGTCCATGAGTCATACAGGTCACGAGTCATAGAGCCCACGAGTTCGACGCTGGGCAAATGAAGTTCATGAGTTCGACACTCGGTAAAAACGGCTCACGAGTTCGACATAAATAAAAACAGTCCACGAGTTCGATGGATATACAACACGGGATTTAATGTGTCGGTCTCGTTAGGCCTTTTTTTGCTCACGTTAAATGGGTTATTCAAATACCGGTTTTGATTGATTGGCTAAACACAGTCACGTGATGGAGGCACATTGGTTATGTTCGCCCATGGGCAGAACATTTTTGTAATGCTCTCCCATGGGAAAACATTTTCACGTAAGAAATGACAAACGATACCAAACGATTGTACGATCATATTTTTCACGCAATCGATAGGATATAAATTTGCCTATTCCGTACAATGTGAAAATTAAAGCAGATGACCGATAATTGTAATGCGTACGAAAGTGTGATAATTTGACTAACCCATATAGGCCTAATCTAACAGATAATGACTTTCGTTGTCGGGAACATGTACCAAACATTCCACCATCAGGGTTTGAAACACTATTTCGGGAGGCTGTAAGTTCCTCGACTTCGTCTCGGGACTTATAACCTCCCTCAATAGCATTCCAAACCCTTCGGATGGAACATTCGGTATTTTCCCTCCCCGCCAGTGGACATCATCTATGTCGAACTCAGGGCTGTATGACTCGTGAGGTGTATGACTCCTGGACTGTATATTATGTAAATATGACTCGTGGGTGTCGGTATCGTGACGTACATGCACCCGAAATAACGAAACATCAGAATTTCCTTTCAACGGAATAATGTATACCGTGCCTGAAAAAATCAACCATTCTAAACCAAAAGATACTATACTTATTTGTTACGATTATATCTCCACGTTTTCCATACCTCCTTGTAAGATATCACTCACTGCCATATGAATACTCCTCGATAAAAAGTAAACTATGTCGAACCATATATGTTAACTTATCTTGCCTCAAGGATTTTGTCTTTTCTTGATTATCCCTAATAACCAGAAGGTTCGATAATAAAAAAGAAATAAATATATAAAAAAATGAGAGGAAGAAAGGATCGAAGGTTCGTTCATTTGATAACGAAAATTGATTCGGTATACTGCAAGTTCGTTTATCAGAAAAAGTTTCGTACGACGTGATTCATTCTCTGATCAACGAATCTTATTTCATTTCCAGAGAAACGAACCTTCGGAATAATGCCACAAGTGCAATGGGATAAACGAACCTTGTTGATTATTTTCGGATTGACAAACTTCTATATAGTCGGCAGAGGGAATCTGCGTGTATCGGATTTGCAATAACGAACCATCGGCATAACGAACCTCCTTCTTCTTCTTTTTTTTTTTTTGTCGGAAATTGAACACCACGCCTAGAAATCATCGATAGTGTCGAATAAGAATGAAACTGATTTCTTATACCTCAAAGATTATTCTTTTCTGAACTTTCTCCCAATGCCCGAATAAAAAGGGTGGTTTTAGAGCGTGTTGCTCTGAAAGTGCTTTATTCCAAAGGTTCGTGAATCCGAAAATGATGAATGATATGGCCTATTAAATTCTCCGAAGGTTTGCCAATCCGAAATGAAGGTTCGATTTTGTGATGGTTCGTTAGTTCATATATAAAAGGGTACTGTTCGTTATTCCGAAGGTTCGTTAATCCGAACATTTTGTGGCGTTATTTCGAAGGTTCGGTAATCCAAAAATGAAATAGGGTTCGTTATTCAGAAGGTCCGTTGATCCGAAAATGAAATAGGGTCCGTAACGAACCTTCGGAATAACGAGCTTTTATTTCATTTTCGGATTAACGAACCTTCGGAATAACGAACCTTATTTCATTTTCGGATTAATGAACCTTCGGAAGAACGAACCTTCGGAATAACGAATTGTAACCATATGTATATGTTGAAAAAATGGTGTTATGTTGAGGTGCATGTAAACACATAATTACAAACACAAGAACACACGATTCACAAACTGGAATACAATCGTAATCTCTATTTGTGGAATTGATGAATTTTATATCTACTCCTGACATTATTGTGATGAAAGAAAAAATATCTGCTTCTTTGAATCTCTCTAAAAAAAAATCGAGTGAAAATATTCACCCTTAAAGGAGTGAATACAAAAAAGAGTGAATTTCGAGTGAATTTCGAGTGAATTTTGAGTGAAAATGTTCATTTTCACTCGTTTTAGAGTGACCTCAGGGATCACTCCAAATTCTTCGAGTGATCCCTGAGGTCACTCCAAAATGAGTGAAAATGAACTTTGCATTCAAAATTCACTCCAATTTCACACTAAATTCACTCTTTTTGTATTCACTCCTTTAAGAGTGAATATTTTCACTCGATTTTTTTAGAGAGTACGTGTGTGCGGAGATGGGTTAAGATGATAGGTGAGTGGTCGAGTCGCGACTTGATAATGTTTTCATCAGCGTATACTCCATTACAAAAAGTTTTAAAAATGGAGATATCAAGGAATGAAAATTAAATGAAAACACACACGTATACAGAATCACGCACATACCCGTTTAAAGCTGACAGAAGGTTCGTTAATCCGAAACACACAAATTCCCTATAATACCTACAGAATCCGAAAATGGAAAAGGGTTCGTTATAATCCGAACATTTGTGGCGGTATTACGAAGGTTCGTTATTCCGAAGGTTCGTTAATCCGAAAATGAAATAGGGTTCGTTGTTCTGAATGTTCGTTTATCCGAAAATGAAATTGGGTCCGTAGCGAACATTTGGGATAACGAGCTTTGTTTCCTTTTCTGATTAACGAACCTTACTTCATTTTCGGATTAATGAACCTTCGGAATAACAAACCTTATCACTTTTTCGGATTATCGAACCTTCGGAATAACGAACCTTCGGACTAAAGAACCTTCGGAATAACGGACCTTCGGAATAACGAACTACAATCGGTAGGCGTAAATTCACACACGAATACACGATATTATACACCAAGAGACGAACTGGAATATAATCGTAATCTGAATATGTGGAATTGCTTTTATCATTGTTATTTTCATTTTTTCCTCTTCCTCTCCCTTCTTACGAAACTGTGATGATGAAGAAAAAAAAATTCTGCTTCTTGTATATAGGTTACTTCATTATTCCACACTTGTGTGCGAAGGTAAGGTGAGGGGTACCGAGTGGTCAGGTGTCGGGGTCATCCAACGAGACAGTGGACATTGGAGTAGTGCATACAGATGAGGCTTATGAATATGTCTTACGGTATTTTTTGAAAAAGTGGACCTTCCAGACTTTTATTTTATATTTATTTATTTATTTACAGTATTTATTTTTTGGGGGTGGCGTATAATGTATACGCACCCTAACACCACCCCCGCTACGGGCCTGCTGATCCTGATCATCCTCTTTGAAATAATGGGCTGCGTGTTCCCCTTGTCATTTATCAGCCCCTTCTCATCATCATTTTATAACGATGACCCCCCCCCCCCCCCCCCCCCCCCCCCGTCTTCGCCGCAGGTTATTCACTGCTGTATAAGTTTGTCTTAATTCGATTAAAGGAGTGGTATAATATATTGGGTGATTTTTTTTTTTTCATAGCAAGATACTCACAAGCAACCTTTATGAAATGTTGAAGAACATACAATTCTAAGAGGAATTGAACATTCATTTGAGCAAAATCTGTTTTGAAATGGCTGATATAAAAACAGTGTAAAACAAACGATCGTCAAAGTGGGTCTATAACTTTTCTTGAACTGCTTTATTCCACCTCCCTGATATCTCAGCCATTTAAAAACCAATTTTCATCACTAAACTTTGAATTCTTCATAGAATTATGTGTTCTCTATTATTTCATTAGAGATCTCATCTAAAAGAAAAAAAAAAACATCTAGTCCCATCTCAAACAAAACTGTACCATCCCTTTATCGAACCTTTCCCTGTGGAATAATGAACTGTCGGAAAACTCCACAAAGAGTCCGGATAGAATTCCGCAAAATACTACGTGGTGGCCATATTTTACTCTTTCTTTACACACCGATCTGCAATTCCAAACGGTAAAAACAAATGCCAGTCCCTTCCAGTCAAAATGGGATGATGTTCGTTGTTCCGAAGGTTCGTAATTCAAAACAAATTTTCATCAAATACAACTTTGAATTCCTCACAGAATTATGTGCTCGTAAGCAGAAATATAGTAGGGACATACTCAGCAGCTCCAAAATTCGTATTTTGCCCTAAGAATAAAGATTCCTATGTTCAGCGTTCATTGATTGCTTTATGTTATATCAAGGACGCAATATCTGATGTTATACCAAGGACGCAATATCTGATCTCCAAATACTTCGGAAGGGGGGGGGGGTGCGGAAACTCCAACTGCCTTTCAGGAGAGGGGGATACTTTGATCTTCTCAAGCGAGCTTTTGTGAGAGCGAATGCAAAACTTTGTTGGGTATTTTTAATTATCGTTTACTATAAAACATAGACATGCATTGTTTTCAAGCTTTAACTTTAAACATCACCATTTCCGAAGTATATTATTCCAGTTTCTTTTCCCCTAACTATAATCTGAAAGTCTGCCACATGCATGATCGCTAAACGCCACGCTTTGCGTGGATGTGCCGAAGTACGAAACGATTACAGCTCGTTATTCCGAAGGTTCGTTATTCCGAAGGCTCTTTAGTCCGAAGATTCGTTATTCCGAAGGTTCGTTGCTCCGAATTTCATTTTTGGATTGACGAATCTTCGGAATAACGCCACAAATGTTTGGATTAACGAACCCTTTTTCATTTTCGGATTAACGAGCCTCTAAGTATAGGGAATTTGCGTGTTTCGGATTAACGAACCTTCGGAATAACGAACCTTCGGAATAACGAACAGCACCCGTACGAAACACATGGTTTCACTCAATTCAAAGGAATGAGGTTATTGCAAGTTCGATGGATCGAATGCCCCTCATGACTTAGTTGAAGAAATCAAGAAGTCTTTTACGAGCAAAGAAATAAAAATGAGAATGAAGAAAAGAAAAACCCCGAACGAAAGTTGCTAGCCAAAATATCTAAGTAAAATTTAGTGGAAATTTACAGTATATATAATAATAATATATATATATATTTTTTTTTTTCACAGGTGAAGTTCCTTCGAACTTTGAATAGGGATACGCAGTTTTGAGGGGCATGAAATTGTCATGATTTTGCTGTCTAATCGGGTACATGTAGCTCTCAATAAGCATGCGGCTGCATAACATTCTCGTAGTGAATTTGTCTCGGCATACGAGACCCTTCATACTAGTAATGTTTCTGTAATTCCATTTTTGATTGAGTGATTAATCAATCCCTTTTATAGTTCAGTGAGCATTAAAATACTGGTATTCAAGCATATATAATCGACTGTTCGATGTTGTCTAGTATGGGCCAAAAGAAAAGCTATACACAATCATGATGTGTTGCTTAGAATCATGATCTTTGCCAATTACAAGCTGATCGTTGTTCGATTGATGTTTCCAGGCTATGTTATACGCTGTTTATTACCAGAAGTGCGCGCATTCTTTCGTCCAGCACCTGGAGTCTGGCAACTGTTTTTGTGGAAATGCCCACAAGTGTGTGTTGTGTGTGTGTGTGTGTGTGTGGGGGGGGGGGGGGGGGGGTCAAGTTTCTTCTATCCGAAGAGACTGCATACGCACAATCAGCTCTTCGCTTTTATTTTACTGTCGTCAATGTTTTTTCCCCTTATTCTTTGCTGGTAATGGCATTCGTAATTTAACCGAAAATAAAAAAGGTCAAACGGTTGGTTATTCGGCAATTCCATCCAAGTTGTAAGTTAGTTTATCATAAAGAGCAATACATGTACATGTAATAGTATTTGACAATTACAACAGTGAAAGAAATGATCAAATTTGATCCTGAAATTGATCCTAATGGCGATGTAGAAGAGAGGGAAACGTGGCAGATGGAAGGATTTTTTTTTATCATTGAATTTTAAGAAAATTACAGATCACCAGTATATTTCATGTCGTCAAAACTATATCGTGTTTTTGTGTTTATGTCAGTGCGTGTATGTGGGCATACGTTTACTTGCGTGTTTGAATTCAACTCTCATCGTGTAATATCCCATAATTATAATTACAGCAATCTGCGCATCCCAAGAAAAAACTGAAAGATGTAGCATCTCCTTGCTCAAAGTCTTGTACTACGCCTCCCCCTCCACCACCCCACCCCTCGAAAACCAACCTAACATAACATAGTGTGTTTGAAAACACCGCTGTGCTTCTCAAAAAAAAAAAAAAAATAGAGAAGAAAACAACTGTACATTTCGCGTCGTAACGTGTTGATTGCACGTCGGTCTGACCACTCAAAGAACATCTTACATGACACCGTGCGTGGGAGCTGAACATGAAAGTTGCGTTCTTCCCAGGCACGCACATGTCGAATGACAGCACGTGGTTATTGCGCACCTCTTCTTCTGCAATACTCAGTAGACTGTTCACAGATTCTCTTGCAGACTGACTTGATTACAGTAACTTGTTCTCAATCATTCAACTATAGTACTAGTGTACGCGTTTCTCTTCATATTGTTATTGTGCTGTTAATAGCCTGCAGCTGCAGGCCGGGAAAACAACAGCGTGTTTGAAATGGAATTGTTGGGAATATATCACAGGTTACTACTGATTTGAGAAGAATTTGCTTTCCTGTCTTTCAAAGTGGTATGTACAGGCAATCTCCCCTAAAAGCCCAACCAATTTAACGTAAAATCCAGCGGTTTTCTTGGGATTGCAACGGTATTTTAGCAGCAGCCTATACTCCTGTAATGATAGGGAGATCAGGAACGAAATTGCACATCGTTTAATACAACCTTGGGCGTCCTTACACACGGAATGAGTTGCCCGTCGAGGCGTGGTAAATATTATGTAGGTGTATGTACCATTCACATTATAAGAACTAATTTCCGTAAAACAGTATCCCGACAGTGAAAAGAACTGCCGTGTCGGTAAAATAATGTCAATGTGACGATCAAGCTGTAATAACAATGTACAAAATACAATCTACAAACTACAAGAAAGACATGATATTACATTCGCTCATCAGAAGTGAAATTCATCCACCAAAATTTACGTCTAAAAAGGCGAGTCTAAGCAAGGTGTGTGACCGTGGCACATGCCGTATTCTATGTAAATAATCATAAGAGTTGTCAAAATGCAGCTTCACGATGTCCTTTTTGTGACTTGTGTTTTGTTTTGTCGGGGTTTTTTTTTTTCTTAACAAAGGAGCTTCGATATTTGAAGCTCGTTTTTCCCATTGGCATTTTAACATGTCAAACGTTGCACTCTCGCTATTCGATTGCCTGACAAAGAATATGAGTCACGTGTAGATATTTTTTTCAGTGATTTCGTTCATTTACATCAACACAAGACTCGCGAATTGTCATGTCACATTATATAGCTCCAGGATTCAGGTACCGGTACTAACTAGCCTAGACCTACTTAATCATAATCACTTCATCCTTGGATGTAAATTAGGGCCTACACTTTATTTTTTGAGTGATCCCAATAGAATAGTGTCTCAGCTCGAAGGTTGCGCGACGATATTTTTCCACCTCATTTGTGATTAAACTGGCATCCATACGGCCACAAACGATTTCAAGCCGTGTAATTCTAGTCTTTAAAAATGGCCATACGCATCGTAGTACACCCAGCTTCTGGCTCTCGTTGGTTGCGTTGCTGCTCGAATTCTCACTTCTGTTGATTGGGATCACACGTAACACGGCGTACGACACACACACACACGTACACACAAAGCATGAGACGTGACCAAAATGTGGCGGTAGAACGCGGAGGGACGCCAGTCGTCCTACCGCGGTAGGACGATCTCTCTCTTACAGAAAAAAATCACCAGCGCGCACATCATGTCAGATGCGCCTATATACGCGTAAAATCGTCCTCGAGCGTTCCATGCGTCCTCCTGCGGTAGAACGCTAGTGAGAATAAATATCCCTTCCCTAACTGATTCCACAATTTTGGTCCCATAACGGAAAAGCACGATCACCATACCCATGTTTTACTCTGGGTGTTTGGAGTAAGAATGTATCTGAAAAACTAGCATATGATTTGAGAAACCCCTGAACCATCTTCACTATTAACAGTCACATTCTTAGTGACAGGTAGAGAAATGAATCTTCAAAAAGGTGAGGCTGCTACCTACCAGTGCACCTAAATTAACCCGTTGAGGACAGACTGATTATGCTACAACACGCATTTCTTACAGACACCTGCCTGAGTATACTGTATACGCTATAATTTTCGCGTACATAAATTTTCGCGAATTGCCGCTGTCACACATTTTCGCGAGTGGTTAAATTCGCGATTGGGGGACCAGAGAAAATATGAAGTGGCAAAGAAAGTGTGAATTTTCAACTTGCTAGCAAATAAGAATGATGCTAATTATACACTGCATGAAAAAAACTTACCAAACTCTGCTAACTAGTAAGTTAGAATTCAACATTTTTGAAGTGGTTAAGTCCATCGCGCTAGATTTCTGACGAGTGGTCCCCTTGCGATAATGGATTGGCTCTCTACAGTATTCGTAAGTAGACGTGGACGTGCTATATGTACGTAAACAAGCTTAGCCAGCTTACAGTATATGGTCTGTTCGGTAAGCCATGACATGGTATACTAAGTACTACTAGTACTGAAATTTTCGTATCATCAAGGCAAGGGATTCATTTTGGAAGGTAATATTTTCACATGTTGTTAAATTCGCGAATAGCTCCCGACTCGCGAAATTCGCGAAAATAAAACCCCCTCGAAATATATAGCGTATACAGTACTTGTGACTTGTCCTCAACGGGTTAAACACAATCAAAGAGTAGAACTGGCTTCAGTATTTTTCATCTGATTCACTGCGGCAGGTGGAGTATAGCTGAGACAGTGTTTGTGGGAGACTGATGAGTAGGTTGTAGATTGCTTGCGTAATGACGGCAGTAGACGTCATCAGGAAAGGGACTAAAAAGCAAAGCTTCCTTCCTGTCACGGGATTGCTGGGGTGCAGGCAACCACAGATGTCTCTAGCAGGAGTTAGGGATGGACTGGTCATTTCATTCCAATTAAACATGCCATGCGATAGCAGAAAAATTTTGTTAAGATTGTAGGTGAGGAACCAGCGACATGGAGGCAGCCCATTTGGGGGTGTCAGTGACGTAGGTTGTACCCTTGTCTTTAGTTCTGGGGGTCAAGCAACTTTGCCTCATTCTAAACATAGCATAGTGTTGTGTTCGTGCATGGTATGGTTCAGTAGGGTGCTAATAGTTCAAGCAGCATATGAAAGTTACGGCCTTTGAATTTGTGTGAGATCTAGTGTTTGTGTACTTAACTTTGATTGATGTACTAGCGACATAAATAGGTTGTTCTAATGAGTCAATCAATATCGTACAGAGACAGATTTTTCCTATGTAATAAAAATATAAAGTAGTATAGCATGAAACAACCCAAAAAATGCATGCTTTTATTTTGGTGGTAGTTTTATGGCATGTGAAATACATAAAAATTTCCACACCTTGAAAATTTCCTCTTTTACAGTACATACTGTTTGTATGTATAATATTATGTCCTTCCATATATTTTTTCCACATTATTGCCTCAATAATATCCAACTAATAATATGTTCATTGCAAGTCTGTTTCAAAATCTCAATGATTTCTTCATATGACTCTACAGAATGTCATTGAATTGCTTCATATAAAGGTTATACATGGCATAATTCTGAATACAAAGGAGCTAAAGAATTATTCTGTTGGCCACATCCCTGGGCATCCTTTGTGGGGTGTTGCTGTGCGTGGTGAGCTGTTTCCATACCATCTCCTTCATTTCCTCGTCTGACAAACGAGCCGTTGGCATGACGGCCAGCTAGAGATATTGTCTGTATCAGACAACATGAGACATACAAAGACAGCCTCTACCAAGGCTGGTTCATAACAGTCATAGTGATCAGATGTCCAGTTTATTCACCCGATGGGCACATGCCGAGAATGAAAGGAATATATTCCTCTGTGATATGATTGTGATTATGTAGTACTGCAATAAAATGCTAACTCTCTTTCCAGTTGCCAAGCAAATGAAATGATATCTATCCAAACTCTAGTGTCTCAAAACAGAAATACTGTCCCCAGAAGAAATCAAGGAAGTGTATTTTGTGTTCTGCAAACTTCTCCCATTCATTGTCAGTGTGTAAATGTCATTTTCTTCCCGGCCAGTCAGGCAACCGTATTTTATCATTTATTTATTTTTTTATTCTTCATTATTATTATTGGTGTTATTGTATTCATTGTTATTATTATTGTCATTATTATTATTATTATTATTATTATTATTATTATTATTATTATTATTATTATTGTAATTATTATTATTACTATTACTATTATTATTATTATTATTATTATTATTATTATTATTATCATTATCATTATTATTACTATTCATTTTTTAGGGGGAGGAGGGAGTGATCAAAATTGGATAAAGATTAAGTATTAAGTTATGAAATTGTGAAGTTTTGCTAATTTTCACAAAGCACTTCCAGTCAATATGAATCTGCAAATGAGTGAGTTGATGATGTCATTGCCACACAACTTGCCATAAGACAAGAGCACTGCAGTTTGTACAATTTTAACTGGTCTGAAATGCCCCTTTTAGCCTCTTGTTTACATGTAAACCACTAGTGTGATAGTGAAAAGAACACCCAGATGTAATATGATAGCAAAGGAAAGACTGTAAGGTATATCCATGACTCTTTTGTATTTCTGTTAGAACTGTCGCGTTGTGATCTTGGATTGTGATGTACTTTGCTCTGCCTTGTCTGTAGTATATTTCTCTGTTATAGGATCAATATTGCAAGATGACATTTGACCTTCAGTGTATCCTTTTCCTGAGCTACTGTGACAAAAGAAAAAAAAAAGAACATTATCAAGAATCGTATAAATTCCTCCAGACTGTATACATAGTAACAGATACCAGCAATACTCAAGACTACATGACAGTGAGTGTGTTGTAACATAGGTAATATTTACATTGAAAGTCTGTCGTTTTTATTCCTACCTGCACTCGTATCTGATGAAGTACAGTGACATTTTTTTGCAGCTCAGTTTATTATTTGCTCCTGATGGCTACATTTTGTAATGAACTATTACTTGATTCCCCCCTTAGCTAGGCACAAGGCACATCTAAGAATATTACACAATTATTTTGTTATTATTATCAAGTATAGGATTACAATAACATACTACCATTAATCTTTCAACTTTAGCAGTAATCTGTAATTAATGCAGAAAATGCTGTGCAGCCTCCTAAAGCAGGGTTTTTTCTCTCTTTTTTTAAAGACTAAAAGACTACTTTTTTCCCAATCCCATTAAATCTTTGTTTTTATGATTAATACTAAAAACTTTGTCACTGACAAACAAATTGTAAGTATCAATTTCTTTGTCAATAGAATTAGTTTATTTTGCAATGTAGGTATGGTGCATAGCTTTTTGGTTTATAACAAACAAGATTATGAAAGAAGGAGAATATTAATCAGAAGGGTGAAGGTGGAGGTGTGAATTTTCTTCAGTTCGTCTCCCTCTACAAATGAAATTTGTAAGATTGCAACTGCTCATCTGTAAATTAACAAATTTCATTTGTTGAGGGAGACAAAGTCAAGAAATTCACACCTCAAACAAGATCATTTCAACAAATCTTTTCCCAGAAAAAAAAAAAAAATCTGGATCGCTACATCGATAATCGGCCGTTATTCTGAAGGGAACCCCCTATAAGCATGAGGAAGAGTAATTAATAGCCATCATGTTCTGAGAAGAGCGAGAGGTTTACAGCTGTCATGTTTTACTTTCCTCTTCCGTCCGCGCACACCAGGCAGGAATATCATGTAGTCTAGCTCACAGGCTGCTTTAAAGGCACTCTTTAACAACATACACACCTAATACTCCCAGAGTTTCTTTCTTACACACATACATGTAGCAGGCATGAACTTGGTCTAGCTCTCGGGCTGCATAAAGGCACTATTTAACAATATTTCCTGTTTCAAAAAGAAATTGAACTGCAGACATTTACTTACTACCAGAGTGTCTTTTTTTCAACTGGATATGACATATGAGATCATCTCATTAAGAGATGTATAAATCATTATTTGAAACATTCTGGATGCAGGTGATAGTAGACTTGAAGCAAGGCTAGTAGGAACATTGTAAAGTAATATTTGTAGATGACAGACTTGAAGCAAGGCTAGTAGGAACATTGTAAAGTAATCTTTGTAGATGACAGACTTGAAGCTAGGCTAGTAGGAACATTGTAAAGGAATCTTTGTAGATGACAGACTTGAAGCTAGGCTAGTAGGAACATTGTAAAGTAATCTTTGTGGCTGACAGACTGGAGGTACTTAGAAGGGGAAGGAAGACTCGAATAGCAGAAAGAATCTTGTCACATTTCACCAGAGCAGGAAGATCACTCCAAGATGTTTGTTTAATGGATGAACAGGAATGACTCCCTGTTATGTACTATGGTGTATGTGACATGACAACTGATAGCTTTCAATTATGACCCAGATAACAGTGTGTGTTAAGTGGGTCATACGTTTCAAGAGCCTCAAAAGATTCCAAGCAGTTTTAGCAATTCAAAGACAAGATTGACAACTTGTGACATGTTTCACTCTGTGACCTTTAAAACGAATGTAGGATGTGTTTGTTTTGTTGATGATGTTGATTATGAGTTGTTCATGTTTTAGAAAAAAGTTTTGTTTTTTGTCTTATTTTTTCAAGTGCAGTTATGCAAATTATCTATTGCTGTACCTTTGCGTGTCCTTCCTCTATATCATGTGATCACCCGAGATCTCCAGGCTATCATATAGTATCAATGATAATGATAGCTACAACATAAATACACCCATTAAAACCCTTTATGCGTACTTTATCTCTCCAGAGCGTGTATACCTGGATTGATATCATGAAATCGAAAACGCTTCAGAAACCAACTTGTACACAAGAAGAAGACATTTTGTGATAGTTGTGAGATGGTGTGTGGACTATGGGAGAAAAAAAATGGTTTGATTGTTTTTAGGCACCTTATAGCACAAGTGACATATTTTTGAAAGAGTTAAAAACTCTGGAGATATATTACATAATATGTCAATCTGGAACTAGGTGCTAGAACAACTGATTATTGTAAACAAAACACCCTTATTTTCAAGAATGCATTGCAGTTGGGGGAATATATATCAAACTGCAGCACCAGGACTTAAAGGAACTGTACAGTACTGGTTGAGGTGGGGATTCAGGTTTATAATATTCCTCAGTGAGATAATGAGAAAATTCTTGTGAAATATGAAAGAGCATGTAATAGAGAAGGATTCAATGTTTATTTGATGAAAATTGGTTCTCAAATGGCTGAGATATCCAAAAAAGTGATAATAATAAAAGGCGACAGGCCACGCTTTTTATTAGGATCTCTTTGTTTCACCTTGTTTTTGGATATCTCAGCCATTTCAAAACCAATTTTCATCAAATAAACTTTTGATACCCTTTAGAATTGCATGTTCTTTGACATCTCATAGAGTGGTTTCTGAATATCTCGCAAAACGTTAAGAGCTAATTCCTCACCTCAACCAGAACTGTACAGTCCCTTTAAAAGTCAAAGGCGAAAGTACCAAGAAAAACAAACAAAAACTTTTACTGTGAAGACGTGATGGTCTGATTTCAGTTCTCGTATTACATTCCTGCAGCTGGACACCCAGGTGAGCACCACACCAAACTATGGGTCAGACATGGATGAAGTGGACAGCTCCTCAACCCCTGACCCCCAACGCACCAAGGCCTTGATTGAACATTACCTGACGAAGATTGAGAGAACCAAGGAGCTCATTAAGGCAGAACAGAAGGCTAAAGATGGTAATTATCATAGCATTGATGGCAACAAGAACAACAAATTTCCCTACTAATACTATTCATATCTGTATCTCTATTACTATTACTACTGCTATCACTGCTCATACTATTACTATTTCTATCTCTAGTACTATTACTATTATCATGATTATTATTACTATTGCTGTTATTATTACTATTACTATTACTATTACTATAACTGCTGATATTACTAGTACTAGTACTACTTATAGTGGTTGTGATGAATAGTAATTGTGATGGTCATAATGATTATGGCAATGCTGGCAATAGTAATATCAATAATAGTAGTAGTAATGATCATTATAGGAGAAACTACTGATAATAGTAACCAGAATGAAGATAATGACAAATGATATGAAGAATTATACGTCATTTACCAAGAGTACGCTCTTCTGTGTTAGTGCTGCTATACCAGAGGACCCTGCCACTATACAGGGAATTACTTCCCTTCTTGATATTGGATAGCAATTTTAGTCGATCGACATTGTATTTTGTACAGACTGGTATACAATGCCGTATATACAAATGTATATCTTGAAATTGCTACGTAAAATGTAAGTGACATGTTGTATAGCGGTCCTATCCGAAGCGCATAATATTAGTAAATTGCTATGCGATACCAAGAAAATCATTCCCTGCTATAGTTATCCACCCATGGCAAGCCATCCTTTTCTACTTCCCAGGTCAAAGGTTATACTGTTAGTATGAAGTCATGTCCATGGGTCACAGGCAGGATTCCAAGATTCCTGTAATCTCCTGGATTAATCTATCTCCTCTGAGATTCTTTAATCTCTATAGGCCTCACACAGGATCCATGTGTTTCCCATAGGCACTGGGTTAACCCGAAAAGTTGGGGGGGGGGGGGGAGGATTCCCCGCCTCCTTTCACGATTGTGGTTGGTGATTCTTCAGCTGCGTGTGTGTTTTTTTTTGGGGGGGAGGGAGGCTGGGGAAGGGGGTTCCTTGATAAGATTTCATGACTTTCAAGAGTAATGCAGGACTCAAAACCATTACATTATTCATGTTAAATGTCAGTTCATATTAAACACATATCATAACTCTGTCCATCATAACTCTGTCCATCATCACAGTCTCTTCTCTTTCTCCAACTGACGATATTCTCCTGTGGTTTACATTCTCCTGACGAAGCCTCTGCTTCTTGAGATGCTGAAAATCTCTGTCAGGAATCACATATAGACAGGATAATCCTGTTTACAAACTTAAGGCTTTAAACTTGTGGCACAGATCTAGATAGATAGGATGTAGGCGCCCTGAATTTCCTTTTTTAGCAGTGAAACTTCAAGTTCAGAAAACAGGTCAGTGATATCATATTTCTCTCAGGCAGTCATCTAGGGTTTCATATTGGTCATGTGACTCTTTATGGTGGTCAAGAATTAGTCACGTGTTTCCAGTCATCAATTTCTGATAGTGCAGTGGGCCTATCCACAGAAGAGTGGGCATTGTGTGTGTTAGAAAATAAATGACCTGGCTAAATGCTCTAAAACAAAGATATTGAATAACTTATATTTTGTTGTCTGTGGTCATAGAAATCTGTGCTGTGGACCAGGTCTTTGGCCATTTGTAGCTGGCCTTGTCCATGCCTAGCTGATAAGAGTGGCTAACTTCCATTGTGCCCTCAAGGTCAATGACCTTTAATGGCTGCCAATAACCCTGGCAAATATCCTACCAAGACACCCTGTGCAAACCAGCACAATGATGGTTTGAAGAAAGATTGACATGTGATGTTGATTCAATCCTGTGTTTTGATCTATCAAAAAACACAGGACCTAAATTTTTTATGCAAGTGATTTTATGAGGAAACCTACCTTGCTTTGATATGAGGACTGTAATACAAATTTCTGAAGTTAGTACATGTACTGTTGAATAGGAAACTTTAGCAAATTATGTATGTTTTCACATGTGGTCAGTTCCAGAGAACTTGTTGACAGTTTTTCAGAGTAGAGAATTTCTGTGGACATTCTAATATCTCCCCAATATTTGTGTTTATTTTTAACCCTCAAAGTGTGAGTGATTCGTGTTCATTGCAGTGCAGTAACAGTGTATGTTACTTTTTTTGTCAATTCTGTTTTACTTCCAGAAAATGTAACGGAGTACTTAGCATTAGCCGAACATGCGGACAAGCAACAGATCTCAAGAATAAAGACAGTCTTTGAGAAGAAGAACACAAGATCAAACACCAACATGGCCAACTTACAGAGGAAGCTGGAGAACTACCAGCGCCGACTGTTTGATCTCGTCAATTACGGCGCGTCAGGACCAAGGAAACCAAAAGAAGTTTTACAAGGAATGCATCAAGGCTTAAAGTAAGTCCAGGACCATCAGGACCACGACCTATTAAAGAGAAAGGTCTATTTCTTTTAAATCTCACTGTACAATGTAAGATGTCCAAGATTTGTACAGTCTTTCTCTCATGGTTTTGCGATAGAATACAGATAAGATTACAAGGGCATACTACATTGATCATAGAATGTGTTATGTATGTATATCCCATAATGGCTGTTATACAGTTGTCAATGAAATATTTTTCCATGAAAGAAAAACAAAAAAACTGCTACTGATGCTGCTGCTGCTAATACTACTAAAGTTGAAAAGAAGAAAAAAGAAAAGAAAGGAAGAATGATGACAATAACAACTTTGACAGAGAAGGAAGTGTAGTAGGTCATTTCTGGCATATACATTTAATACACTTTTTTACTCCACCCTCTTTACTGAGAAATCGATATCTGAGTCACTGTGAAATGAACACCTGTATGAGGAATGTTAGGGGACTTTTTACAGCAAAGGGAGGGGGAAACACTTGAATACTGTACATGTACTTATAACATTCAATCCCTGGGTCCAAAGTACATAGTCCCACCCACATTGACTCACGTCAACTCTTTCAATTCGTTTAATATCTGATATCTCTGTAATGATACAGCTTTGTAACAAGGAGGTCATAGTGAACACTGGGGAGATACAGAACATGTGCTGTCCTGAAATGTGATTGTCATTATAAAACATTATCTCTGTTTTTAGTTATTTTCTGATTGGTTAATGAGTGAAGTTATCTCATAGATATTTGCCTACACCAGTTCTGCCTTTATATGTCAAATACATCTACTGGCTGGAGCAAACTTAGGTGATGTTCAATCAATTACAACAAAGCAAATACTACATGTTAAAGGTATATCCCCTTGTAGATTAATCTGTCATGTGGCATGTTATGTGACTAACTTTATCACCTTATAGATTTTGAAGTTCAACAAACTTGAGTCACATTTAAAGGGGAAATCCAGTCCAAATATAAGTTAGTCTGATAAAAAAAAAAGAATCAACTTCAGTGGTAAAAATTTGACTAAAATTGGATGAAAAATATTAAAGGAAGTTATGACTTTTTGAAGTTGTGCCTATTTCTGCAAAATAGTTCTTGTACAGTGGATATGAATGTGCATATGAGTGAGCTAGCCATGTCGTAACCTTACAATTTTCCATTTATCGCATACCAAAAAATGACGAAAATTCAACGTTTCTGTCATTGCTATAAATTGGCGGTATCAAGACAGAAAACTCTTTACAGATTCAGAATTTGTCCTCACATCGTGTATTCTTAATTTCTCATTTCTTGTTTGTTTGCACACAGAGGCGTGAGGGACAATATACGAGAAGGAATTACGGGGTTTTCAGGGTAAGTTTGGGTTCCCTCACCTCCTTCATGTACCATTTCCTTCAGCTCCCTCGATGATTCTTGTGTGAAAATTTGAGAGAAATGCAAGATAGACGCTATCAGTACTGTATTAATCCCCTTACATTCATTGTGTGTGTGTGTGTATCACCAAATAAGCACTACCAATTCCATTTCCAGTTCTCACTTGTAAAGAAATTACTCATCGTCTTTTGTTCCCGCATATGCCAGCCCTTGCCAGTATAAAGATTCTATAATCAAAATTGGCTGTGATAATAACTACATTGTACAGTGTAACAGCCGATCAATTCTGAACAATAGTTGGTTGTCTAACAACTGCCTTGTATCAAGTTACTGAGAGTTCTTTCTTTTTTCCATGTATTTGTTGCGGAGGGGCCGTGTCACCCCCTTCTTCTAGTTTCCTTCTATCAGTGTGTCATCATGACTTTTTAACATTTGACCCCTGACCCGACCAGTGACCTTGACCTTGACCCTGACCTCTCTGCATACAATTTTAGCTCTGCCTCCTCTTGAGGCCTATCCAGGTACCTTCCACATTCCCATCATGCATCACCTTCCCATCATGCATCACCTTCCCATGGAGCCCTGTCATCAAAGAGAATCGAGGTCATGTGGCTGATTCTCTCATTTGGTGACATAAAGTTATTACTGCCAAGACTTACCCAAGATCATGTGGCGTTAACATTTCCTATGATGGCCCTTGCCCTCATTCCCTACCTAACTTAAGGTCCCGTGTACAGTGTGTTTAACTTGTCAAAAGTTCAGGACAAAAGACACTCTAGTACAGATGGTGATTGCTCATGTCAATTTGAAAGAGTCAATTTACTGCATTTGATATGATTCTCTTTTGAAAAGTGTGAGTCTTACAATGTCAGTTGAGTCCCATGTGATTCTAACATAAAAGCCTCTGAATGGGACTAAGAGATATTGAAACATTGGCTATCTCTTGATAGCTTCAAACTTATCACCAAGAGGTGTGAATGTACATGTAATACTACAATGTGTACTCTATCCCAGAAGTTTGTGTTAAATCAATTTGCATTAGATCAGACGAAATATCCTCATGGTGCACATTTTGTTATTAAACTGGTGACAGTGATAATCAGATGTTGTGCAAATCTTCTCTTATGCTGTACGCAAAGATTTTTTTTTTTTTTTTTTTTTTTGGGGGGGGGGGGGTTTCAGTATTAAAGTGAAAGATCCTTGGTAGTCAATAACACGTAAGCATTGAGGCAGGATGCAATTTGGATCACATGTAATAGGCTGATTGTAATTCCCAATCTTGTAGAGATCACGTTTAATAGTTGACTGATTGCTGCAACTTGTTGGCTTTGGTTTGGCAATGCACTGATATGTCAAACTGTTTGCACAAGATGTAATTTTCTCTGATGTGTTGTTTCTGTGATGTGTTGTTTAGTTCCTGAATTTAATTTATGACATTAATGCTCCTTAATTTCAACTGTTGCTGTTTCCTTTGTGTGTGTGTTTTTTTCTTTCTTTCTTTGGGAAGTAACAACGACAAAGTGTCCCTGATTATGATTTCATGATTGAGTTTTTCGTTTTGGGGTGTGTTTGAAAGATTTTGTTTGTTTGCTTTTTATTTTTTTCCTGGGAATGTTTGACTAATTTTGTTTCATCTCTGCATTTTCATGTCGTCCTTCCTTCTTCCATTTCTCATTTGCCTGACTCTCACCTGGCAAACAGAGGTGTGGCTGATAAGATAGGAGAAGGCCTGTCAGGCCTGCAAGAACTGACCCATACAGCAGCAAGGTGCGTGGTCCTAATACCTCTGGCACGACGCAGAAATCTGGACTGGAGCTTAGATTACTAACCCCTTAAACCTCTCTCTCTCTCCACCCTCTATGTCTGGCTGTACACTTAGTTACACTGTGTATCTATGGCTTGGCCTTTCCTGTGTATCCTTGGTATTCTTATATTCCATGTTGCATCCATAAACATTCAGTCCTGTGCACCACATTCACTCTCTGATTTTATTATCATCTTCTCTGCTTGTCTATGTTACCCACTACCCTTTTAGGACTGGTTTCTATCGTTCAAACTGTGTAGTTTCACTTTCCCTACGAAACATGGATGTGCTTACCATTAGGAATTTAAAGGCAAATATCCATTGTTATTGTGAGCAACTTCATGGAGGTTGTGCCTTACCATCATAAGAAATAAACCGATATAAAGAGAGTAAAGAACATTTGGATATAGACTGTCCTTATATGGTTACACTTGCAGGAATAGGTTGTGTTATATCTGAATATTGATATTTTAGGTGTTAAAATAAACATGTTTTATCTACAAAATGTCATTCTCTTAATTCATACAAAAGTGATAATTAAGTATTTTTCCTTCGAAGAAAATTATGAAGTTTTTTATCTTCTATTCACCAAAAACGAGTAATGCCCAGGCTTTGTAAACATGTTTTCCTGTAATGCTCATAAACCTAAAATCAGTCCATTCAAACTGCACAGCCATTCTTGCCAGCACCTACACCACTTAACCTACACCTACACCACTCATGCCTACACCTACACCACTTTACCACTCATATCTACACCAGTCCTACACCACTTATATCTACACCTACTTTGCATACCACTCATATCTACACTTGCACCATTCTTACTCTCCAGTCTTTTGTTGTCTTTTGTCGTCTTTTGTGCACAACAAAGAAACATAATTTGACTTGTTTTTGTTTCTTTGTGTCGTGAAAAGTTCTTTTTTTTCGGCAGCTCCTGAATTTTTTTCTTTCCAGTGACTTTGACTAGTTTACTGTTTCTATGTTTTCTTCCAAGAAATAGAAAAGTTGAAAGCCTGCATTGCAGGTCATTTAATTTCTACCAGCCTTATATGACCATTGTATTAGTATAAGAATAGTATCTTTTTTTCTTTCCTGGGAGACTTGGCAGTGCAAATATCTTTTATACTGGCTTTCCATCAAGTTTCATATCACATCTATTGGTTAATTCCCTTTGAGGTACAAGTAAAATTCTCTAATAAATCTTCCATTATTGTCACAATTTGAGTGTCTTGATATGTAAGTCACCCAAATTGTCTTTTTGTGACCATTGTACTTAACAGAGAACTTGGAAGAAGGACTGTTGTATATCACCCAGTCTTTACCTCTCCCTTGACCCTGAAAACGTTCTTCTTCTGTGTGTTTTTCCTACCTTAAAGGGATAGTACAGTATTGGTGAAGATGAGAATTGGGCTTTTAACTTTTTGTGAGATACAAAGAAATCATTTATGAAATAGTACAGAGCATACCATTTTAAGAGGAATTCAAAGTTTATTTGATGAAAATCGGGTTTGGAATGACTGAAACATCCAAAAACAAAGTAAAACAAAGCAATCGTAATAAAGTGTGGGTCCCACACTTATTAGAATCGCTCTGTTTTGGATATCTCAGCCATTTCAAAACCAATTTTCATCAAATAAATGTTGAATTCCTCATGGAATTACATGCTCTTTCATATTTCATAAGAGGTTTCTCATTATCTCACCAAAAAAATGTTAGAAACCTGAAATTAGGTCTCAACCAAAACTATACGATTCCTTTAATGACCTGTGTCTTGATTTTCTGTCTTCTGTTGTGCTCTGGTTGCCCTTTAATTTTGTCTTTAATTTAAACTTTATATAGCTTTCAGACTGGATCATTATGCAGCGACGAAGTTATAGATGAATTAGTTATAGAAGACAACTTTGTTTTCTGCTGTTGTCAGCTACCAATAGTTTTGCAAGGAGGGGAAAATGCTTGATAGAATCATATATCTTATGAAAATGCAACATTTCTTGAATCTCTGATCAATGGTGTGTAAGAAAATATTATATGCATTTTCAGTAATTTCTATTTCACTTCAAATGCCTTCCATACCTTTCAACCTTTCAGAATTACCAGAGGTTACAGAAATCATTCAACATTCCCCCCCCCCCATGGATTCCTCAATAGTACTGTGACAGTCTTTTGTCTAGTGCTTCCTTGTCTTTCCCATTGCATAATGGCTGATGATTATCCTCCTATAAAAAAATTTAGTAGATATCCTGACTTTCTATTTTCTCTTAAAACGTAACCCACTGCTACCAGAGTTTCTCCTTCTCTCTGCTTATGCTGTAGACACTAGGTTGAGACTGTGTGTTGATGATTGAATTGTTTTCCCTCAAGAATTAAAAGTAGAAAAAAAAACCAACCTTTGTATCTTCTAGTATGAATATAAATAGTGTATGTGTATTGTATGATCCCAAAGTGATACAAACTCTATGTCAATCCAAGCCACACTCCTTCGATAGGCTCCTCTCCCACTGGTCCTAAACCCCTCTCCCACTGGTCCTAAACCCCTCTCCCACTGGTCCTACAGCCCTCTCCCACTGGTCCTACACCCCTCTCCCACTGGTCCTATACCCCTCTCTCACTGGTCTTACAGCCCTCTCCCACTGGTCCTACAGCCCTCTCCCACTGGTGCTATACCCCTCTCCCACTGGTCCTACAGCCCTCTCCCACTGGTCCTACAGCCCTCTCCCACTGGTCCTACAGCCCTCTCCCACTGGTCCTGTACCCCTCTCCCACTGGTCCTACACCCCTCTTCCACTACTCCTACACCCCTCTCTCACTGGTCCTACACCCCTCTCTCACTGATCCTATACCACTCTCCCACTGGTCCTACACCCCTCTCCCACTGGTCCTATACCCCTCTCTCACTGGTCTTACAGCCCTCTCCCACTGGTCCTACAGCCCTCTCCCACTGGTGCTATACCCCTCTCCCACTGGTCCTACAGCCCTCTCCCACTGGTCCTACAGCCCTCTCCCACTGGTCCTACAGCCCTCTCCCACTGGTCCTGTACCCCTCTCCCACTGGTCCTACACCCCTCTTCCACTACTCCTACACCCCTCTCTCACTGGTCCTACACCCCTCTCTCACTGATCCTATACCACTCTCCCTCTGGTCCTACACCCCTCTCTCACTGGTCCTACACCCCTCTCTCACTGGTCCTACACCCCTCTCCCACTGGTCCTACACCCCTCTCTCACTGGTCCTACACCCCTCTCTCACTGGTCCTATACCCCTCTCCCTCTGGTCCTACACCCCTCTCCCACTGGTCCTACAGCCCTCTCCCACTGGTCCTATACCCCTCTCTCACTGGTCCTACAGCCCTCTCCCACTGGTCCTATACCCCTCTCTCACTGGTCCTACAGCCCTCTCCCACTGGTCTTACACCCTTGTCTCAGTGGCCCTACACCCCACTGTTCCCATTTTTTTCCTCCTCAGTTTAGTGCTCAGATTAGATTCAAGCATGCGATGTAAACCCCCTCCCTATTCTTTGGTGTTTATGGTTAGTGTTGGAGACCAGTTGCTGCATGTTACAGGTGTCCGAGTGGAGGAGTTTGTCTGTATTTGTGTTGAATGTTTTTAGATTTCCCATACTGCACTGTGAAGCTCTCATACGACTCACAGAGTTTAGGTGCATTTTACCAACTTCTCAAGTAGAATAACGTGCAAATGTTGAGATTATGAACAAAAACTAAAAATTAATCCTTCATTGGAAAGAGTCTTAGGCGCATGATAGCAGGGGTAGTTTTATTTTTTTTTCTTTTTTGTTGTTGCTGTTTTGTTTTAAGTGGGAGTGGTGATTGCTTTCAGCATGAGAAGCTCCTCTTGTGTTCATGTTTGTTGTCAGTGTTCCTGTATCAATCCACCTCTCTATAAAGTTGTGGGAAGAGGAAACTTTGCAGTGCTTGAGTGTGTTTTCATGAATTCTGATTTGATGATTATCCCAGACTAATGACAGTGACAGATAAATAGGATGAACACACATTATGGGATGTTTCCCTGATGTATATACCTGAAGTAGGTGACTTTGCGTTGATAACAGGCACCTCAACCCTACATTGTTATCAAGTAGTTGACGAGGCTGACTATCTTAACATGCATATGACCTTTGCCCCGAGGAAAGTTCGTTGTCGGTGTTTACACCGTGATCATATTCACATGATGCGGAGCAAGGATAAAGCAGGTTGGAATAACACCTTGTCTGCCTGATCGTCTGAAATAATGTACGGATAGCAGAATTCTCTATCCACCAAAGTCATTTGTTTGTTTGTGTGTGTGTGTGTGTTTATTTGTTTGTTGGTTTGCTTGTTTGTTTCTTTGTTTGTGGGTTTTTTAGACTGTTGGAGAAGGTAGAAAGAGATAGAATGCTTGAAAGCTTTGGTACAATCTTCACAAGTGAATTCCAGACTTCTATGTGATGTTTGGTCTTGTAGTGTTACTTAAATCCTTGTAGCAGTGAATGCAAAGTAGATAGTGATAGTATTAAAGCAGTCCAGTCTTTAATGTTTGCATTCTATAATCTCACCGCAATTTCCTTTCCTCAACAAATTTTCACCGATTTCTCTCGCCTGTGTGCTTCCTGCTGGTAGTATAGAGACAAAAAGGAAGTGAAATGACTAATTGACCCCCGTTGAGGTGGCTGTTGGGGTGATTAGTTAGTGTATGTAGACATGTATGTTAGCACCAGGAGTGGAATCCCAAGCTCCAATACCTTTCCAGAATATTTGTCAACGTCACTGTTTCTCAAGTGGTGATATCTTCTGTTGTCAGTAGAGGGCAATGTGAGAGAGTAACATCATACAGAAATAATATTTTATTCTTGGATGGCACTAATCCAATCCTGGTGATGTGAGAGATATTTATGGGCTACCCAATGAAGAAGTGGGGTAATATCCTGGCTTGCTATCATCATGTCAACAATAGATCTGATGGTAGCTAGAAAAAAGCAGCCGAATCTCCGTCTTCTGGAGGTAATGTGTGGAGTATCTATCACTCATCTTGGCTAAATATCCATCAGATTTCTTACTTTATCATCATATGATATTTTGACACATAGCTGTTTTAGTTCTGTAATGCACACAAAAGTCTTATTTGACTGTAATTGCCTCAAAGAGTTGATAAGCAGCTAAGTTTATTGTGCTTACATCAGTAGTCTTCTTTGATTTTTCTGTTACACTACTACTAGCAATTTATTGAGTAATACAAAGAGAAATTGTACATTAACCAGTAGTGTTGTGTTCAATGCAGCTTAATACTAACATAAGAAGAAATATTTGTATCCATCAATGCTTGTATTTGTTTTTCAAAAGCAATCATTTTGCTTCTAGTGCTCAAGATAATGAACGCTTGGTAGTGAAAGTAAACCAAGTTTTTTTTTAAAATCAGTTTAAGATGATGCACAGCCAGTGGAAGCAGGCAATTTTAAAGGGAAAATCCAGTCTAAATGTAAGTTAATCTGATATGAAAGAGTAGAATATTACGAGTTCAACGGTAAAATATTGATCAAAATCGGGTGAAAAATAAGGAATTTATGAAATGTTTACGTTTTGCTAATTTTTCTGGAAAAAGTTCTTGAACGGTCAATATGAATATGAAATGGCAAATGTCATTCCCTCACAACTTGCCATATAGTCAGTACATAAAATTTTGAAATATCCAGTCTTTCATCAAATCACAATTATACTCGAGGCTCAAATCCAGGTATATCTAATTGATTACTATTCTGAAGTTATTTAACCTGGAATAACATCATGTTTCAGACTTCAATGACAGAAACATTGAATTTTCATCATTTTTTTTTTTTTTTGTACATGATCAGTGGAAAATTGTGAGGTTATGACATGGTCAGCTCACTCATTTGCATATTCATATCCACTGTACAAGAACTGTTTTGCAGAAATTAGCAAAATTTCATAACTTCCTTATTTTTCATCCGATTTCAGTCAAATTTTTACCATTGAATTCATAAGATTTTATTCTTTTTTATCAGACTAACTTATTTTTGAACTGGATTTCCCCTTTAATGCTTACCCATAAGAAATGCTTGAACCATTGTTCTGTTTATAAGAACTCCTGTCATTTGTACTCTACTTTTCTGTTTTGATAGTTGAATTTATTGTAAGAATGTGGTCACTGTCTTATTAGTGTGTTGCAAGTACTGTAAAAGTAGATATTTTCGCGTGACTAATTTTTTGCGCTTGGCCCGGCAAGAAGAGTTTTGCGTGCTTTTAATTCCACGGAATCAAGACGGCAACTACTGGAACATACAGGCAGTGAAAACATTTGCGTACTTTTATTTTCGCACTAGTTTTTGGTTGCGCGAAATGCGCGAAAAATTTCCACTTTTATAGTAGTTGTGTCTGCTGCCCCTATTGTTGACTCCGTGTACAGAATGTCAAGATGTCAATCCCCTACTGTATAAAATGCATTTGAAACCAGTGTGAATAACATGATTCCCAATATCTCATATCATTGTACCTCAGTGGCTTGTTGTCAACCCTTTCTGGTAAAAATGTGATGAATTTTATTGTTTTGGTGCAATTATTCATGAAACTGGCTTTGATTTCGTCATCATGTGCTAATATAAAAGACATTAAAACTCAAGAGTTTGATACGTCTTCTGAAGTCAGTCATCTATACAACATTTTGCCGTGTGACACAAAGTCCAGGACAAATCAGAGCAGGTGTTTAGACTCAGGGTCTAATCCTTTAATATCTTTTCTCTTTTCTCTTTGCAGTGCAATGGTATCCAAACCAAAGGAGTTTGCCAGCAAGTTCAAGAATAAATTTGGCAGCGCAGACAATCTAGATAGTATAAGTAAGTAAACAGTCAATGCTTTGTTTGAACAAACTGCTTTTCAAACATATCAAGGATAGTAAATTGGATGTATTCCTGAAAATATTCAAGAATTTACATGATACATGTTACCTGGTATTTGTTCTCTTTGTGCTATTCTTACCGGTTTGAGTGTGCATGTACTTCATGAGTATTTTTGTTTTAATGGTGAAGACATTCAGAGATTAGGAAGCTACATAGTCAATTAATTCTTTTATAAGGAGTAAGACTCTTTCAAACAGTGTGAGTTATGTTCTTGTTGTCATTCATGTTACTATTTTCAAAATCATGTTATTTTCAAAATTACGGTGTAATTTTGTTTTCTTTCTTTTTTTTTCGTGCAAATGAAAATCTGTAATTGCCACACATATTGCAGTAGTAAAGGTAGCTTCTATAATTATCTTCTTAATTTTTTTTCTGTTGAATACTGTGTGCTGGTGTCTTGACTTTTAATCCTATACTCTTGTTTCAGATGATGAAGACGACCACAATTCTGTCGGCGTCCACAATAAATCCAAGAGTAGCTGGTTTGCTCCTTTACCAGTCGATGCATTGTAAGTTTAGTTTTCTGGCATGTTTATGATAGATGATCCACTCATAAACTGGTTTCATATTAAATGTTTTGGTCAAAAAAATAATGGTTATCACTTTCAAGTTCAAGAGGATGGTGGATTTCATTTCCTCATTCATCACTACTGTGTGGGTGAGATAGAGAGAGAAAAAGACTGAAACATAGAAATGTTGAAAAGGGATGGTCAGGAGGTTTTGTAGATTAAAGGGATGGTACAATATTGGTGGCGATGAGAATTGGGCTTTTAGCTTTTCGCGAGATACCAAGAAAACACTTATGATATAGTACAGAGCACACCATTTTAAGAGGAATTCAAATTAGTTTATTTGATAAAAATCGGGTTTGGAATGACTGAAACATCCAAAAACAAAGTAAAACAAAGCAATCGTAATAAAGTGTGGGTCCCACACTTTATTAGAATCGCTCTTTTTGGATATCTCAGCCATTTTATAACCAATTTTCATCAAATAAATGTTGAATTCCTCATAGACTTACATGCTCTTTCATATTTCATAGGAGGTTTCTCATTATCTCACCAAAAAATGTTAGAAACCTGAAATTAGGTCTCAACCAAAACTATACGATCCCTTTAAACTAGCACTTTGAAGTGTTACTGGTACGTTGTGAGGTTTGTAATCAAGCAGCATAGATCATTCTTAGCTGTATTTCCCTGGTCAGACCATCCTGCTCTCCCAGGGCCAGGATTTCACAGAAAATTGAACTCCCATCTTGTGTCACCGCCATCCATGGTCTGTGAACGCAAGCCATGTTATATGAAATGCTACATATGACATTGAGTTTCATATAAAAACTTCTGTATTGCTGAATTCAGAACATAGCATAGAGTGTACATTCTGATTTGTTTTGTTCCTGACACTGAATAAGTTTGCATTCCTTATATAAATTGTAGCTATGACTGGGTAATGACAGTTGCGTAGAACAAGTGGTTGTGAATATGTTTTAAAATATGAAGCAACAATTAAGGATAGTAACCATTGCTGAATTGACTTGGCATGACATTTCTCACAGACACAAATCGGCCAGCGATGGTGATGAAACGTGCAGTTTGACCTCTGGGTCAGGGGCCAATGGTCATCCGTTGCTAGGACACGACGACATCGAACACCCGCTGGCAGGCGCCGTCAACAAACTCCAGAGGACCGTCCAGGAACTGACCGCCAACCAGAGCAGACTACAGCAGAGCTTGGAAGAATTACAGGTGAGTAATTCTTATACCATCCAATACAACTTCATTGAGATCTTCAAGGAAAAGGAAATTTTGGTGAATTTTGCATTTAAAATGGACAGCGTTCTGATCGAAATTTCAACATCGTGATTAGCAGACATGTTGTCAAAGCTGTGTGCTGGTAGTAAATTTAGCACGCTTGAATCCAGATCCTGAGAAGTTTTGTCTTCTTGGCACCTTAATTGAATTCTTTTACAAAATTGGTAGTTGAGGTTTGGTATGTAACATTTAATCTGTATGTATTACACTGTGATGAAAGCCCAAAACTTTCTGCCAAATCCATATGCCAAAGCCATAATTTGATTTGTAAGTTTTAGCAGAATACCAAGTTTGGATAAGGTTTGCCTATCGTTATTGCTATGCTGTCTCTGTTTTGTTTTGTTTTTTTGCCACATCACAATTTTAGAGCAAAGTTGATTGGCTTAGGATGGCAATACCCCACACTATGCTTAAATGCAAGTGAATTTCTAACCAGAATCACTTTTACCCTGAACAGGCGGGGCTTTTTCGGCTATATAAGGGGGGCTGATTCCGGCACCCCCTCCCCCAAGATCTCGGCCATCGGTGGCGCGATTGAGATGAAATTTGGCACGTGTGACATCCACGTCGTAATCTACAAGATTGTGACTTAAAATGTAAAATTATTGCGTGAAAACTAAAGTGAAAGGGGGGGGGGGGGGGGGGGGGGGGTAAGCCCCCGGCCGTTTTATGGTCAAGGAAATCATATGCATGAAATATCTGTGTCTTTATGTGTGTTTGTGCATGCTCTCCCCCCCCCCCCCTCCCTATTCATAATGCTCCTGTCACCACTCCACACCACTTCTCTCCTCCCCCTACCATCCACTAGAACCAACTCCAGCACCACCAGCAGTACTTCAGCCAGTCGTTCCAGGAGGAGCGCTACCGGTCAGAGAGACTTGAGGAGCAGCTGACCGACCTGACAGATCTCCACACCCATGCCATGAGTAACCTACAGCAGGAGCTAGGCTCAGTCCAGGAGAGGTTGGAGTACCGTATGGAAGAGAGGAGCCGGGACTATATCGACTCCGTGGAGCAGTGCCAAACTAGAGTGAGTCCTGGTCTAGCTTCTGTTTCATAGACTGGGTAGGACTGAATGAAGACCTGGTCATAGAGATCGCAAAAATGCATTGCTTCGTGAGGATGGGTCAAGGTGTCCTTGTTCAGTGGTTAGAGGAAAGGTCAATTGAGGACAAGGTCCCTAAAAACAACTTTCACTCAGTGGCAAACAGGAAATGGATTCAAGTCTTGCTTTGGTCTCATGAACTATGGCAAATAAAGCAAAGACCAGGGGGGCATTTCATGAAGCATTTTGTCCGACAACTTGTTAGGACAAATTTGCCCTCAGCCAATCAGGTGCAAGGATTTCAGTAGCTTTTAACAGTTTGTCAGACAAAATATCTGACAAAACCCTTCATGAAATGCCCCCCAGGCCATAGAAATATCCATAATGATGGGGTTGGGTCCTGTTCTTTGTATCTAATGGTAAACTAAAACAGCTCACACGATATAAGGTCCAGGGGACAGCCTAGTGTAATGCCATACGAACCTCATAGTCTTCATTCTCTATCATCACATGAGGTCATGATCACAAAACAAAAAATACTGTCCCAATTATTTGTCAGTTGCTAAGTATTTGTATTGTCTGAATGAAGATGTACATGATTGCAAAATTCCGTTCTTTTTAATTGGAATGTTTGCAATTGAAGCTGCTATAAAAAAAAAACTCAAAGAAAATGATAAGGAAATGTGGGTAATTTTTTTATTTAAACTTTAAAAATATTCCGTGTTATGTAACAAGTGATGTACACTGGAAAGATATTGTTTTGCTTTATGTGATGATGGACTTATTGTACTTTAAAATGTTTATGATGGCACTTACATTGTACACCTGTTTTGCGATAAAACTCTTCCAATATTTACTTTATTGATGTATGCTTACACAGAAAACAGTTGTCAGTGGTTGCATTTGACCTTTGATCTTTGACCTGACCTCTCCATCACACCAATCATGTTTCCTCTCTGATTCAGATATCCAAGATAGAACTTGCCCAGCAACATCAACAGGTCATCACCCTAGAGGGCTACGAGAACGCCAACGCGAGGGCGCTCTTATCCAAATTCATCAATGTCATTTTACTGGTCCTAGCCGTCATCCTTGTCATTCTCTCCAACGCAGTCAACCTTGTCTCACCGCTAGTACAAACGAAGTGAGTCCATCTTGAAGACAGCAGTGTTGGATTGAGCTCGTAACTTGTTGGCTTGTAGGATGCTATGGATATTATCATATTCATGAAGCCAGCCTTAAAGGGATGGTATAGTACTGGTAGAGATGAGGATTGAGCTTTTAATTTTTAGTGAGATACTGTACTAAGAAGCCACATATGAAATGGTACAGAGCATACAATTGATTTTAAGAGGAATTCAAAATTCATTTGATGAAAATTGGTTTTGAAATGGCTGAGATATCCAAAAACAAAGTAAAAGAAAAAGATCCTAATAAAGTATGGGTCCCACCTTTTCTTAGGATACTTTTGTTTGGATATCTCAGCTATTTAAAAACCAATTTTCATCAAATAAACTTTGAATCCCACCTAGAATTACATGCTCTTTCATATTTTATGAGAGGTTGTCATTATCTCACAAAAAAGTTGGAAACCTGAAGCTCCATCTTAACCAAAACTGTAACATCCCTTTAATCAGAGCAGGAATGCTATCTGGAAAACTTGTAATTTCATGGTATATACATGACTGGTTAGGAATGCTTTGTGTCAGCTGTATCAAAGGGATATGTAAACCACAACCCTGAAAGAGGAAAGTAAGCACTCAAACTAATGTT
Source organism: Diadema antillarum (assembly GCF_040938485.1). Classification (NCBI taxonomy): domain Eukaryota; kingdom Metazoa; phylum Echinodermata; class Echinoidea; order Diadematoida; family Diadematidae; genus Diadema; species Diadema antillarum. The sequence continues at coordinate 340,150 of NW_027271135.1, forward strand.
GAAGCTGTGTTTGTTTTTGCAAGAGTTTAATTTTCGCGAATTTCATAAATCAGTGTTGGACTCACTGCGAATTTAACAACACGCGAAAGTGTCACCATGCACTAGGGTAACAATGCACTTAATACGATGACGTGTTATTTCGCGAAAGCAACATCTTACGAAAATGTTTGTTATCTTCTCATTCGCAAAAATAACAGCTTATACAGTAATCAGAGCAGGTGATGTAAGGAACAACGTGAGAGATTTCTTTTCTCTTTTTTTTGTTCGTCTTGAAAACAAAAATTGCAAAGCATGAAATCATGTTGGTAGCTGCAGCAAAAGAGACTGATGTAGAAATGACTCTCACTGACTATGTCTCATTTTCAGCTGACTTACAGTGATCTTTTTCCTTTCTACTCCTCCCAGATCTCGTCTCCTCATCACACTTACCATCGGAGCCGGCCTCTTTTATCTCTGGCAACAGCGAGAGATGATCGATGGGGCTCTAAGAAACTTTAGCGACAACTACCTGCAATATTTTTTTAATCGATGACAGGAGGTGATTCCATCCCACACGTGGACACTCAGGTGGGACTACACGACAAACGCACACTGCAAGTAATCTTTTCTGATCACTGTTGTGGGAATCAGCGTGATTGGCTTCTACTGTGTGAGGATGCATGTGCTGATTTTATGGAAGAGATTGAACATGCATCAATGTGAATAGGTCGGACCAATGAAATATTTAATGAACATCATTCTTTCCTATGAGTGGGACTAATGACTGAGTCAGTTTGGCAAGCCGGTATGTGTACATGATATTAAAGCTAGTATTCCAACCATCATACATCTTGGACCAGACCAAACTGGACAAAGCCGACTATTAAAGCGAAGAGGGAAATTTTCCAAGTTTGTGTCCGAGAGATTCCTCTTTGAAGTGCAGCCTGTGATCACATGACAGTCACATGACCTGCATGGCTAGCCTTGCGTCAATGCTGGATGCTCCTGGCTGTTGGGCTTTGGATACAACCTTGTTGAGAGACATGTCTGAAACGATAAGACTAGTCTTAACAATGTGCAAACTACATTCAAGATTCTCCATTGTACGCAATTTAGTGTTTGCACATTTATGTCTTTTTTTGTTCTCTCTCACTTTTGTGGCAGTTTTCCACATTTAAAGAGAATGAGACACCGCAGAGGGAGATGTAGTTTTGTGTTTCATTGAAATACACTGCTGTGTAGAAGCTGCATAATTGAGGCTGGCTGTCATGTATGTTCTCCTTTGGGAATGTTGAGGTCATTTTTTTCCATTTTCCATCGAGAATAATTGAGAATGTTTACTGTCATATTTGTGAAGGGACATAATGGTGATTATATGTCATACAAGAGGACTGCTTAAGTACAAATAATTTGGCATCAAATGCCACAATATCTCACAGGTACACTGTAATATCCTGGTATAAAATTGGTAATTATCCACATAGTGTTCTTGGTACCACACTCCTTGTTCCAGATGACACCCTGAGGTCTAAAACGACACCCTAAATATGATGATAGGTCATGGTGGCGTATCCAAGTCTCTTGGTGGTCAGAATGTGCTGATATAATGTTCCATATTTCTCTGTAAAGAATACATTTCAAACAATTGTGATATTGGGAAAGGGGTCACGATGTGTTCTAGGAGATTGGGAATACAGCAGACTGGAAAATTTGTTCTGTGTTGAAAGCGTTCGGACGAAGTCAGAGTTGTCGTATGTCGAAGATTGTATTCATTCTGTTTGCTTTCCTTGGTGTTTTAAAGATAAATGTGCTATCGTCATACTGGTGGACTTCATAATGCTGTTTTAAAGTTTCTTTTTACTTCAACTTTTCCATTCATGCACTTCCACAAACACAATTTTCCTCTTTCTTTGCGTTCTTCCTTTTGATCTGATGTTTTAAGTGATATCTGACCAGTATCCAGATTACCAGATTTAATATCATTTTGTTGGATATGACAAATTGTTTACCATTCTTTGGTATGGTATATTGTATACTTCATCCAACCGTTGGTTTGTACACAAGAGATCGTAGTCCTTGTTTGTAAGCAGTGTAGCTTTGTAACGCTTAATAAGTAGATGACACTAGATCCCAGAATCACTTGCCCAAAAGTGTCAACCATAATAGATTGTAGTTCGGGACCATGTACCGTAAAGTTCTTCCTTGAATGGCCTAGGTATCATCTCATTTCAATGGATGACATCATCTTTTCTCAAGACCAAGGGTGCGTTCAAGCACTCTCCTAAAACGAACCGAACCATACCCGCGCCAGAGGAGTGCTCAAACACTCCTAAAGTGTACCGTCCCAAACCGAGCCACAAGTGGACCACCTCCCAATGTGCTCCATAAGTGCACCAAAGCGTACCAAAAGTTCGCATGTGGAGAATAACACATGCACACACCTACGTCATAATTCAAAGAGTTCATTCTCTTTGTTCGGGACATCTGCAAGTAGTTTAAGTGTGCCAGGTGAATGACGCTGTTGCTACAAAATGCGTGACCCCTCTAAAAATAACTCACGAGGTACACTTTGTCTAGAGAGCGCTCGAACACTCCAAATCTGGTAAAGTTCGGTACAGATTGCTTTCGTTCAGTTCGCTTTGATTTGCTTATGAATGCTCGAATGTACCCGTGGTGTCACCCAAGGTGACTTTTAATGGATGGTTTTAGTCTTATCTCATTTTCCCCCCACAGTAGTTTGCAAAAATAGTTGCTATTGCTCCTTCCAAGTGGGCTTGTATCAAACCCTGAATATCATTACCAAAAATGGAATCTAAGCACTCTAAAAGCAAGGGGGAATTATGTATAGGCAAAAAAAAAAAATGGGATTCTAGATATTTGTAAACTCCTACAAGTGTTTGTTTTATATTGTACATGATTCCGCAGACATGGAAATTACACTGTCGGCATTCTGTGCTGCATGTATTCTACATACCTGTAGCAATCATGATGCCAATGAAAACCGCCCCTCCACCCGTGACTCATGTTTAAAGGGATCGTACAGTTCTGGTTGAGACCTAATTTCAGGTTTCTAACATTTTTAGGTGAGATAATGAGAAATCTCATATGAAATATGAAAGAGCATGCAATTTTATGAGGAATTCAACGTTTATTTGATAAAAATTGGTTTTGAAATGGCTGAGATATCCAAAAAAGAATGATCCTAATAAAGTGTGGGACCCACACTTTGTAACGATCGCTTTGTTTTACTTTGTTTTTGGATGTTTCAGTTATTCCAAACCCGATTTTCATCAAATAAACTTTGAATTCCTCTAAAAATGGTATGCTCTGTGCTATATTATAAGTGTTTTCTTGGTATCTTGCAAAAATTTGAAAGCCTATTTCTCATCTCAACCAAAACTGTACTATCCCTTTAACCATCATAGAGTAAAAGAGTGAGAAATACAAGATGTTTCATCCAATGTACAAACGATTACACTTTACATCACAGGAAATGTTCATGCATCTGGCCTCCAAATTGAGTTCAAACAGAAAAGACTTGCAACATTCACTGTTGGTGTGTATTTGAATAGACTGGGCTAGATTTTATCCCACTACAGACTGTACTATTTCAACTTCTGGCATGATTAATCTCTCATGTCTATTCTTGGGAAAGCTCTGTGTGTGTGTGATAATATCATTTGCTGCACAAAAATAGATCTTTATCTTTATAGTACTGTAAAAGTGAATAATCTTGCATGAGTAATTTTTCGTGCTACGCGGGGTAAGATGAATTTCATGTCTTTTTAACTCTGTGGAAACAGGACATTAATTACTGGAACATACATGTATGGCATGCGAAAATACTTGTGTGCCTTTATTTTTTGTCCTGGCTTCTGGTTGCGTGAAATGCATGAAATTTCCTCACCTTAAAAATATTCACTTTTACAGTAGTTGATACTCTATGAAACTTTATTATTGAGTTTATACAGCTTAAACACAAATATTTTTCTGAATAAATAAGGATATATTTATTGTTTCACATCTTACTACCTTACTACTTTATCAGAAATAAGAAGAGTAAACTGAAATTTTCTCAGAGTCATTACTCTTTTTATGATTTTGCCAAGAATGCATTTGTAGATATGGATGAATATTTCATCTTGAAATATTGCAGGAGTCCTACTACTGATCACAATCTTAATTTGCCCTCCGACCAGAATGTCTCTAGTGTGAGTCAGTGCAGCAGATATCTCAAACAGATTTAAAGTTTGTTTTTTAACTCTTTATGTGCCATGTTCGTACGCCCGACTCAGTCGATGGTGTGCCAACTTCGCATATTCTACTCAAATGCACAAACTCGCCCAAAACTGATTGATGAATTGCCAAATGCCGCGGTTCCTCTGAAACATTGCTCACCACATGTCCAGCTTAAAGGACAAGTTCACCTTCATAAACATAAGGATTGAGAGAATGTAGCAATATTAGTAGAGCACATCATTGAAAGTTTGAGGAAAATCAGACAATCCGTTAAAAAGTTATGAATTTTTGAAGTTTTTGTGCAGTACCCGCTGGATGAGAAGACTACTGCAGTGTATGAATAACTTAGATGTCACATGCGTACAACAATATAAGGAAAATATAAAGAGAATTTCACAAAATTCCATCTTTTGAAAAAAGTACACATTCCCCTGACTCGTTACCGACAAATGTTATGGGTAATATTATTCCCCCTGCCTTTAGAAAGAGGCAAGTCAAGTGCTCTTTTATTATGCGAAAAAAGTGAAAATATGTTGAATTTTCTTTTACATTTTCTTTATACTGTTGTGTACGCATATGACTCACAAGCTGTAGTAGTCTCCTCATCCAGCGGTTCCAACACAAAAATTTAAAAAATTCATAACTTTTGCATCGATTGTCCAATTTTCCTCAAACTTTCACTGATGTGTTCTACTAATATTGTTGCATTTTCTCAATCCTTATGTTTATGAAGGTGAACTTGTCCTTTAACAGAAATCTATAAAAGTTACATAGATTTGAAAAACAGAATGTTTTACTAAAGCATGACGATGTTGCTGTCACAGAATAATGGAGCACGCAGGGGGTTTACACCATGGCACATAAAGAGTTAAAGAGATTTTAGCAGAAAGAGGCGTGTGAATCCTTGATTTGTTCCATTCTACATCTCCTATCTCTGTGTATTCTGTAATTTTGGAATGAGTTGGTACCATGGTTGTGGTTTTGTAGAGAGCAGGCGAGAGCTCAATCTCATCACAGAGGGGACTGGCAGTGACCAGATGACCTCACAATGCAGTATGACAGTTGTCATAGCAACATTACATACAGGTAGTTTCATCTTGACTCACAAAGAAGAGTTCCCCGTCTTGATTATGTCATCTTCCATGGTTTTATTTGGCTCTACAGTGGACTCCCGTTATAATGAAGTCCTCGGGACCGGCAGTTTTCTTTTGTTATAACGAAATTTCGTTATATAACAAATAAACAATAGAAATACATGGAATGGATAATGTTGCGGCCTGATTTTTGACTTCTTTGTAACCGGAATTACGTTATAACCATGTTCATCATAACGGGAGTGCACTGTACTTGATATTCAACTAGTTACCCTCGTTTGCCAACCGTTGGAGGAGGAAGTGGATTTCAGTAGTTACTGACCCAGATTTGATTTAAAAGCAGCTACAATTTCAGTAAAAATTGAATATTTATTCAGTGAAGCACATCCATAATTTTGAGAGAACTGGAAAATTTGTGAAGACCCCCTTCCCACTGCTGCTAAATGTGCAACTAATATCAATTGAAATTGAGAGGTACTTTGTACGCTGTACTGCAATTGTGATATTCCTCTCCCAAAGTTCATCCCTAGGTAAAAAATGGAAGAATGGCATGAGACAGATTTCCCTCACGATGGATTAATCGTAAAGTTACCTTGACGAATTGATGGTAAAGTTACCATGGCGGATTGATGGTATGTTACCCATGATGGTTTGATGGTAAAGTTACCAGATGGATAGATGGTAAATTTACCATGCTGGATTGACGTTAAATTTGCCATGGTAGATTGATGGTAAAATTACCACAATTAAATGATGGTAATATTACGATGATGGATCGATGGTAAAGTTACCAAATGGATTGATGGTAAATTTACCATTACAGATTGGTAGTAAAGTTACTATGATGGATCGATGGTAAAATGAATGTCTTCTGAAAGTCTCTTGTATAAGAGAGCAGTTTGCTGACAATCACACACATACAGGTATACAAGTATAAATATTTCTACTGTTGTAATGATCCAGTACCAAAGCTTTGCCCACTATCACAAAGACAGTTTGTGTTTACTTGTGTTGTAATCCCACCATTGTTGCATTCAGTGGAAAGGAGTTTGATGGGTTTGGTGGAGAAATATGTTTTCTGTGCAAATTGATATGAAATGTTTTCAGTCTCAATTAATATGTGCAAAATGTATTAGATTCATAGGGCTATTTGTTGTTTTTGCCTTTGCAACAAATTCTGTTTGATTTTATCACTGCAATGCTTTATTATTAATTATGTAGAAAAGATTATATATGCAAGGAAGATATTTAATTTTTTTTTAAAGTACTATCTTGTTCTCTATATATATTGCGAGTAAATACTGTCTACATATTTTTGTACGTGTACATTCCAAGTCTAAAAACGTTTTAGAATGTTTTACATTGGAAAAGGCCTCAACGTCCGCCTATCAAGCACTGTTTTTTGCAGCTATTTTCCCTCAAATCGTCGTTACGTGCATCTCCTGTTTATGTTGTTTGACTGACTGAGCCACAGCTGGTGGTGATATAAAGCTGACCCGAGGCAGACAAAACGAGTCTTTGGAAGTCAACGAGTCATTTATTGAATGTGTGTCCATTTGATTGTGTAACAAAGAATGCTTTCTCCTGCTTGTGAGAGTAGGCAACCAACATTGACAATCAGACTCGTCTCATGAACACAGTACTTTATACGCCAAATATTTCACAAGGTTTTATTTTCGCGAATTCGCAACTGGAAAGCTGCGTCAAATTCAAAGGAAATCTGGGCCCCGTTCCATAAAACTTGTTATCAGTGACAAGTTGTCATAGTTGTTAAGAGCTACCGAAATCCTTGCATCTGATTGGCTGAGAGCAACGTTGTCACAGAAATGTGGCAGTTGTCACTGATAACAGGTTTTATGAAACGGGACCCAGATGTTAACATTTTATGCAATAAGCCCTAAAATACTGTATGTTGCCGAGGCTTGAAAGCAGCTGGTAGCCATGTTTGGTTCACTCCGGGGTGAAGTGAGAATGGGGTGGGGTTTTATTACACCTGCTGATTGTATGCAAGGCACACATTGGGCAAGCCCCTAGTTACATTCCTAAACTACTAGTGCTTAAATCTCATAAACACACTCATAATCTGTGCAGTTTTAAGGACACTCTTCTCTGAAAAAACATTCCAACATGGAAAACAAAACAAAAATAACATTGGGAGACCGAGCATTTGCCAGCGCAGCTCCCAAACTGTGGAATAACTAATACCATTAGAAGCCAGGAAATCCTCAACTGTAGCCATCTTTAAATCAAGACTCCAGACACATTTTTTTTTCATAACTGTACATTATTATCAAGCATATTAGAAGCTTTTGCAGCCCAGATGTAGTTTTTGCGCTTTATAAATTGATATTATTATTTGAAAGATGGCCATCTTCTCTTGCCCCACCTATCACCATCCTATCTACTATGCTGACATGTACATAAAGGCATGATTTACCATTTGCCGATGAAACAAAAACCCAGCTTTAGTGCTTCAAATTAGTTTGTAAACATGAGTTAGGGATAGAAACCAATTTAAAAATTTTGATATTTTTATACGGTAGGATGTTTTGTGATACAATTGATATACACATATGCATCAAATGTGATGACTCCAACATTTTTTAAATCACTGCTACAAATGGTAAACAGTGTCTTTGATTTAAAAAAAGAAAGAAAGAAAAAGAAAATAGTTCCATATGTGCGACTTCCAACTTCCAGCTCACCACTTTCCACTTTACCACTGTCTTGCTTCCATCCTCCCCTCTTTCACTCTCATCTCTCTCGGTTCATCTTGTGCCAACCAACAGTCCTTTCAAGCACTCATGGTGTTCATACTGCAAACCTCTCTTCTCATTTACATCACATACAAACTTTCAAACAGCACATAACAAGAAAAAGTTTAAACACCCACACACACACACACACATACACACACTCACACACACACACACACACTCACACACACACACACTCACACACACACACACACACACACACACACACACACAAATGCCATTACAACTGAATATGTTCTTTGATATTATAGTTTCATATATATTTGATACAAATCTAAATTCAGGTCAAGATATAAGATGGCACAGAGCCTGGGATACACACTGCTCTAGTATAAAAATACACATGAAATCACACTGAAACCCTAGAATGCTGTAACATGCTTTACACTATAGGGCCAGTCTAGCATGTACACTGAAATACCACGATACTGTATTACCTTATGTGAATGCAAATACATCGCAAAATTACCTCACAAAATACATCGTGAAATATTGTGGTATTTCGGGTGGTAATTCAAAGTTTGTGCAAAATATGCATGCAAGCTTTCAGTGTGAATTGTATCCATGTAATCTGCCCACATCACTGCGATGTACTGCATAAGCTGTTAATATCACTAATTTTGCGAATTACTGTTGACATCACGAATTCAACAACACACGAAATGTGGTTGCCCCGTGCTATGGTAGCAATGCATTTATGACAGCTTCAGTGTCGATTTGCGAAAACAAAATCTCACGAAAATGTCTGTGATCTCCTAATACGTGAAAATATATGTACACGAAAATAACAGCTTATACCGTATTTATCACCCAACCCGACACACTTGCCTTTTTTTTCTCTGTAGGAGATATGCACATGCACAGTGCCTACCTCAGAGAGGGCCAGAAATACCATGATATTTCATGAATAAAATGATAGCTGAAATACCACAGCATCTATTCCAGTGGTATTTCGCTAGTGAGAATAGTTACCTTCACACGCAGTTGCCAAACTTGAAGTATAGGATGAAAACGTAACTGTCGATGATTAGCTCCACTCGAGAATTCACGATGCGGGCTCGCGCACGCACTTAAACTTTAAGTTACGACTTACGAGGGACTCCCGCTCGATGATTATACTGAAAGTAGAGTCTTTGCTATGACCTTGTGCCCATACAAAATAAGCGCAGCTGGAGTTTGATCTCAAAGCGAACGAGAAGCGAGGTTCATGCTAACTCACAGGCTCGTTGATTACTGTGCCCACACGGAGCAAAACTACAAGTAGGGACCCCCCACACGTGGCTCGTGGATAGAGCGTAAAACCTACGATGTCTTGTGGTTCTAATCATCGACTAAACTTGAAGACTGCCAACTTTTGAGTGCATCCAGACGGTGCTGAACTACAAGCTAATCATCGAGAGTTAAGTTTTCGACCTAAACTTTAGGAACAGCATATGAACGCGACTAATGGTGTATTCAACACCAAGGTAATTGAAATGTGAATGCACCTAATGACAGTACAGTGCACTCTCATTACAAGGAACATAGTAACAATGAAATTCCAGTTACAACGAAGTCAAAATTACGGCCGTAATGTTATCCTTTCTATGTATTTGTATTGTTTATTTGTTCAGTTATAGCGAAATTTCGATATAACGAAAGAAAATTGCCAGTCCCGAAAACTTCGTAACGGGAGTCCACTGTACACTGACAGAATGAAAGCAAGCCAATGGTACAAGAAACACTGATGATGGCAAACATATGACAGCATCATGCAAGCAACAAACTTTTATCTTCTTTTTTTTTTCAAGTAAATATAGACAATATTTCACACCTTGTACTACTGATGGCAAGTTTTGAAAAAAAGGTGCAAGTTGTGTGGCAGACTGCAAACACAACAATAAGCTGCTGAGCAGATTTACAACCAAAGTGCCAAGTTGTAGAAAACAATGAGATTTACATTTACATGTACTTACATGCTCACATTATATAATGTGCTCAAATCTATTACCATGGCGGCAACAAGCAGAATTTTCCTCAAAGAAAAAGTTATTTAACATAAGAACAATAGCATACTACAAATGAATGAATGGATTTTGATATCTGAGCTATGGAGAGTCAGACATTAATATGTTGCGACTATGTAAGTATCAGTAAATCACTTGTGGTAATATATAATGAGAATCCGCAGCAAGTTGTCATTGCAAACTGATAGACGCATTGCATATGAAAAATTCCTGGATTACTCAGCATAGAGTGTAGTCAATATTTCTTTTAATTTGTATGAAGGAACTGTCCCAGGTAGTCTCCCACAATGTACAATGTGACCATGATATCATGTACACAGTCATGCAGAAATGTGGAATTAGTGAAATCTTGTGTAGGCTTCAAATGGTGAAGAATGCTACGGCAGCAATGTTTGTAGTTACTCTACATCACTATCAAATACAACTAATTTGTGGTGCTGACAGGTTGTCTGTGGACATGGTTCATAAAACTACAAGATAAGAGAATATCTGTATATCATTCTGACTTTTCTAATATTGACAGCCTTGATTCAAGGCTCAATACTGAATAATTTTCTCAAAGTGAGAACTCTCCTTCTCAGGGAACCATTACCTATGAGTATTTGTGATTACATTTGAAACTAGCATATAGCTTTCCTAAGTGCATCATGTGTAAGACAGCATCAACCTCAGACAATCATTTCTTGATTTGAAACATACAAATGTACATTTCCCTAGATAACAGTTACACTTTACACTCCATGTCTCACGGCTCTGCCAATAACACACAAAGACCAACACTACACTGTAGACGACGCAAACACCGAGTAGCTTTTCGACATTCCTCCATTTTCTGACAACTGACAAGATGGTGTTTAGTGTACAGTCAAACCTTTCCCTAGCGGCCACCCACGGGAAACAACAAAAGTGGCCACTATAGACAGGTGACTATTATAGACAGGTTGGTGGCCATTCTGAATCTCAATACTTGCATTGTTCATAGCATAAAATACCCAATGTTATTCTATTAAAAAAAAACCAAACAAACAAGTTTGAATGAGCAGCTGTAATATGGGGATTTTTTATATTTTTTTACAATTTACTTGATTTAAAATTTTCTTTTAGCCTACTTCTGTTCTTTTGATAGGACTCGGTAGAATTTATGCAATGAACGTAAGAGCTAATATGTTCATGGCTGATTTAATGGTTGAGCTAAATTTTTGTAGCCGCTATACGCAGGTAGATATTCTCCATGGGATACAAAATGAGTGGCCACTGGCCGTGTTGGGCAGGTGCTGCGGTGTAAAGGGTCTATAATACAGCAATTTCGTGTGGGAGATTTTTCAGTGGCTGCTATAAGCAGGTGGCCGCTATAGACAGGCGTGACTGTATTTAGAAACTGGTATCAGACATGTGTACATGTATGAAGGTTGGTTAAATTTAACCTTGGCATGACACAAACACCAGTGTACACCACAACCCTCGGTGTCACCTAACCCCTTGTGTTACACAGGGTGTAGGTTTACAGCCTGATATACACCCCTTGGCCACTACTGACTTACTAATGACATACACAGACACCAGTGTACACCACAACCCTTGGTGTCATCTAACCCCTTGTGTTTAATACACTGGGTGTAGGTTTACAGCCTGATATACCGGTACTCCCCTTGGCCACGACTGACTCACTACTGCTGTACACAGTGTACGTGTATGTTAACCCGTTGATGATGGACTGATTTTGCTACAACGCGCATTTCCCATAGACACCTGCCCAAGTATACTTGGGACTCGTCCTCGACAAGTAAAGGGTAATATTAGTCTCTTTGCCTTCTGAAAGAGGCAATTCAAGTGCTCTTTTATTATGCTAGAAAAGTGAAAACACGTATTTTCTTTACATTTTCTTTGTATCGTTCAACACGTGACATAGCAAGTTGTAGTAGTCTTCTCATCCAGTAATGGCGGCATTGAGACTGCAAAAATTCATAACTTTTGAAAGAGTAGATTGTCTGATTTTCCTCAACTTACACTGACGTGTTCTACATTTGTACTAATATTGCTGCACTCTCAGTCCTAATGTACAATGTACTGTATAAGCTGTTATTTTCGCAAGGGTTTAATTTTCGCGAATTTTGCAATCACAGTTGGATCGCGAATTTAACAACACGCAAAAATGACTCCGTGCGCTGTGTAAATAGAGCAGTAACGTAAGCGTCAGCGGTGATTTGCGAAAACGTCACGCGAAAATGTTTATGACCTCGTCATTCGCAAAAATACCTGTACGCGAAAATAACAGCGTATACAGTATATAAAGGTGGACTTGTCCTTAAGTAACATGCTGGTGAAAAATGAAAGAACATTTTATGAGAAAATAAAGTCATCTACTACCAGGGCTTCCTTTTACCTTAAATACAACTGGAAATAATACACAATATTATAAATGGCATTTGTGACATACAATGGCAGCATATACAATGTTCAATCTACATTACAGGAGATTGCTTGACAAAAACCCAACAAACTTACCTACAACAGAGAGAAAAAAAAACCACACAAAAACAGCAACAGCCTATCTGATTTGCAGCTTACATTATGGTTCTGCAAGATTAAAACTTGCTGTAACATTTTGCAGCATCGTACACTTGTATACTTTTACATGTGTATACATTGCGCAGTATACACCATCATATGTAATTTAAAGGACAAATCTATCAGCATCAAACCACAACATCACAATATATTCATCTACAAACAGACCGTATAATCTAACAGTTGACCAAGATGTTCTATTATATAACTGGACATCCAAACTTATGACTTCAAATGATAATGCAATCTATGTTTAGTTGACTGCCATAGACAGAATAAAATCATGAAATCAAATACGATGAGTGATGCTAGCCTCGCCTAAGAAGTCTCCCTTTCTCTTGCACACAGAAAGTCATCAAATTTAATTTCTGATGTAAATCAAGAAGAGATATTCTTTATAATAAATGGCTCCAGATCTGTAAAGTTTATCACTCTTTACTTTGAACAGCGAGGAGCTATGGCTGCTGAATTGTTAAAAGAAAAAACAGAAAAAGGAAAGTGGTGTAGAACATATTGATGTACAATTTGTACAATGTACAACCAATGGGAGGGCTGAAAGTCTATGACATCAGTGTCTAAACTAATCTAAATACATGATTCTGACAATATCAATGTCTGAAGAAAAAGAATGTCAACTTTAGAATTTGTTTGTCTTTGATTAGATTTAAATGAAATGAAATTAACTTGGGTGATTTTAATCTTCTTATAAAAGTCAGCTTGAAGGCAAAATGGAGAGTCCCTTTAAGGACTGCCCAAACTGGACCTTGAGATGACCACTGTACTTTCTTCATAGCTGACCAAACTGGACCTTGAGATGACCATTATAAATTCTTCACAACTGAACAATTTGTCATCTTCTCACATGGTGCCATACCAGTCTTCATCCCGCAAACAGAGTAAGTTACCATGGTAACAACATAACCTCAACATCACTTATAATCCAGGAATGTACCTCCTCTGAAAGCAAAACCTACATTGCACCAGTTTCCTTGTTCCCTCTCAACAAGACCATTCTCATTTTCTTGGTGTGAACAGGGTTTACAGAACATTCAATACACAACACACCAGCAATCTTACCTATTCACACTTCAAAACTAATATCATAAGAAATCTAAACATCTGGACTCACTTTTCAGTGTGTGCTACAATGTATTTACAGTGATCATCAGCTGCTATGGTAGAATGAATAATAACTCTGTTTATCAAATTATTTTTACACTTTTTTTTTTCATAATACCAAGAGAAAATATGATCTTTTGCTATTCCTATTTACAATAAACCTTACTGCATAATACATGTACATGTTTATACAGACTTGTAGGCTAATACAATGCCACAGATTTGTTACAAGTAAAATAAATTCTACTCCAACCCGAACTCACCCTTGCCTTAAGTCTTACAGCTCATCTGTGGGGAGTTTTCATACCTGTTTATGTGGGAAGTAGTGAAGGAGTAAACTCAACTCCATGGTGATGAGACACTGAATCCCATTTGGTTGTTGCCTGACATCAAGGCTAGCATCCAATCACTGGCACAAAGTTTGGGGTCATGGGACTTACCCATCTCTGCATCACACCATCTCCTACATCAGGCATGGGTTCAAACTGAGGACCTTCTGGTTGGTATAACAAACCCTGTGACCACTAGGCCACATACTTCCAGAACTGAACTGTAAACCAACACAGTGCCTGAACACCCCACATTCTTTGCTTAGTGAGAACTAAAGACCTCATATCGTGGCCTGACTGCAGGGTTCCCACAGTCATGGAAAATCCTGAAAAAATTTGTGGTCATGGAAAGTCAGGGAAAAGTCAGGGAATTTGGAAAATTTGTGAAAAGTCATGGAAAAGTCATGGAATTGCATTTACCTCTTGGCTATGGCAGCTTTCCAGTTTGTCGTGTCTCGCAACTCTCATACTCTGTGATCATACTCTGCTATTATAATTGGTGTTCATGATTTCCATTTTTCCCAGTTTTGTGACATCCCAAATTCTACATAACTCCCGGGACATAATACTAATGATAATAGATGTACATGTCATGAGTAAGATAGTGGGTGGAACGGATGGCTGTGAGGGGAGGTGGAGGCCATCATAACGTGTCTGATTTTGGAAACCGTGCCAGAAAGGAAGTCATGGAAAGCAGCAATTTAGTCATGGAAAAGTCATGGAATTCTGTTTTCAAATTTCTGTGGGAACCCTGGACTAGGATATATTCTGAAATCCCCATAATGAAATGAGTACAGCTTTATCACTACCTCTTTTTACGTACACATACAGCCGAAGAAACTTGACTGGAGTTGAGCATTACTGATGAGTCTACGACTTGACGCACATATTTGCTGATCAGCAATTCTAAATTAGCAGGCCTGCACTAGTTGTGGTTTTTTAATGTGGACATCAAATGATGATCAACTACTGTAAATGCAATTTTTTTGCATATTTCGCACTAGTTCTGGCTAGCATCTAGCATGAATTCTAAAAACTGCGAAGACATCTTCATGATCTTCTCTGTACATTTTGAATGGGTTGACAATTGTACAGTGCGAATTCAAGAACTAACGAATATGTTTTTGAGCCGCTAATGCGAAAATTTAATTGCGTGAAAATATGGACCCTTACAGTAAATCTAATCTTCTCACCTCATACTATGAGGTCTTTTAACGATATCCTAGAAAGTCCTAGACAGTGGAACCAGCAGCATATATGGGACAGAAAAAGAAAAAAAAAAGTGTCCTTGATTTGACAACTTTGTAACGCTTAGCACTAAGGAATGTGCCATGGCTGACATCACATCACAAATGTTCAAGGTAGTGCACCAAAGTGTCATTTCAGTTTCCTTTGAGCTTTTATGAGTTTGACCAGAAACTATGGCATTGCAAAGGCACACACACACAAAAAAAATATTTCAGATGGGCTAAGTTTGAAGGTGGAAACTAGTCAGTTGACTTCTATGATTTTTAATATCTAATTACCATCATTTTTATATTTTTTTTCTACGATTGCAATGTTTCTCTTTTTTACTTTGCACAAAATGTTTACTGGTCTAACTCTTCTAGGGACTTAACTTCCTACTGCTTTCTATATTCACTGTAGCTTTCTACTGATAGTGTATGTGACAACCCATTGAGATCATTGCAAAATAGATTAGTAAGCAGCATGAATTTCATAAAGACTGAGGTTTTGAGGCTGTAAATATATTACAGCTCTTTTTTTCTTCACTCTATTAATAACAATCATACGACACATGGCTGAGCTTTCATACAAGCAACTGTTCACACTCGGATTTTATCTCTTGGAAATGTATCACTTCTGATTTCTGCCCACAGGCGATTATGAACTACACATCCATCAGGCTCTAAGAAAGCGGGGGAGGTAACTGATTTAATGCACTCCAGTGTGCACAAACACTCCATCACTAGAGGCAAGAATAAAAACAACCAAATCAATCTGTCGAGAAGCACCTCATCACTTGACACAATCGCCATGGTAACACCACCTGTAGTGGAAACCTTCTCATCTCCTAGTGCCGTTGAGAGCGCCAGGTGTATTACCTTTCTGTATGCCACATTCATTTCATGTCCATAGGTTTGTGTGTGAATTGGAGCACATTTGACTCTTCAGCACAAAGGGGGTTAAAAAGCCATTGCATACCAGGCCAGCCTCACACTGGTACACACTCAAAAGCCTACTTCATTCAATTAACCTATAACCTTCAGCTGCCTATGACACTCAGCTGCACACTGCCTGGGACAGACCACGGTCTACAGTATGCCCCCCTCCAAAAAAAATAAAAATAAAAATAAAATGGCAATCGGATTTTCGCGCTGATAACTACCAATATGATTAAACTGTCTAAGGTCATAAACTATAACATCTTAGCTATATTTTGCAGAAAACCCTATTCAATTTGGTAAAGTGGTCACAGAGGAATGTGGATTGTTGTAAAGCATGTCATGGGTCTGATTCTTCCAAATTTAGCATTTGGATGCACTTGGAACTGCATACTCATGTGTGAACACATTGGACAGAACTTGGAGGGAAGGGATTCCTGACATGCTCTGCAAAACTCCTCATTTCTCTTTGACCACTGAAGCAAATCGGATGGGGTTTTCTGTAAGATGTCAGTAACAATTTATAGTTCCATACCCTGAAATTGTATTTGGATTAATTCACTATTTTAGAAGTTATCATTGCGGAGGGTTCCGTTGTAATTTTTTTGGGGGTACATACGGTATAACGAACTGAGTTGCTGGTTTGAGTGAAAAGAAGACGGGTAACTCTGGCAAGGGCAGAGAAGCAGAATGAAGGGAAGCAGACTAAATCTTCAAAGAGCCGACATCTCTCATCAGCTTACGTCTCACATGACGGCAGCCGACATCTCTCATCAGCTTACGTCTCACATGACGGCAGCAGTGTTTGTTTTTAAGTCAAACCTCCAAAAATCAATCACATGGGATAATTCTTTCACCTAAGGAGACTGCACTCAGTTCTGATTTCAATACTCATGTCAACTGGCTTACTAACAGACCGAGAGAATCTGTCACCACTCACAAAAGCTGAAGGTCGTAGGATCTACAAAATACAGAACTTACTGACCTGATCGCTGACACTTCCATTCATACGCTTAGTAGAGACATAATACATGCATTTTTCGGTCAAACAAAACACAAAAATAAGAGCCGTAACATAATATTTCTAACCTATTTATATCCAGCATATAACTATGACACAGTGCTGAGCAGACTGTGTCATATTTTCTTGTACAATGCATGGCTTGTCCTGCACTTAATATATTTATATCATATGGCAATTCTGGTTTACTACTTCATGAATTTTCTACAAATGTTTCACACAATTCAAAACTTTCTTGAATAGTTTCCCGCTACAATGCGAGTGCTTGTAACAGAATTCTATAGTTTTATGAGGAAATTAGGGAAAATAATCTAAAAATGAATAATTGTTATGGTTGTGATAGGCACGTTACGAGCAGGCAGTCGAGTCTAATGAAGCTCTTCTCTCCAGGGTGGAGTGTGTTGCTAGGATACCTCCTCCTCCGTCAAACCTTGTCTCTCCCTTGACGGCACCCATCGCTTCAGCAGCATTTCCTGGACCCGGAAATGTGGGATGCAGGCAGGGGACTCCAGATCTCGCTTGCTAAGGGAGCTGGGCTTGATGACAAAGCAGAACATCAGTTCCTACGGACACAAAGAGAATGGAAGACTTACAATCTGTTACATGGCTTTTCCCTCAATAGCCGGGGCAGGGTCTATAATAGCCCCCTACATCATTTTTACAGGATAACTTTAAGCCCCCAAAAGATCTTACATTGAAATTTCAGTAGCGAGTTGGTGATAGAAGCATAGTCACTTCAGTATTTTATGTCAAGGCGCCATAAAATTTGTTGAGAATCTTGTGTGTGTGTGTGTGTGTGTGTGTGTGTGTACATGAATGCTCATGATCCGCCTTATTTTTGGTTGTCTGCAGCTCTGATGACTGATAAATCAATATACAAATAATTCACACCTTGCAGCTGTAAATAAGAGAAACCATTTGATATGTCTCAATGCAGTCATACACAACAATTTCAATAAGAGCTACAGGCCTTCCATGTCAATATGCAGTTAAAGGGATCGTATAGTTTTGGTTGAGACCTAATTTCAGGTTTCTAACATTTTTTGGTGAGATAATGAGAAACCTCTTATGAAATATGAAAGAGAATGTGTAATTCCATGAGGAATTCAACGTTTATTTGATGAAAATTGGTTTTGAAATGGCTGAGATATGCAAAACAGAGCGATTCTAATAAAGTGTGGCACCCACCTTTTACTACGATCACTTTGTTTTACTTTGTTTTTGGATGTTTCAGTTATTCCAAACCCGATTTTCATCAAATAAACTTTGAATTCCTCTTGAAATGGTATGCTCTGTACTATTTTATAAGTGTTTTCTTGGTATCTCACAAAAAGTTGAAAGCCCAATTCTCATCTCCACCAATACTGTACCATCCCTTTACGATATATTCTTCTTTTTATTTTCTATAACACATATCAATCACATCACACACAATAACACACAGACACAAAATTATGTCTCTGCAGTTTCATACCTCTACATCATTCTGACATGATTTTAGACATGTGGGTCTAAGACATGATATGTATCAGTTTTGTTATGAAAACAGACAATATCTGACCTTAGAGGCATTTTCAATGACACGGTCCATTCCGATGAGGGACGTCCAATTCATCTTGGTGATACCGCCCTGTTCGACATCCTCTTCATTGACCATAGTGACGTAGGCACAGTAGCTTGCATGGTAGAATGGCGGGCCTTTCTTGTAGATGACTGGAGAGGGATGGTAGTGAATGGACAGGAAACCATAAAGAAACATTCTTAGAGAGATGAAGGTCATCACAGCAAGATGGATTTCTATAATTGATTCTATTTACTTCTTTTCTTCTTGAATTTGGTTTCATGATCTTTATAGACGTCACCTTTAAAGGAAACCAAAATCCAAATATAAATGCGCATTGAGTGAAAGAAGCAATCTTGGTAAATAAAATTGGTGAAAGTTTTAAACCTCATGAAATAAACCTAGGCAAAGCACTACAGAAATCCTCTAAACCAATTTTTTTCTATTGCAATGATAAGATCTGGATTGGACAGACAGACCAGATAGACATACAGGAATCTAAATGAAGTCATCACATTAAAGTCTTTACATAAATCTCAGAATGGCCAAAGTCACTCATATGTAGCTATGAGAGACTTTCAATGACAAGTAAAATTCATTTCATGGCGTGTCTTATAAGTGTGTCTTCAAAAAGCGAAAAGTCTCTCATACGGCTTCCTTGAAACGGACCCCAGGGATCTAAATGCCACTGGCATCCTTTGGGATGGAAGTTGAATGCTCAAAATTACTACTAATTACTTAATTTTTAATAATAGTTGGCAGCTTTGAAAAAAAAGAAGAAAGAATAGAGAACAGCGAGAAAAACTGAAAGAGACAAGATTTGAATTCTGTTTGTAGCCACTTACTGAAATCAGCTCCAAACTTGAGTCCCGTCTTTGGAACCCAGCCCTTGCTGCGGAAGTAGTGATAGACGATGTAGTTTGGGACAAAGCTGGGTTGGAGTCGGCTAAACATTCTCCACATTTCACTCAGATCCAGTTGTTTCTATGGCAACCAGAAAAAAACAGACATTTCCAATAACAGGTCATTGAACTTTATATGAATCTTGTTGAAGGTGAAACCATAATGTACTGATTATTTACTAATATGACTAAGACTCTTCTTGATATACTCACTGTATACCTCCAAATGTGGCATTGATGCACATGAACAGAAGTCATGTAGAACACACAAACAACAACAAAAGACAATCTTTCTGACCACAAACAAAGAAGATTGAAGTAACAATGAAATTATCAACAATCCCTCTACAAGGTAATATCTAAATTCTGTGAGTGCTGTCAATGACCCTTTGTATCTACGGGTCTCTCAAATTTTACTGCAATCGTTGCCATGACAACAGCTTTGGAGGCACTGCTATTGTGTCCGCCTCAGAAAGTTAACCAGTTGAAGACAGACTGATTTTGCTACAACACTCATTTTCCATAGACACCTGCCCGAGTATACCCGGGACTCGTTCTCAATGGGTTAAGCTGCACCTAGACTGCAGTAGACTTCAATGGATATCAGGCATGCACTCAGTATCCCCCTCCTCCTCTCCATGATTGACAGTACCTACAGACTTTCTGCAGTAGCTCCATTCTACTTATTTTGAAAAATCTCTCTACTAGTGAATAATCAAAAAGACACTTTCGAAATGCAATTCTACCTCGTGAGGTTACTTTCATGAACAGTGTAATATCAGACAGACAAGGGCCGAAAATTGGATCTGTACTACCAAAGATAAAACAGAGGACTTTCAAAACTTTACTCTTTCTAAAGTAGTAATATTACACATCAAAATACCTGATGATGTCAGCTCCTAACAATCTCTGCAAGGGTTTGCATGTATACACAAGTATAATAATCATGTTTTTAATTCATAATTCAGCTATCAGTACATGCATAACCCCTTTTTCATATTCCTCAAAAAATTAAAGTTATCACTGGACTACGACTGTCTGTCGAGAAGGATACAATTCATTCATTTGGGAGTATTTTTTATAATAAAAAACAAAACAAAACAAATGAAGGACGATATAAAATGTATACTCAGAGACTTCAACCCCAAGCACCTTCTGATCTAGAGATTCTCCCGCCTGAAACCCCTAGCAAACGGGAGATTCCAAGTTGATGTGCGCGAAGCGCGAAATTCCTTGCGGCCGGGGTCCAGTCTAGGGTTCTAGATGCTCTCTCGTGCTATCTAAGGCTTATTTTTTCAACATACGATATAGCAATAAGTAAGAAATCCTTTCCAACAGGAGACACAGAGCCAGGGCGGGAGAAATCAAATCTCAAGCGGGAGAACGAGAGATTGTGCAAAAATGGGCTTTCCGCGGGAGATCTCCTGTCGAAAGCGGGAGAGTTGGAGTCTCTGTATACTGTAGATCAACGGTAGACTTGTGAGGTACATCATTGCAACAAATTTTGTTGCCATCGTCATCAAATTATTCTGTTGTTACAGATGTTTAGTGGATCGCTTTCCCACATAGTGAGGGAGAAAAACCCAACATATATCAGGCATCATAATTTTTTTCTCTGCCACTTTTCTGCCATGCCTCCAAATTGACAGATGAATTGATGAATACGAGACCTCCATCTTACCTTGTTTGCATCCTCTACACTCAAACAACCAAGGCCATAGGAGAGGAAAAAAGCCTGCAGGAGACAAAGACAGAAGAGAACTCAAGTTACAACCAGGAAACAGACATCGCCAGCTATCAACAAAGAGTGCTTTGTGTGGGCTTTGTTCACTCTAATACCAAGACTACTGTAAACGTGGAAATTTTCGCGGTACATTAATTTTCGCGGATTTCGCGCTACGTTCGGCTAGCGCGAATTAAAAAACGCGCAAATATATCTTCGCAATTTTCTATGCACATTTTTGAGCGGCCTGAATTGTGTGCGCTTCGTCGATGATACTGCTACGTAGCACAGGCATGTTTACGCATATTATAGCAGTATCATCGCACGCACCGCATACACTGCACACACCGAGCCCACGGCCGATTGGTGTGCTACATCCCCGCGACTACAGTACAATCATGTACCAGTACTACAGTACATGTATCGAGTAAAATACATGTACTACGTAGTTGAGCGCTTGTACTCGCACTCGCGCCGCTTGCTACGTCGCTTATCGTACGCTGGCATCGCTGGATGAAAACAGCGACTGTGTATTAACCCGCTGCGGAGCACGAATTTAAGAACCCGCGAATATGTTTTCGAGCCGCTCAGCACGAAAAATTAATCGCGCACAAAATATTGACGTTTATAGTAGTAGTCAAGAATGAAACATGTTGAAAGTGTTATGGTCACTGATGGGGAGAGTTTGCTTTTTTTGTTTCTTCTCACATTACTCATTGATAGACAGATTTGTGTTTGGTTTCAATAAAAGACTGATTCAAAGCTCAAGTAATGCCTCAAGGGTACAAAACTCCTCACAGTGACAAGCACAATGCTACTACAGGAAGACATACAACTCTCTACTACATTTAGTTCAGGAAAGAATCAACCTCCTGATTCTTACACTTTACTCAACTTTACACACAGCATTGACATTGTTTTGATATTCCAGCAATGTATATCGGGATGTCCTTGATTTGTTATTTTTGCGTGTGTTGAATTAACTGTTGTATTGTGTTATTCTGTGGCAGGGCCCCCAAGAATAACAGTGTATAAACCATTGATGGGGCTACACTGGGTAAAAAAAATGCTGTTCATCAATAAATGAAAATAAATACACTCGGATGGATACTGATCCACTCAATGAAATCAAGATGAAAACTGCGCCACAATTCTGCCATGATTGAAATAAATCTGACAACCTCTTCACTTTCTATCAAATAGCTAGAGAAAATTTCCAGGTCTGTCTTTCACTAAATCAATTCCTACAGCAAGATATCCCTCTGTAATTTTTGTCTGTAGAGACAAAAAAAAAGAAAAGAAAAGAAAAAAAAGGGGATACATATATGTACCGGTACTAAATTTTTCTTCCAGTGAGTATCACCAATAGAATAACAAGCATTATATAAGACACATCAAAGAGAAGAATAACTACATTACTATGTTTGTTTTTTCCTTTTCTCTCTCAAGCTGGAAATATGTGTATTGTTGATTTTTTCTTATTTTCTTTTTTGTATTCCATTGCATTGGTTCATAATACTCTATATGGGGATTATCATACTGTGAACCATTTACATTTTGTTCAAAATACACATGTGACATTAATTTGTATGAATTTCATTAAAAAATGCAGAAATAAAGTCAAACTGAAACTGAAACTGGTGCAAGCACTTGCTTGCTCTGACTATAGACTTCTCTGCAAAGAAACTACAGATGAAAAATACAGGACGGAAAGAAGACTTCTAGCCCAGCCCTAAAATGTGTCTACAATGGGATAGACATTTGTCTTCATCAGTCTTCTTCCTGTGTTGTGGTTTTTATCCAACAGTATGGATGTATCACATTTAATGTCATTCATACATCTAGATGTATCCCATGTTAGCTATTTAAAATATCTCAGACGTAAAATGTTTAATACAATGTGCAAGTGAAGTTCACTAAAACCATCACGGCTACAAAAGAGAAAAACATGCTGAATTATTGGCTCAGCTTCAGAGCACTGAGAATGGGTT
Source organism: Diadema antillarum (assembly GCF_040938485.1). Classification (NCBI taxonomy): domain Eukaryota; kingdom Metazoa; phylum Echinodermata; class Echinoidea; order Diadematoida; family Diadematidae; genus Diadema; species Diadema antillarum. The sequence goes on from NW_027271135.1 coordinate 363,624, forward strand.
TGTGTCCACTACAGTTTGAAGATCTATCGTGGGATACAAAATTTGTCATCACTATGCACACAGTCTTAAAGGAGACCTCCGGATGATTTTCAGATTTTTACATTTGAACAACTATAAATTAGTTGTACTGAGGACAGAGTTTCAGAATTTGTGATAATTGGGATGAAGAATAAGAATATTTTCAAAATCTAGAACAAATTGCAATGAACAAGGATGATGACATGGCAGAGTCACCATAAGAATGCATGAGTTGGGGCTCAAGGAAGCAGAACAAAAGAAGAAGGCATGCATAGATTATACACAGGTGAACTCGCAAGCAAGCGGTATTGTAATGAAATTACACTGCTACATTTCTGAAATATGTGAACCTCCTATGTCATCATCCTTGTTCAGTGTAGTTTGTTTGAGGTTTTTCAAAGTATTGTTTCTCTGCTCAAGAACCACAATAAATGCCACAAATCTATACATGGAGTTGTTGATTTATGTAATACATGATGTGAAATTATGAAAATCGTCCGGAATGTCCCTTTAAACATGGCTTCTTATTTCTTCTTTTATTCCAGGAGGGGAGGGGGGGGGGGGGGATTTTTCAGTGGCCACATACGGAAAGTGGCTGCTATTAAAGGCAGTGTGACAATGAAGTACATTGCTCCTTCAATAAGCTTCTGTGCTTACCTCTTCATAACTCAGCTGCAGGTATTCATAGATGGGATAAGGGTCCTTGTGTCTCACTGGTACCTTGGTATCCCTTGTCTATTAACATACAGATTGATTCAAAGCATTACATGATGGCATCTTTTACAGTTCACTCCTGTTAAAATGAACATGGTTATAATGAAATTCCGGTTACAACGAAGTATAAATTCAGGTCACAATTGTATTATCCACTCTATGTATAAATTGTTTTATTTGTTTGGTTTTAACGAAATTTCAATATAATGAAAGAAAACTGCTGGTCCTGAGGACTTTGTTATGGGAGTCCATTGCACTGTCGTGGATTCAGTTTCATGCCAGAAGTGCGGAGCTCACAAACATGACACAACATCAAAAAATGCTTTATTACATCATCTCTATCAAAACATCAAGAAATGCTTTATTACATCATCTCTATCACCACATCATGCTGCCAAAATTTTTCCCACATCACTTTCAAGCTTGTAGGGGATATTTTTTTTTTTTCAAGTTGTGAAATTCCTCATATCCCCCACAAATAATGATTCTTATTATCAAATCAATAAATTCTACAGTGTTCTACATAGATTGCTGTACATACATTTCTACAAAAGCTACAACATACTAATCTCAAACTATAGCCACTAGACCTTTATATTCATGGCATGATTACTACCAATGCTGAAAGTACAAATGATTAAGATGATGTAATGACAACAATATAGATTATTACTACTCCTAATGATAATAATATCAATAATGAAAAGCATCACCATGATGATAAAATCAAGTCTTTGAACATGCTTAATATTGGAAAAATACATCCAAATTTAACACTCTGAAAAACAAAATGCTTCTCTATTGTAAAATTCTTGAATAAGAGTTTCAATGAGTGAATTCAGCTCATTTATTCAATGCAGTGAGATGCATTATCTCATCCAGACTTTTCCATCCAATTTCCCCACCTACAGATGCCAAGATTTTAAAGATTCATTGTGGGTGGGGAAAAAGAAAATAAGGAATAAACTTTGAACCCATCTTCATTAAAGATAAGAGCCTGGACAGATTAACATGGGAAAATAAGAAAGCTGATCCATCATTACCTTCTTACGAATCGTCCGCCCTTTCAGACTCAAGAGGTTATTGCTCTCTGTTTGACTGGTTGTTGCATCATCAAACTCAACCGGTGTTGGCACGGCAACGTAACCAGCGCCCATGTTGACATGGTTACCGCCACCATCACCATTGTGGAAGAGCTCTAATTCTGTGAAAAGGTAGAGAGGGATCTTATCATTGCTTGAATAGATCTTCATCAGATTGATGGAACACCAAGGTGAAAAAAAAGATAAATCAATGCAAAATCTGACAATGACAGTAAAATCTGCATGACACACGTACATTGTACCATATGTCAAAAGAAAAAAAAAAATACAACTGTACAGGATCTTCCGCAACTATTACGTTGAAAATTAGGGAATCAATCAAAATACAATATCAGGGTATGAAACTGTAACTTATTACCCACATCTTAACAGAAAACTCCATCCGATTTGCTTCAGTGGTCAAAGAGAAATGAGGATAGAAAGCACGTAATCCCTTCCCTCCAAGATATATCCATTGCGTTCACACAATGATATGCAGTTCCACGAGCATCCAAGTGCTTTTAAAACTTGGAAGAAACAGACCCATGGCATTCTTTACAGTGCAATACACATTTCTCTGAGATCACTCAACCAATTTGAATAGGGTTTTCTGCAAAATACAGGTAAGATGTCATACATGTACTTCTACACCCCGAAACAGCATTCAGACAGTTTAACCATCTAGTTTCTAAAGTTATCAATGTAGAAATCTGATTGTAATTTTCTGGGGGACATACTGTACAAACGTACACTGAAAGAACCACAGCATTCAGTCTTCTACAGGGACAATATTATACATCTAATATCAAATTAAGATGTACTCTTGATTATAAATGATTTATAATTTATAATGAATTTTGAACAAATGATTTCATATGCCCATCACACATGCAGTGTCACATGTGTAGTGTTAGTTGAGATGTTCTTTGAAATAAATCCATCATGTACAATATATTGCTAACATTCCTTTCTTCCTGTATTACATTGTATCTTATACAGTCAAACCTGTCTATAGCGGCCACCCAAGGGAGATGAAAAAAGTGACCGTTAAAGACAGGTGGCCGTTACAGACAGGTTATCCAACTTTGTGTGCATTGCTTACATGCACAACTGTGTGTGTACGTATGCACACACCGTGTGTTTCATGCATTTAACCATGCCGGTGTATATGACATTGTTGCACATTTTAGACCTACGATGTAGTATGTGTATTGTCATGAAGAAAGCTTGCACTAGTGCATTATTATGACTGAATGAGGGATGAATGCAGCGGTGGCGATCATTGAACGTTGCCCATGAATGACTGGCACGGCTACAAAGCACAAAAGCATGCTGAATTATCGGCTCGGCTACAGCTCCATTGAGTTTTTGGCCGCTATACACAGGTTAAAATCTACCGCTTGAAACAAAATTTGTGGCCGCTGGTCGCGTTAGAGAGGTGGCCGCTATACACAGGGTCTTTAACAGGGCTTTTCTCTCGGGGGATTTTTCAGTGGCCGCTATAGACAGGTGGTCGCTATAGACAGGTGGCCACTAAGACAGGTTTGACTGTATATGAATGTAGTTGTAAGTTTTCACTTCTAATAAAGAAATCAAAACATCAAGTTTGCAGGGTGACACTGTACTCAAAATACATCTCAGTGTTAAACTCTATCAATGTACAATGGTGTACATTTACATGTATGCACACAGGTAACTTTTGTACACTGGTTGATGTATCATGCTTGCTACTGGTTAGGACATTATTTTGTACAATATAATGTAAACTGCATGTGATCAAGTGAAATCCAAACAATGGGTGCTTTCTCTTTCTGTTTAATACAGGTACAGCTGCAGAAATAATGTGAAAAACAGAACTGAACTTTACATTATAATTAAGATAAAGTGACCCGAGTTCAACAAAAAAAAGAAGAAAAAAAGAGGCCTGTCAGTACATTAATAGAGGGTAGACTGTAAAGATTGCTTTTATTTCTGTGTTTCCATGTACAATGTAAACGCATGTTTTGTTTATACGATGCCATATTACCCAGAGGCTGCTATCCCCGTCATGAAAGCAAATTGCTTATTGATAGTCTTTATAAAATGGGTTCAAGAATGTAGCCAATTGGAAGCGCTGAAATGAGTCACGTGTGCATGCATCAATTTCTCACTAACATGCACGGCCTGAAGTCACAATGTTTACACTAGCAGTGCGCACTCACTCAGTTGTTACAAGTGCGTCACGCTCAACTATACGCGCTGTCAATCCTGTAAACAACTTCTAGTTCGGGCTGCCGGCCGGCCTTTCTTGTGCATAACATGTGGCGTACAGTACGTATACTCTTATACGTACAGTTGTATATGTGCGGGATTTCCGAGTGCGACGTGCGTAAATGTTTGGGACGAACATCTTCGGACATCTTGACTTTTTGACTTGAACGAGTGCTACAGTACTTGACTGGTACTAACGCACTCTATCCTGTGCATCATTTGTATACTATGTCTGTATATTTTTTGTGTGCTTTTCAATATATATAAATACTGTATACCTTAGGACACACACACACAAATGTATATTTGCATACATATTTGGTACATATTCTAAGTACATATTATTTACATTTCAAACAAACTCCCCACTTTCATCAAGTCTGAAAGTTCAGAACACACTTTGAAGAAAATATTGAAAACTGATATTTTTCCATACTTGTAAGGATTTGATATACTTTGTACATTTTGTGCATCTTTTGTAAGTGCTATAATACAGTTGAACTATACAGAGCACAAAATTATCTAATAAAATGCCTTGTGATAACAATAATACTATATTTTGATGTGGACATTGTTGATTTGTCAGTATTTCATTTGTTTTTTTAGTGGAGAAATAAGACAGACTGAAGTGAATTGAACAATGCACACCCAACGAGCTACACATAGCTAAACAGAGCTCTGTTTGAGGTTTCTAGTATACTAATGATGCACAGGATAGAGTGTGTTAGTGAAGGTGCGGCGTGCTCGAGAGTATTGACAATGGTGCGACATGCACGAGGCGCAATCACTAACGCCACGAAATAATTCTGTGCATCATTTGTTTTATAAAATGGGTCGAAAACTAACAGCATTATTCACGTACCTTTGTGGGTCAATACCAGTCAGCTACATGTAGCACTCGCTCAAAAGTCAAGATGTCCGAAGATGTTCGTCCCAAACATTTACGCACGTCGCACTCGGAAATCCCGCACATAAGTACTGTACGTACGTATCAGAGTATACGTACGCCACGTACTGTTACGCACAAGAAAGGCCGCCGGCTGTTGTGGCAGCCCGCGGCCCGAACTAGAAGTTGTTTACAGGATTGACAGCGCGTATAGTAGCGCGTGACGCACTTGTAACAACTGATTGAGTGCGCACTGCTAGTGTAAAACATTGTGACGTACGTCAGGCCAGGGAGGTGGAAGAGAGACTCTTCTTAGTGCATACCTAAAGAAAATAATGCACGCACATGTGACTCATTTCAGCGCTTCCAATTGGCTACATTCTTGAACCCATTTTATAACAAGTTATAACATACTTTGATATGAAACTAAAATTTATATCAGATAAAAGCTTCCAAACACAAAATCACACATAGACAATTTACAGTCTACAATGCAGATGTCTGTGGACGATTCTTGTCAAAAACATTCATTTACTGTCATTCAAGTAAAATCTTTCTAGTGAACTAATTGTTTTTAGTTTCTGCTGAAGCACACCACACACAATATACAAAGGAGTTTATAGTCAATCCTTTACTATAAGATCTTATGCAGCATAACCTAAAGCATGTCACAGGTTTGAAACTGACTTTTAATATTGTACATGTGTGTACAATGTATGGCAGCTCAACAACCTATGGTAATATCCCTGAAAGTCAACTTTATTGTACTAGACCAACCAAATATAAGTCAGTGGATGAGATTTTCTCTAGATATTTACAATGGGTTATTGTCGGCCAGAATCAACTTGTGATAATACAACGTACTCGGCTGGCAAATCCACTCTGGGTCCTAATCAACTGAGAACCATGAGGCTTAGATTAATGGACAGCCATGGGATTGAGGAGAGTAGACAACTTCCACTTCTCAAAGAGACAACTGCCTAACAAACAAGAAACATGTGATGGTACTCATGGCCCAGACTGTGTTCAATTTCCTGTCTTCAAGTAGCAGCCAATTCAGCAGTCCAGAGTATCTACATGTATAGGACTGCCAAGACACACATGCTGTCTGGGTGTATCATGCATTCAAAATGTGCTTGGTTTGCCATTCTGTATTCATTGACATTCTTTTTTTTTGAACCAATATCTTTAAAGGTCCTGAGAATTATCTCATACTGAAAAAGAGATAATATTCTCCTCTTTTAAAAACAACACTGCCTATCACTGGCTCTTGACTGAGAATTGTAACGCTTCACTTTGGTTTCGTTAATAAACATTATGGCCAAAGTGCTCATTCTTTCATAATAATGTACAATGTAGGTTGTTTGCTTGTTCTTTGTTGAGTTTGTGTGTATTCATGAGACAAGGGTAGTGCTTGTTTACGTCAAGCTTTTTTTTTTTTTTGGGGGGGGGGGCGACGTTGAGGTGACAAATGGCAGTAAACTAGTGGTATAACTGCAGTGAGTAAACATGAAGGGTTCAGAGTATTCAAAACATGATGACACTGTCTCCATTTAACACACCAAGAATGGGTCTCTACAAAGATCTGAGCAGAAATCAAGTAGTGAATGTTAGTTGTAATTGAGCCTGGGGCCTCCTGTGATGATAAACAAAAATTGAAATAGAAATAACAACTACAATTAAAATCAAAACAACAATAACAATAGTGATTAATGATATACGGAAATAATCTGACACCTTTCAGAGTCAGACTCCTAAATTTATATTTCCTCATGTTACAAAACCCCTCTGAATTCCAATTCTAGCATATTTTAAGTTTGGTCTTTGGTTTTCTCCATTTTAGTGCAGACACTTGGTAGAGAAGCCCTGGCTATTACCACTTTCCTTCAAGAAGCTTTTTTTAAGCATAAATTATCTGATCACCAAAATGCAGTCTGCAGATTGTCGAATCCCAAGGCAATCAAAATGCTGCAAAACAACTGTCCACACATCACTCCCACAGTCGCTGAAATGATACAATTCTCTAGGAAGCAGAGCCACTCAGCCTGATACAAACAGCTGAATTTTGCCAATCATTCAACAGCAGTTAGAACAGATTATTTACATTGTACAGTAATTGGTTGGGGCCTACTACAGTGTGAAATACCAAAACATGTCTGGCCTGACTCCACAATTTGCATGTTTCCATCAGTAGAGTGAGGAAGTAAATGCTGAGGTACAGTGGTCAGGGCACTGGATTCCAACAAAGAGGTTTTGGGTTCAAATCCAGCCAAGTGCAAATATCATAACAGCAATTAAAGGGAAACTGACCAGATATAAATGACGATTGAAAAAAGAAAATGGGATTCCAACTCAAGACCCCCCCCCCCCCCCCCCCCCCCAATTGCTAGACTGGAACTCTTACAGTGTTTGTCCTGGAAACCCCTTATTGTCATTGCTTGTGGGATCAGGAAGCTTCAATAAACTATAAACTTTCAGACAGATACCCAAAAGACAGGTATCAACTTCGGGATAAATGTGAAAGATTACCGAAGTGATGCAGCTTTTTGAAAACTGTAAAACATAATATATTTGCGGCATGAGATTTTCGCGAATTGGAGCCGATGGCCTTCTTCGTGGCATGAAATTTTCACGAATGGCCACTGGCATTCAATGCGTATATAGTGTAGATAAGAAATTTCGCGTGCATTTTAATTTTGCGAATCTTGGCGCTCACGAAATTCGCGAAATTCAAATGCACGCAAACATTCCTCGTTTTACAGTACATAATGAATGCAAACAAAGGGAATATGACCAAAGATATGATATAAATGAAAAGCTGTTTTCAGAAAAAAATATTGGATGACATACAATATAAAATATTTCTCTTTTAAAGAAGTACTATGTAAGCACATATATGATTGTGCCTAGATACATTGTACACTGACATTTAATGGCAGGCTACTCAGGGAACCTGTGCTTTATATACATTTGTAGATCTACAGACCTACAAATTTGTCATGTACAGTGTATGACTTGAAGAGTTGGTCTGGTTATATTAAAATTCTCTCGAGGGGCTTCCATTCTCAAGCCAGGATGTGAGCAGATTGCCATAATTAAACCTTTGCAGCCCTTATGAACGTTGTCTTTAACACAGATCATCTGTAATCCCAAGACTGTCCATGTCTGAATTCACATGAAGAATAACACCTCACTCTTTTAGGTGACTAATAGCAAAGAAAGGCAGAGCCCTGATACAGAGCCTCTCATGCAATAAACAGACTCTTTAAAGGACTTGAAGAACTTTGGCCCAAGCCCCATAGAATGACATGATCGGACTGGTCACCTGGTAATTCCTCTAATCCTTCAACCACCACCTGTTTTAAAGGTCCTGTTTACCTTTGGGAGCAGTGATTAAAAAAAATTTCAAGATATCACTTTTGATGCATATATGTAGGTCAGTTGTATCACAAAACATCCTACCATATAAAATTTTTGCAATAAAGCCTAAAATATAAGGAGATATCACTATTTTTCTTATTAAAGCATAACTGTCGACAGTTTAGTCTGGAAACATTTTTATTAAAACTATTGTTCACATTTTCTATATTTAACAATACTTAACATCAATTATACTTGTTCAAATTTTTACATCATGGTTGTTTCTATCCCTAAATTACATTTCAGACCTATTTTGAAGCACTAATGCTGGGTTTTTTTATTTATCTGCAAATGGTAAATTACAGTATGCCTTAAGCTCTTGGTATGCCACCACTCTATCATAAACACTAACTTGCCAGGCCTAAGGCGTTGTCTTTAATTGCTCACTAGTTGAAAAGGTTAAAAAAATTACATTTATACTGTGGTACATAAATATGAATATGAATACGAATATGATGTCTGCTGTTTTATTTTTCAAAATTGATAAGATCGTTAATGTTCTGGACCACACCCCCCCCCACCCCCACCCTCACACCAACTCCAGAGGACCTTACAAGAAGATGACATTCCTTTAGTTATAGAGACACGGTGGTCCTCTCAAATAATCACCGTAATAATAGTAAACCATATATGAAGTGCATATCACCCCCCCCAAAAAAAAAAAAATAAATAAATAAATTGATGTACATCTATGCACGAAGGCAAAGAAAATAGAGAAACAGCCAAAAATAGACATCAGAGACAGAGAAATGGATACGAGGCAAGATGAAAAGTGACAAAGATTCTGACAAATAGTGCAAAGCCCAATCCACTGTCCAGTTGTAGAAATACTTGTGGTAAGTTTTCAAGACTCAAAATTACATGTGTCTACTGTAACAGAATGCTTGAGATGCCTTGGTACATTTAGTGTGTTCCCTATCTCTGTGACTGCCAAATGGAAAGACACAGCATTGTGCTTTGATTATTCATGATCGCTAAATTTATGCAATATTAAAATATCATGATGGATCAGATAAATTCTGAGTGTGTATGAGTTTGGCAACCACAGTGTAAGTGTTTTGCTTGTGATCACTCTTAGTAATATTCCTGAGTATACAAAGTTCGACAGTCTAGCTTTTTGTTGATACATACTAACATCCTTGCTACATAATGTATGGGAAACAAGGTCTCATTTGATTAATACAAAATCACACTAGAAAGTTATACAAAACCTGAAACTTTATGTGTGCACGAAACTTTCCCAAGGGGCTAAGATTTGCAAAAGTAAAATGTATGCAAAAAGTTCTGTCTTCACAATGCACTGAATACCAGTACAATGTTGTGCGCCAACATGGTTGGCAATTTGAAAAAGTTTCAGAGTCAAAAAAAAAAGAAAAAAAGAAAAAAGACCATCGGCTCCAATACATGAAAGTTTCATGCCACAAATGCTTCTGGTTTTACAGTAAATGGAAAAGAACAATGAAAGTAGTTTAGTATACTAACCTTCATTTGGACCGGGTTTCCTGGCAGAGAACAGTCCATCTGCAGGAATCATGTGTGATGTACCTTCAGTTCCAACATCAGCACACTCTCTCCCAGAGTCTCCCTCTGTTCCTTCCATGGTCATTTCGTCTTCTCCTCTCTTTCCTGGCACTGTATCACATGTTGCGCTCACAAATGCCGATGAGCTGATATTGTCAGCATCGACGTTTTGTGATTTCATTCTCGTGTTCTCTCTAATGCCACTGTTCTGTTTGTCCCCAGCCACACTTCCCTCCTCCTCCTCCTCCTCCTCCTCATCTTCTTCCTCCATGGGATGAGATGAATGGTTTCCAAGGTCCCCAGATTGAGTAGGATCTATGTCATCCTGGACTTTTTCACTATCAGCTGACCTGTCGTACGATGAGCAGCTCAGCTGCTTGGATGGATCCTGAAGGCTTCCTTCAGACACTGAGCCATCTTTTGATTGGTCCTGTCCTCTGGGTAAACCTGCATCCTTCTCACTCATATCCCAATCTCTAGGATCACTGATCCATTCATCTGTCCAGAAATTGCGGGCCTGAAGGTCAGACTCCGGGACTTGAGATGTGCTCTGTCGCGGACACTGCTCGGTGCCTTCCAAACGGCCCATCGGTGCCTGAGAGGTAGACCACGCACTGCTCTGGTCACTAGGAGATACCACTTCCCACTGCATGTCCTCCTTACTGCTCTCCACGGGAACAGGAGTGATGCTGCTCTCTCCTCCGACCAGACCATCACTATCCTTCTCTGCCAAACTTTTGCCAGATGGTGATTCTGACCCCCACTGGGCACGACCCTCGCAAACATCAGTCTGGATACCAGAGTCCATTCCTGTCAGCTGAGTGTCTGTGGGTCTCTGGATGACACTATCCTGGATAGAGACAGGTGTGCTGTCCCTTCTCCTCACATCTTTGTTTTCCTTGGAATCTGGATGAGCTCCAACATCGAACCAGTCTTCCTGATTAGTTTCCCATCTATCCATGCCCTGTCTCACTGAAGGGTCCTTCCCTCCGCCTTGCAGTAATACACTCATCCATGACATTTCTCTTGGCATATCAGTGAGGCTGACTGATGTACCCTTGGCATCAGCATCCAGAGGTCTTCTTGATGAGTCAACAACGCTTTGTGGAGCAGATTTCTCTGCAGGGAACGGTTCAGAATGGAAGACAAATTCACCAACTTTTCCATCTTGCAATTTTGAAGATCCAGCAGCATTGACATCAGACTCACCCCACTTCAGTGCTTGTCCTGCCCAATCTGGCACGTCACCTCCTGAACTCCTCACCGAGTGTCCTCTGGAGGTGTCTCCATGGCAACTAAAACTTTCTACACCACGTGACACATTACTTGAGCCATCCCCTTGGAAACTTCCCTTGTCAGGTCTGATTAAAGGGTGACCCTCAAGTTGGGACAGCGAGCTATTATCAGCCTGACCACTCTCAGCTTCCTTGTGGTCAAGCTCGTTGAGTGCCCACCACCGATTTCTGTTCTCTACTCTCTCCAATTTCCTCTCCGTCAAGATACCAGCTCGGTAGTTGCGCTCTGACACCGTGGCTCGTTTGACTCGCTTTGGCGGTATGGAAGGCACCTTGTAAATGCGTGTGGGTGAACTCTGACCGGAGGGCATTTCTCTGTCGCTGAGGTGTTCAGATTCTCTTCTCTGCTGCAATGAAACCTGTTTGGCCCATGATAGGTGCCTCTCATACCTACACAGACGTAGACAAAGAGATGAATGGGAAGGAGGAAGTTAGACTACATCAAGCGATGATGTGGTTGCGACTGAACAGGATATATACTAGGTACCTGTTTCTGAATTGGGTATTTCAAAGCATGAAGTAGTATACCAAAATTGCTCTCACAAAATTAATTGCTATTGATAATTTATTATTTCTTCATTTGATCTTTTAATTTGTCTGTTACTTAGTCCTATGCTATACTTTTGTAAATGATGGGTTCAAATGGGGAGCTCTAATACATACAGCATATGAACAAAACCAGAAAGTTGGTTTGTGTTGGATCAGAGCAGATCTTCCTTTTCTTTCTTCTCAATGCAATAATTCAACTTTATGACTCATTGTAGCAAATGATCATCATAATAAACCTTGAAATATAATTCATGTTTAAAGAATGTTCTCCACATCAGCATATGATTCCATGAAACTCAACTCTATCGCTGATTGTATACATCATTTACGATACCTGCAGTTTACCGGTAAAAACAAAAATGGGCAGATGGTCACTGGAAGAAACAGACAACCGATCTCTGTTTACAAGTTGTATTAAATGATATACATTAGTTTGGCTCTGTGATTTGTTGGGTTGTTTTTGACAATACATGATGACTGTATGTTGTACCTGTGACAAAGAATAGGTCTATTACAGTAGTTTGAAAAAAAAAAAATGACTACTAAATAACAAATGATAAGAACTGCAACATGAAAATAACTGTGTCCTGAAAAGGAGTGAACACTAAAATGCAATAACCTGCTAACTTTAGGTAAAGTTTTTATAAAACCTTTACCACTTTCTCTGATTGAATTCAGTCTTCTATCAACTACTTGAATATAGCATGGCATTGCATTTATTGTAATAGTATGAAGGTCTCATCCTTTCTATTCATCAATGAATGCTCGAAGGTTGTGATCTACACTGTATTTTTGCACACGTGTGTCAAACAGTTTTGCTGGTTGAAGTATAATGTCTCCCAAAATCTATGAAATCTTACAGTAATACACCTCAGTTTTAAGAAGAAAATGACATATTAACCCCATGTTACTCAACAATACACTCCCCTTTCATAATAACAATTGGAATTTTGGGGGGTATCATAATAAATTTGCTAGAAATCTATAGTATTGTGTCCCCCTCCATCATAAAAATTTCCAGTTTTATCATTCTGGGGAAGGGTCTGAATTACCCACCTCTATTGTAAGCCAGCTTAAAAAAGGAATCTTATCTTGACGGCTGAAAAATTTGATGACAGTTGAATACACCTCAAAGGCAACACTCTTTTTACTCAGCACACAATGGAGTGTAATGTGTGGAGACATATACGCAGAAAATTAAGCTACAGTCTGGAAATGAGGCTAAGGATGTGGTGGCCCCAAGTCAGTGCCTCTTACAATCTGGCAGTCCAGACAGACTGATGACATTTGACCTACAACACATGCCAGAAATACACAATGCTGTAACATTGTCAAAGATACAGAAGCCTCTGTGTACATTATTTTAATCAAAAGTGGAAAAAAAAGGGGGGGGGGGACCTTGCTTATCTAGAGCATAAAATAGCAACTACATTGTAGCAAAGTAGTACACATACAAATGTAGCACTTACACTCACCCTACACACATCACAATGCACATACAACATTTTTACTTCAAAGAAACAAGAACATTCTAGGAGTGATAACACAAATTCATGGTATTATTCATGTTGGTTGCTGACCTATGGCTGACTTTAGTGGGAATTTTACATGTATATACTTGTACATTCTGTATTAAGTTTTGCTGCCTCACACCACTACCATACAAACTTAGATGAGAATGTACATTTATATCAACTGATGAGTGAATCAAGCAGTTTCATTGGTCAAAGTAACTATTGAAATTCATTCATTAAAATGAATTGTTCAGTGGGAGCGGTGAAACAGTTTAGGCTTTCTACAATTTATGAATAATAATCATAATCACAAATCTAAAAAGGTCTCTATGCTAGGTATCAGCTTTCTAAACTGTCAGGGTTAATTTCAGGGTGGCAATGTGGCCAAGTCAATCGCACAGCACTGGACACTGGCACTGGTCTGATGGTCCAGGACCAGTAAAAATCACTGTCGGACCAGTAACTTTTTCAGGAGCAAACCAGTAAAAGATAGAAAAACTGGGTACCTACTGGTCTGACACTATGACAGACAGGTTGGACCAGTAGAAAAAATTGGGTTAGTGTGCAGCCTTGAGTGGCACATGTACAGTGTATCTGCCTGGTAATCAACACACTCAGGCTTGATTTCCACTGAATCTTGCTGAGCAATGTCGTGTTTAAAGGGGATGGCTAGTAACTGATCAGTGGGAATCGGTGGGAATGCTGGGGGATGATTGTTCCAATCCTAGTGGGATTCATGTAAGAGTACATTATATATCTATTGTTGTGTGAAAATCATTTGCTCCAGAATGGTCTCATATTCAAGTAATGTGCAGTTCAATGTTTCCAGGTTAGCATGCCTGTACAGTGTCGGGGCGACTGTTAATGGGCCGTTAACGATCGCCACGACTGCCACCACTGATCAGTTACTAGCCACCCCCTTTAATCATGCCATCCCCGCTAGTTAGAGGCAAAAACATTCTGTACTTTGAATAGAACATTAACCCGTTCCGGACATGTCCCGAGTATACTCAGGCAGGTGTCTTTGGGAAATTTATGCACATTGTGGCATAATCAGTACATCCTCAATGGGTTAAATGGAGGTCCCTTGTGTGAGAGAATCATGACTTGTGCACACAATAAATCCCACTTCATTCATTCATCACATAGAGCAGGGTGCATGCTAACTTGGTGAAATGATCCTCTCACACCTCTACACTTGAAAACAAGCAAATGATGCTGACTAGGGCGGTGAGTTGGCTCAGTCGGTAGCGCGTCTGCCTCACGATCACGCGGCCCGGGTTCGAACCTGAGTCTGGACTGAGCAATGTTGTGTGTAAACATACCGTCCCCTCTAGCAAGAGGCAAAACACTCTGTCCCTCGCATAGGACATAAAATGGAGGTCCCGTGTATGAGAGAGTCACAGCTCATGCACGTAAAAGATCCCGCTTCATTCATTCATCGCAAAGAGCAGGGTGTCTAACCCGGTGAAGTGGTCCCACCCCACATCCAACTGGACCCCATGGAAGACCAGCTTTTATAATAGTGTAGCTGAATATGGGCTATCCAGCCATCTTCACAGATGGAAAATGAACCACAACCCCTCATGGTTCACCCAAGGTAATTACATGTAGTAGGTCTACAAGTCACCAAATGGTAGTAACAAGGACCATTGTGCAACATGAAGAAGAAGAGACTGTGTTTAAAAACACAGGAGGGCCTTTGAAAAAGGACTAAACCTGGATTAGCATCCATTGCGTGAAATCAACACTTGACCTTCTAAATGAAAAGAGCCTGATTACATCTACACCTTGTACTGTCTCTCCGTGGCTGATTGACTGTACACAAAAAGCATACAATCCCAACAAGACCTACATATATCCACTATGACTTACTTGTGTTGCCGAACTTGCTGGAAACGCTGTTGCTGAAATCTTCTTTCCTTTGGTGGAACTGAGGCATCAACACAAAATAACAGTCAAGTGGTTTATGGTAATATTAACAAAAAAGTCATTTCACAGAACCCCTGGTTACACCATGGCATGGAATGGCTTGCCCCGCTCAGATATACAGTGCACTCCCGTTATAACAAACACGGTTATAACAAAATGCCAGTTACAACGAAGTCGAAATTCAGGCCGCAACATTATAATAATAATATTATTTTTATCTCAACTCTATGTATTTTTATTGCTTATTTGTTCGGTTAACTAAACTTTGATAGTACAACGAAAGAAAACTGCCGGTCCTGAGGACTTCGTTATAACGGGAGTCCACTGTATTCAAGAACCCCCATAATGAATTATGTACAATTTTATCACTGATCTCTCAGAGAACACACACAGCCAAAGAATCTCAAGTGGAATTGACTGCTCCCGATAAGCGTACGGTATTCATGTTTTTTTCATACATAGTACATTGTACCACAATGGGCAGGAAATAAAGATCAATTCAGTCAGGCTACCCATATTTTTTCCACCCTACAAGTTCTTTGACTGGGTAGGATTGAAAGGAAAAATTACTTTAAAAAAAAAAAATCCTCCAAAAAATAATTGTATGATACTTGCTTCATTTTGTTTATGATGAGATTATAACTAACAATGATTCCTTTGTGAAGTTATGATTGAAAACTTGTCCAATATAGTAAACATAAAAGCTCTTTTCTGGCTGGACCATGTTCATTGACACCAACATCAAGATATTGTAAGTACTCGGCCACAGTAAACAGAAAGCATTTGACTTTATTTCTTGCACATCAAAGACAAGCCATTCCGGTACAGAATGAAACTTGGAAAGGAAGTTTTTAGTCAACATTGGAATGGGTTGAAACAGACAGTGACATTTCTCTATTTCGTGTTAAAACACAACTTCACTACAACTCGTCTACTTAATTTTAGTGGGATGGACTTGACATCAAACTTTAGATTGAATATGAATGTACTATCAAAGATGGCTAAGGCTGGTATCTATTTGGGCAACTGACTACATTATTGGTGTCTTGTCTTTCTACAGACAGTAAGTACAATTATTGACAATCACGGTGAAGAGTGTAATCTTCACATACTCTAGTGTCGAATACCTCTTTCTTTTGTCTATTCATTACATGTACATGTATATTGTCATCATGACAGATACAATACCAGAGACTCCAACCCCAAACACCTTCTGATCTGGAGATTCTCCCGCCTGAAACCCCTAGCAAACGGGAGACTCCAACTTGATGTGCGCAAAGCGCACATCATGAGCGCAAAGTTTCTCGTGGCCAGGGTTCAGGGCCCTGAAGCTGCTCTCTCATCCGTTCTGAGGCTTATTTTTCAACCTAAGATCACACAAATCATTTCAAGCGGGAGACACAGAGCCAGGGCGGGAGAAATTAACTCTCAAGCGGGGAGAACGGGAGATTTTACAAAAATGGGCTTTCGGCGGGAGATCTCCCGTCGAAAGCGTGAGAGTTGGAGTCTCTGCAATACACAGTACAATGCTAAAAGCATGGATGCTTCATAATTTGTTCTCATTTGCTGTCTTTCTAGAATCCGAGGAAGGGCTTAGAATGACTTTGGAGCAGATCATCCAACAATAAAATGAGTGACATTATTCATGACTTTGCATAGCATAAGGGATGGGATGCCTCAAAAAAAGGAATGGGGCATTCAAACAAAAAGGGGAATGGGTGCCCCAAACAAGGGAATCAAATGGCTGAACAAGGAGATGGAATAGTTCCTTCACTGAATTTGAATCACAAGCGAATGTAAACTTACGATTCTTGCGTTGCCCTCCTTGGAAGGATGAGGCAAAAAACTGATGTTCCGGCTTACTACGAGATAAGGTCCCCTTTCCAAAGAACCCCTGGGAAACAAAGTCAAGGAAGATAAAAGAGTAATGACAAGCTGCTCAACATAATCTAAAGGTTTCTGGATTTTACATTGCAAAAGAGTTCATTCTAATTTGAGAGTCAGTTAAGAAATATTTTAATTAAAAAAAAAAGAGTAAAAATGTGTACCAAAATCTCTTTTTGGTGATGAAAACAAGCTAGTCAATGACATGACTACAGCTTGTGATTTTGTGTGAGTGTGTTTGTTTGTGTTTGTGTGTGTGTACATTATGTGTGTGTGTGGTTATGCATAATTTCCCAGACAACAGCTTTCAACAACAAAATTCCATTTGTTTAGACTAGTTTAGCTCAAACTTAAAACAATCTGCTATCAATTGTTAATATATCTTAAAGTACATGTAGAAGAAAACATCTTTAATAGAAATCTATTACAACTGAGAGTGAAAAATAAGGAAATATTCACTGAAGACAAAATCATTAAAGGACAAGTTCACCTTCATAAACATAAGGATTGAGAGAATGTAGCAATATTAGTAGAACACATCATTGAAAGTTTGAGGAAAATCAGGCAATCCGTTCAAAAGTTATGAATTTTTGAAGTTTTTGTGCAGTACCCGCTGGATGAGAAGACTATTGCAGTGTATGAATAACTTAGATGTCACATGCGTACAACAATATAAGGAAAATATAAAGAGAATTTCACAAAATTCCATCTTTTGACAAAAGTACACATTCCCCTGACTCGTTACCGATAAATGTTATGGGTAATATTATTCCCCCTGCCTTTAGAAAGAGGCAAGTCAATTGCTCTTTTATTATGCGAAAAAAGTGAAAATATGTTGAATTTTCTTTTATATTTTCTTTATACTGTTGTACGCATATGACTCACAAGCTGTAGTAGTCTCCTCATCCAGCGGTTCCAACACAAAAAATTTAAAAAATTCATAACTTTTGCATCGATTGTCCAATTTTCCTCAAACATTCACTGATGTGTTCTACTAATATTGTTACATTCTCTCAATCCTTATGTTTATGAAGGTGAACTTGTCCTTTAATATAGAAGACTTCAGTGACAGTTTGCGGTGTGTTTAAGCCTCGATCGCTTTTCTAATTGTAATATAAAGTCTTAGAGGTTCAGTGATCCATGTACTTACATTTTATAAGGATTATTATCAAAATTTCTGATAAAAGCTCTGAGAATTACCATCTTATGTAGGAAGAGAATATCCCCCTCTTTCTGAACTATGACAGCATCATTGATGAGCCTGGCCTGGTAATAAAACCAGGATCCATTTGATGCCGGTTTGTGGGTGATGGTCTCAATGGGTACTGGGAAGGGGGCCTCGTCAGGCTGGTGGATTCGACGCTTCTTGTTTGGCTTGGTCAGGAGGCGACTGTTGCCTCGCACTGGGTTAACTAGCATTCTGCTCTCAGCAGCCACTGGCTTGCACTCATAGAAGTCATTACGGCATGCTCATGCTGATTGAAACCAAATTAAATGACAACAAAAATAGCATTGTAAAGTTACCCATAGACTACTGTGAAGTGTACATGAAGCATATTCGTACTGTACATTCATGATTTTATAGACCACTTTGAAGTAATCATGTCAATCAGTATCACCTGAACAGTTTGGACACTTCAAGGCAAGAGTTATGATGAGAGAGACATGTATGCACTACTCATTAATGCAAATCACAACTATTTTCATCCCCCAAATTCCTCCCTAATCCACAAAAGGACATTAGTGCTCACGATATTTTGCTTGATTGACGTTCAGTACAATCTCTTGATGCAACTGTTCATACAAAGGGCAATGCATCACATCTCACATCCAACTGGACCCCCATGGAAGACCAGCTTAACGTAGCTGAATATCGGCTATCCAGCCATCTTCTCAGATGGAAATGAACAAACAAAAAACAAATGCATCGCTGGTTCCTACGCACGACCACCAAATGTGCACGTGAGATAATACAATATGTAGCTAGTTTGTAGTCACTAATACATATCGGTACCTGCTACATACCTGTACATGTGCAGCATAATATGCTTTACTATCATTGATACAGTACACACGTACTATGTATCTTTTAAGCAATTCAAGCATTAACCATACGCACACTGCTAAAATGCAATGTAAAAGACAAGTCGTGCATGAACTACTGTACATTATAATATTTGTGATAACATCCTGAGATTCCCAAGTATGAAGTAAATTCCATAAGTCATTATTTGTTGTTTTAGTTTACATAAGATTGTAAATCATTGAAAAAAATGACCATTTCATTAACAAAATGGTCATTTCGTCACCAAATGTTACATTTCATAGCGAAATGATAATTTTATTGACAAAATGGTCATTTCATCGTGGATCTGGATGAAATGACTGATTTTGTAACGAAATAGGCCATGCGAC
This sequence comes from Diadema antillarum, assembly GCF_040938485.1. Lineage (NCBI taxonomy): Eukaryota > Metazoa > Echinodermata > Echinoidea > Diadematoida > Diadematidae > Diadema > Diadema antillarum. The sequence continues at coordinate 383,104 of NW_027271135.1, forward strand.
ACTTGGCACCCCATAAAAAACTACAATCTTTGTCCATGCCATGGTTTCAATTGTACCACCTTTGTGAATTTGGGCCAGTGTCAGTAGCACTAGTACTAGTAGCAGCACTATTTCTGGTATGCAACACTAACACTTAACAGCCAGAGCCCAGCCCCTCTGCCCTGGCCCTGTCACTACACTTGTACTACACATCAGCAATAAGTGGATGTAGAATCCATATATGTTGTCACATCCCATCTGGTCGGGCTACATCTGAATGGACAATATTACTGTACAGCTAGGCCTACAGCACGCAGCGATGTCAATGTCCTGTATGAGATCTTGATGAGATCCTGCTGAGGAGCTTCCATCCCGAGTAAATCCAGTCATGACTCATAGTCATATTTCAGTCGAGAATCCCGGGTCAAGAATACATGGTCATGGATATGCTATACGTAGCCCCGGAGACCCGCCGCTCTGCGGCGGGGTCCTGGCGGCTACCCCGCAGTTTCGTTCAAGTGAGAATCACGATCAACTCCCTATTGCCACATATACGGCAACTTCACAAATAAACCATGGCTAAATGTCCATCATAAACACAGTGACAATATAAAATGAAATATACACTACCCCATTGCCTTGGTCCTTCTCACCAATTTATCTGGAAACTGCATAATTTTCCACATTTTTTAGGAGTAGGCGGTCTGCCCTAGTGGAGAGCTTTGCTGCTATTTTGAACGTGTATATCCATCAGTACGCATCTACGCATGCGTAAACAATGACGTCAACGTTACGGACGCAAAAAGATATGAATAATGCATCATCGCACGGTGAATATGCATCATGTAGCCAGTAATACAGCTGTCAATGCACTGCACTGAATGCATTGTGTGCGCATGTGCAAGTGATTGTGAGTTTTAGTGAGCATCGGTGAGCTGAAGATATTTGCCTTATAAGACAGCATTTTCTGCATCATAAGCAATGAAATGCATCAAACAGTAGCCGATGTGAATCATTTAGGTTTAGTCGACCCATGTAAGTATTCCCAGTAGTCTTTGTTGAAAAATTAAGGAAATACAGCGCCGGAACGGCACCCGTTTGGTACAACATTAAAATATCGATGCCAAAACGGCGCAGCCCCAACAGTCAACACTGTACGTTGTACGTTGGGGCTGCTGGTCGCAGTTATGCTATACGGTACCTATGATGGAATGTCCAGTGTCACAACATGCACCCTTGTGCATGGGACCGCACAAACAAATCCTATTCACCGCATACGTCTCCCATAACCTCCATAAGCATAGGTGAGATGAGGCGCTAGTCCAGCGTCGTATTTCAACCATGCAACACTAAGCAAATGCGAGAAACGCTGGCCATGAGTGGCTAATAAGTAAACAAGAATATTTTTGCCTTAAAATAATAAACATAATTCCACTGACAGGTTTCAGCTGGAACTAAAATTCTCATGTAAATTTTACTAACCCGTCCACTGTGTAGAACTAAGTGCGCTCACACTTGCACAACACGTACACAACACCAACACGATCCCGAGATATGTCAATTAATCAACGCAGTGCATGCAGTGCATGAATCCTGACAGCATTCAGCAGCCTCCGGATACTGTAATGCGTCCCGCGATTTCTCCAGCCCTGCTGTGACGAATCAGTTTAAACGTTAGATAGTTCATGTGTTCCAACAACAGGATAAAGTCATATCACAGCTAGTTCAAGCTCCAAAGGTCTATCTAACTGTAGCATCACGTTGTGCCTGCAACTTCAGCAACAATCAATCCATACCGTACGTAAAAGGTCTCGCGACTTTTCCAGATCCACGAGCGAATAAACCTCGAATCACGTCGTCCCCCACATCAAGTACTACACTGTACAGTGTACTACCCCACACATGACTGTTGCACATACTGTACACACACGTACGTACACGACACGACCCGACCGCGATCCCGATCCCACCGCCCTGGACTGGCCTGGGAGGGTGTAGAATGTTCGATTTGTTTAGCCAAGGAGGACTGGTAGGGCCTATACATGGTCTCCTTGGTTTAGCTGCTCAACTTTTCGCGAGCGGATATGTGTCAATATGTAATGGAAACCAAACGTCTTTCGTCATCCTAGGGCCTGTTTCACAAAGATTAAAAATCATGGTACACTGTAGTATGAGCAGCACCAGGGATTGCACTGTGTGTGCATGTCTACAGTGTTGCTCAACTTTCTAATGAAAGTATCAACTTTGGAGACTTTTTCATGCGGCCATTACAAAAAAAAAAAAGAACAATATAAACTTTTCGAAAATTTCAATCATAATTATGAGTGGATTGTGAAAATATTAAATAATCAAAGTAGCTTTGCAGGGAAACCTGAGTGGCATATCATTATTAACTTTAAAAACACTCCAGGCACTCTCTTTTTAGCTTATCATGGTTTCTCACTCACTATGACAATTAAAGAAACCAAGCGAAATTTCTCTTTATTCATAACCACCGAATTTCGACCATCTCCCACATTCGAAACATCCCAAGCTGGATTGTTCTCATGGCCGGCGGAACCGTGGGGGCCGTGGGGGCTCGGGGGCCCCCACACTTTTTGTGCACCATACAAAGGAATACATTAGGTGTCATGACTTTGGGCCCCCACACTTTTTTTTTTTAACCCGGAAGTACGTAAGTGGCACTATACAGTAAATAGATAGAGACCTTGAATAGTGTGAGCGCGGAAAGGTTATGTTTTTCCACTGTAAAGACCTTTTCAGCTGAAAAACCCCGGAAATGGAAGGGGAGAGATGAGCTGAGGACCATTTTTTTTTTTTTTGCTTGTTAGCTCATGAAACCCGGAAGTGTGCCCCACACTTTTTAAAACGCTCCGCCGGCCCTGGTTCTTATGATAACTTTGGATTTGCATGGGTTTCGTTTTGCTTTCAAACTTTTTTACACCCTCTTGCTCCATTTCGTTTTCTCCTTAGGCCTATATGCATGTTCTTTTTACTTTGTGATTATAAGGATGTAGATCTAATGTATACCTCTGCTTTTGCTAAAGGCGTGGGGCCTATACTTATCTATCACAAACCTTGACAAGTTACTTTCATGGTTTTACCTTATACCAGGGATGGATGATTGTCGTTGTTGTTGGTTATAAAGGCGCGCAATTCAAGGTTGAATAACACCTATAATAGGCCTATATCAATGAACTCGCATTAAAGGAGTAATATTATTTTCAAGAATGAAATTAAAACACTGACGATTAAACATTCTGTTTTCTTCTTTTTCTTTCTTTCTTTCTTTCTTTCTTTCTTTTAATCATAATTCTTTCTTTCTTTCTTTCCTTCTTTTTCTTTTTTCTTCTTCTTCTACTGATAATGGTGCAGAGGAAAAACAAGAGATTTAGGGAACCAAAGTCCAAATATGTGTGGATTGAGTGAATGCCTTGCAGCAATAAACAGAACACACAATGGCAGTGAAAGTTTGAGGTAAATCAGATACTAGTAATGCGTTCAAATAATTCCGTATAAAGTTACCGTCATCAGTGGATATTGAAGCTAACTTTTCATGCATGACGTCATTATGTATACATCGTCAATGAGAGTGATTTTAGCATTATATACATAATCTCTGACAATTTGTCCTAAATTTTTTGAGAAAATCATCATGCTCTGCTACAGTAATGCGCAATATGACAGATGTATACGGAAAATGATTACAGTCTTCACCATCATGCGAAGCAAATAAAGTTCAAAATTTGTCTTAAATGTCAAATCGTGCAATAATGTCTCAGAATATTACGAAATAATTTCATACCAACATTTAAAATTGGCTTCTTTTACTTTCAGGATGTATCATCTTATAGGATATAACAAATAAAGACAGAATAAACTGACCAGAAAGAATATAAATTAGTTAGTGGAAAGATGAGCAAAGAAAATGGGATTCCATCTCCCGATGGAATCCCATTTTCTTTGCTCATCTTTCCACTAATAACATCTACGGATATACACAGAATATGATGTTGAGCATGATGTTTTTTTTTTCGCAAATTTTATAAGAAAAATGCAAGAACAGTTTCAACATAAGCAATTACTGCGGCAAAGTTTAAAGAGCAAAACAACAACAACAACAGCAACAGTAACGACACTGTCAAACATCCAAAGCATCCTGTCGACCAGTGTGTTACATGCATGCCAATGCGAGAAACCGGAATGAGATGTTCGTCCATGCTCATAGAGGTCGCTGAATTGGAATTCAACAAATCAATTTGAAATCAATTATGTTGTCCTTACAAAATGTAGCAGTTTTTGAAAACTAGAAAAAAAATAGTTATTGATTTCTCTCAGGATATTATAAACTTTATGTCTTCAGTGCACAAAAAATTGATTGAAATATTGGAACTTTTGTATCAATAATTTGCTTTTTTGACCGTCTGACTGACCTGGGAGCACAATAGATGTTATATAGAAGGGGCGTCATATTATTTCTGGTTTAATTCTTAATGTCTTATCTATCAATAGCCGGCGGAAAAAAATACAGCATAGATAGTACAAAATTGAAGAAACTTACACCTGAACCTATAATTCACCCCACAGAATGATATCTTGCTTTCATTTGATATGCCTTGTCCGCCTTGGACTACTTAACATAACAATGTCTGAATGTCGGGGCTTGGGCATGATTATGTTCATCGTACATGTATATCACTGCCGGCAAACCCGAAGGGACAGCCTGGTGGTAGTGTCACTGCCCGGAAAGCAGTAGATGACAGGTTCGAGTCCCACAGATTATTTTTTTTTTCAGACAATGTTTGTAAATTCACAGATCAGTTGCGATCTTGACAAATTTCATTTGTGGACAAATTGAGGAATCTTGCACCTAATTATGTTGTGTTTTTTTTCTTCAAGTGATTCATTAGTTACCACGACAACGGGAGAACGACGTCAGAGAATGATCCCAGGACTTACTAGTAAATTGCAATTGAACGAGAGGTTGGTTGATTGATTGAATTTACTGCCACTTCATCGGATGGAGCACCCATGATCAGCAGAGCTGGTTTCCATGGGGGTCCACATGAATAACGATAAAATGTACATAGTACATACATCTTGAATAAAAACAAGTATTAGGCATAGAACTATACAAGACACACAGAACAAACTTAAATTCAAAAGTAAAAGACATGTATAACACAGCAATAACTACTAATATGCCGTTTACACATTAGAATAGATTAAAAACGTTGATTCCATCATAATCCCTAAGATATATGAATATATGAATAATATATGATACATTGCACATCATTACATGATTATAGATTGAACAGTTCATTAAACAACAATAAATACGACACGGAAAGAGTAGGCCCGACACAGAAACAGAAAACAAATTAAAAGCAAAATGATAAATTAATGTCAATGAAATAAAATCTATATAAGATTTACTCACTTTTATTATTATTATCATTACTATCTTTATTATTATTATTATTATTATTATTATTATTATTATTATTATTATTATTATTTATTCGGCAATTCAACACACAATACAAGCAGACAGAATACAAGCAGAAAATTGTATTACATTACTAAATTTGATACCATTTTATTAAACATATGTGCATTTTTCAAAAATAATTGATTACCATGGTAACGGGAGAAGACATCAGAGAACAACACTTTACTAATTTACTAGGACTCAATTTGCAATTACGAGTAATTCAACATTTCAAATGTATAGATCTAGTCTGTTTTCTTACATTTTTGGTAAAATTGGAAATATGTGATTAAAAAAAAAAACAATTCGTTACCATCATGACAATGGGACAAGACGTCGGAATTCTATAAAGGGCTCAATGTCCAGTGTATGATATATTGGGCTATGCCTCAGCTGGACTGTTATACACGCGACGAGAAATCATGTTTGTGACAGATGTCCTTGATATTCAACGCGAGCCTGAGTGAAGTGTGTGACGGCTTTTACTCAAAATCAAGAGCGCCAGCTACGATGATTGCTTCGCGTAAGAGATTAGTGGCGGTCAAAGCCGGGCTATTTGGGTAGTTGATAGAGCCGAAATGGGGAGGGGGGCGGGTTTCCCAGGTTCCCCCCCCCCCCCCCCCCCTCCAGATCTCGGCCGTCGACCACACATTGCCTATGATGTAATCTAAAATACCATTAAGTTAATCTTTCCAAAAAAAAAATCATTATTTATGCTAAATTATGCTAATTTATGCATAATGATGCATGAAATCAGACTATTTGGTATAAATCACAAAAATAAAGCTCAAAACAGGCACATTTTTTGTGTAAATATTCTGCTTAGTGTCCTTAGCAAATGTAATAAAAGAATTGTGATATCAGAAAAGATTCTTAAGTATCTTATTGTTTTTTTGAATTTCTTATGTATTTCGTTGTTTTTTCGACTTTATGTTTTCCATTGTTTTTTCGATGAAATCTGTTCGCGACATCGCTCCAAGCAAGAAATATGTTATTCATTGATTTTAATCAATAAAACACCAAAATAATCATGCTTTTATGAAATTTGCCTGTAAGTACAGTTTGCATTGAAATTGTACACGAATTTACGTTTTTGAGCAATTTTTGGTCTGTAATGCATGTATATTACATATTTATGTGTAACTTCGGAACCGCGCTCCCGGGCGTCGCAAATTTGGTGTCACTAAAGATGCGGGAGACTCGAAAGAACTAAGTCATGAAACGTCGCGGTGACAGCTTTTTGCGATTGCGATACATCGCGCGGAACTGTAAGTACAGTTTGCATTGAAATTGTACACGAATTTACGTTTTTGAGCAATTTTTGGTCTGTAATGCATGTACATATTTATGTGTAACTTCGGAACCGCGCTCCCGGGCGTCGCAAATTTGGTGTCAATAAAGATGCGGGAGACTCGAAAGAACTAAGTCATGAAACGTCGCGGTGACAGCTTTTTGCGATTGCGATACATCGCGCGGAACTGTAAGTACAGTTTGCATTGAAATTGTACACGAATTTACGTTTTTGAGCAATTTTTGGTCTGTAATGCATGTACATATTTATGTGTAACTTCGGAACCGCGCTCCCGGGCGTCGCAAATTTGGTGTCAATAAAGATGCGGGAGACTCGAAAGAACTAAGTCATGAAACGTCGCGGTGACAGCTTTTTGCGATTGCGATACATCGCGCGGAACGTCGAGCCCCCCCCCCCCCCCCCCGCCTAGTTAGGATTAAAGGGATCGCATAGTTTGGTTTAAGACCTTATTTCAGGTTTCTAACAATATTTGGTGAGATAATGAAAAACCTCTTATGAAATATGAAAGAGCATGTAATTCCATGAGGAATTCAATGTTTATTGGATGAAAATTGGTTTTGAAATGGCTGACATATCCAAAGCAGAGCGATTCTATAATAAAGTGTGGGACCCACATTTTATTACGATCACTTTGTTTTACTTTTTTTTTTTGGATGTTTCAGTCATTCCAAACACGATTTTCATCAAATAAACTTTGAATTATTCTTGAAAATGGTATGCTCTGTACTATTTCATAAGTGTTTTCTTGGTATCTCGCAAAAACTTAAAAGCCCAATTTTCATCTCCATCAATACTGTACCATCCCTTTAACAGAAATATGTATTAGGAGGGATATATCTCTTCGCAATTGTGCAAAATTTATGTGCAGGTTCTATTGCATTCTGGCACTGATGTTCCATGCTCCAAGCCGGTCATCTACAGAGGAGTTGGGGTATGACAAACACAGAAGAGATTTTTATTATTATTACTTTTGGGAACGCAATTTTCAGTTGTTAAGAGGAAATTAATTTTAGAAATTCTGTATATCGAACTTGGTGGTAATATGGCACAGAATAAATCTTTCCCCTTTTCTTGAAATCGAATATAGGTACGGATACCTCCTTTCAACCTTTCTTGCGCACATAATTATTTGGTTTGCCAAGTTGAAAGTTAAATCTTTTGGCTTAAATAAAAATTGGCTACCGCGTGCCTCTGCCTCTGCCTATACTTGATAAGTATCTTAAAGTTAAAGATGTACACATAATTGTTTTTGATGATGCTGTTCACATGTCCTGTTCTCTGCAGCATGCTGCCGAGAATACTGAAGGGACAGCCAACTGCTGTTTGCTTTCATGGATTTGTAGTGATTGAGGTATGATGCACACTTAAACAGTTCAAGTGTTGTCTTTTTTAAACCCCAATTAACCGGTGCTTAGGTATTGTATGCCTCTCCACAGCACGGAGCATGGGTACAAAGTAGCGATTCTTGTTTCTTCCTGTGACCAGGGCCGACGCAACGGGGGGTGGGGGGGGGGGTGCTCCCCCCCCCCCCACTTTTATTTATTTATTTATTTATTTTTTTTTTTGCATAAGATAGCCACATAGGAAATCATTTGGTCTACCCACTTGAACCCCTTTCTTTACCCTGGAAGTGGTACCCAAAAATTTGGATAAGCTTTTTCTGGCCAGCTGATGAAACCCGGAAGTGGCACCTTGGTCCAGAAATCTAAATTGCCCCCCCCCCTCCAAAAAAAAAAGGTCCCGAAATTTCCAATTGTGTCACTTGAGCAAAGACTAGCAGTGTATTCGCTGGTTTTTGTACGCATGCGCGTGGACACGGTATACAGGGGCATGGTCGTCTGCTACCACTGTGCAGAATCAGATTCGTAGTGGACGACTCTTACTGAAATTGAAATATTGTTTATTAGGTCTTTTTTAATATGGATACACAAATGGGTCAGTTTGGGTTAGTCCTTCCCAAACTTCTCATCAACGATCATCAACAAAGTTCTTAGGATTGACAATAATATTAACAATAAAAATTCGTGGAAGACACATATTGATGATATATCTGTCATACAATATCTTGTAATAAATGGTGTCATAAATAAAGTTAAGTTTTATTTCCCCAGCGCCCCACCCACCCCCTTATGTGCTTTATCATGCAACTTTGATTCTGTCTTATCTTCATTTCATTTCATTTATTTCATTTCCAACAACATTTTCATACACAAAATAACACAACATCAATGCAATGTAGTAACAAAGAAAAATACGTGAAGTTGACAATACTACGCATCACAAAAGCAAAGTAAACAATGAAAATTGAATTGAAACTAAAGTTGCAGGAAATGGAGGAGACATGCTAAAAAGCTAAGCTTCACTACGATATACCTTAGGGAAACTTGATAGACTGTTACGTTAAAAAAAAAGGAGAAAAAAGAAAACAGCCCTTGGTATAATTTGCAATGTATACCTTGCAGATCTCATACTGACGTTTTGTTTTTTGAAAACAAAATTTTAAAAGGTGACTGATCTTTATCATTATCATCTTTGTCAATTCATGTATAAATTCAGCAACAATTTATTACCTCCCATTTTCACTGGCACGTTTGTGAAAAACAACTCCTTCCACAGATACCCAACTCGTCATTCTAATGAATTTCATTTGCCTTTAACCAGGACTATATTTACTCATTCCACATTTACTTTTGTTGGATCAAACTTTTGGAATATACTTATGTAGGGCCTAATATCTTGAAATGGCCCCGAGTTTGAATCGTTTTAAAATTAAGTTAAAGAATATTGTTTAGATATTTACAAAAATTCATTTGAACTTCATCATTAAATATGATTTTTTTTAATATACATATTCAAAAATAAAAAAGAACAAATTCCCGCTGATTTCCCAATGATTGCAATTGTACCAGAACATTTTTAATTGTAATTTTCTTTGACATTATGCGTATTTGTGATTCCTTTCTTGACTGTGACTCCTTTCATCTATCACTTTTTGTTTTCACTATTGACATTGTGTGTGTGTGTTTTTTTTTAAACCATGTTATCAGTTCCTCTACTTCTTCTCTCTCTCTCTCTTCTTTCCTATTCTATTTTCTGCATGACAGCGACTTAGTAATGGGATTTGTCTGGGTGTTTGTCTAGAGCTTAATGAACAAATATGGAAGATCAATGATATGTAAAACTGTTTTACTATACTGTATACATGCTTTGGAGGAATGCACCCTAAAAGCATTGATTTTTTTTTAGCGTTTCTCCCCATCTCCTGCATTTTCTAAACCTCAGAATGCTTTTTGTGTTTTTTCTTTTTCATCTTATCAATGGTATATCCATAAATTTCTTTGGTCAAGTTTACATCCTATAGAACTCGACATGCGGTATAAAATCACCGCCGCCGCCGCTTGAAAGGGTCAAGCAAACCTACATCTTCTCAACAGCGCAAAGAAGAAAGAGTCTTTTCAAACTGTCTGGTCTAGCGATGGCCGAGTAATCGCTAAAAGTCGCGGCCAAAAACGGAAGAACAATAAACAAAGTAATTCGAAATGAGCATGACTTAAATGCACTGTAAACTGCTGACAGCTAGCCAGTTTAGATAAGCTGACTATTCATGTCTATCAGCTCACGCCTAAACTTTTCTAATCTTATAACAAACATTTTAATCTCATTTTTTTTTTTACATTGTGTTATTTCAATTCATATTTTTGGGGTTTTTTGTTTGCTTGTTTTTTCATTAAGACATAATTCCATGTCAAATGCTTTCCAAATATCCTTGTATTTTTTGTGAGAAATCTGTGAGATATAACCAAAATGCTATATTGTTTGTTGTTTGTAAGAAATGGTGTCATCTGAAATGTTCAAGTGGATCAGAATTGTTCTTTAGATCAATAATGCAGATTTAACTTGTGATAAATGTTTATGGGAGAGTTTAGCATTAGCTGATCTTTCCAACTCCTCAGTTCTATTCTGATGAGTCACATAGTGAGTCAAGTAATTCATGTGGTAATGAACTTTGTAATCTTGGTGTATACTCTCTCTCTCTCTCTCTCTCTCTTCAAGAAGAGGACATTATAATGAAAAAATTGGATTTTTTTGTTTTGCCTTCGAATAATATTGACAAATCCATGAGGTATGTTGCTTGGTTGACTGTATCTCTATTAAGAATTCTTTTCTTGCGCTCTCTGTTATAGACCTACTTTGCTCCTCTGTTTCCTTGATGTTCATTTTGTTTTCATTGTTATAGTTTATAATATCATGTTTGTTTCCTGGAATGAACATTTGCGGTTTTAAGTTCATTTTATCCTCCTATATATCTATAGTGTTCTAACGATATATCATTGTGCACCACATGCAACATATTAATCTTCTGATTCTTTTTTTTATATTATGTGTTTGATAGGTGTAGACTATAACGAAGAAATGATTAACGAAGCACCTTTTAAATTTTATATTTTTATAGTCTAACTTCGTGAGTTCAGCAGCAAAAATACTTAATAATACTTAAAAATGCATAAAAGAACTATGTACAAAGTCTTGTCTTCTCTCCTTCTTTCCTTTGCTTACTAAGCCTAGTTTTATTGTTTGTTTTTTGTCATAAAACCTCTTTTCGCAATTTAATCGTTATGTATAGGTTATCTTTTTTTATATTGCCGTGGTTTTTCTTCAAGAGGATTTATACTATAGTATGCTTTAATTTTATAGTCATTGTATTATGCTTACAAGTACTACAAGTAGAATTCTTCTTAGAGTTTGATGGAAATATGTTTATTTACAGGCTTTGCAAGGGAACAAAATATACGTCAGTGTACGTATAACGTATGATGAGTTTAATCTCAAAACGGATTAAGTTCCATTTTTTATTATTTCGAATAAAGTCAATCATTAGATAGAGCAAAATCGAACACTTTTAGAATGACACGTCTCGTTACATAACAAGGAACATTTCTGAAGTTATAATTAAAACATGTCACATTTTATTTTGCTCTTTGTTTTTAGCATCTTTACTCTCAGATTATATACAAAGAATGCAAATAACAAATTGCGATCAAACTCTTGCTAAATACATTTAACATGGACATCATGTAAGTGTATGCAGTTAATACACTCAGGTGCTCAAAATGATTTCTGATACTAGTAATTAATTACATCCGTGAAATTTTATCCACTGAAGGAAAAATAATAATTTAGAAGGAAAAGAATAAGAATTCGTTTTCCTGTTCATTGGAATTCCATTGTGCATCATGAAATACATAAATACGATATTACACTCTCGTGATGGTTAACCAAGATTGAAAGTAAGGTAAAGAACGTTTAAACGGAAGACAACGAAGATTCATTCGATGTCCGGCAGATATGTATTTCGCCTGTTTGACTATATTCTTTTATAGTGAATATAAAAGAATATAGTGAAACATAATGATGTTGGTAACTTTTATCATTTGGTATTTTATTGTTTAAATTGCAATATGTGTATGATTTGTTTTCATGGGTACATTCTATTTTAACAAGCCTCTGGCTATGGCTTTCTTTGAACTGTAACTGCTGCATTTTGTAAACATTTTACATCCAAACATTTTTTATTGCTGAATAAATGTATGTGAATTAATAAATGGCGTGTTGCCGTGTTGTTTTCGTTTGCAAATACGTTTTGCTGTTTGTGTTTTCATATACCTTTGCAGAAATGCTTTCCATGAAAAAAAGAAAGAGTAAATACACTATACAGTATATAGTGATATGATTTCAATATTTTCGAGGGATAAGATAGTAAGACTAAAGAATAGAGGATATTATAATCAAATGTTGTAGTAAAATGAACACTGCTTCTTGGACTCTTTTGAACGAATTTCTGTGACTCTGTGTGTTACTGATATGACAAACTTGTGTGAAAAATAAACCTGAATTTCAGGTCCTGTGGATATTTCTTCTCTAAATTGTCACAGTTACATTTTGCAAGAAAGTGGATATATTCTTGAATTTGAAGGAAAGTCATTTGGATAATACATGATGAGTATTTCATAAAAATAAATATCACAGATTGAAAAAATCTTTGGAAACATGTGAACATTGATTTCATTCGGGCTGTTATAATGACTATCATGATTTTGCAATATGTACGAACATGAAGAAATTTTGACTTTGCATCGGCAATAAAAACGTGAAAGTCGATAATTACTGCAGGTTAGATGGTCTTTTAATTCACTCCTTTATAAGTAGACATTTTTAGCTGCCCTCTACTATCTAGGTTTTAATATTTTTTAAGTTTTAATTAGGGTTTACATAAATAGATAACTGGACAGCTGCAGAAATCAGCCCTATGTATAAAGAGTTCATTTGCAAAAGGGGTTAGATCCAATTTTGATCAAAATTGAGTTATTAGCATCACTGCACTGAATTCCATTTGAGTTAGTTACAGTGAAAATTTCAACTCCAGACAAACATTTGAATAGAAATTATAGCAACATTAGATTTGGATTTTCCATACACTTGTGTACAAATTCTCACAAACAAACCAGTTTTTCTCTAAAGTACTAAAAGTGGATCTAGCCCCTTTTGCAAATAAACTCCTCATATGTTCAAACTATAGCTTTGCTAACATAAATGGAATTTAACAAGAGGGGGAACGGGGCGGGGTTAGAAGTCCCTTCCCCTCTGTGAGTGTAAGAGAAACATGTATGGATTTGTGTATGAGGTGTTACGTTTTACTTTTTGTCATAATACTTTATTTTTGAGGAGATATTTCGTTTTGTGAATTCAAGTTTGGTTAATATGAGTAATTCTAAGAATTTCTAAATCACAGGGTAACAGCAAATTAATTATAGTTAGGCCTAAGTTCATGATGAAATTTCTTTGAAAAAACAAACTGTCCGTTTGTCTATAACCTTGTTTTCCCCATGTATTTCTTTGTCCCTGATTTTATTTCATTCATTTCCTGTTTATCAAATTAAGATTTCTTTGTTGTTGTTAATTACAGACCCAAATAATTTCGCATTAAATATATGAATTAAGGAATAATTCAGGAAAGGAAATCAATATATGGAGGATACATTGGAAAACGTACTTGCAAATATACTCTAAATCCACATCATGTCGTCACTTTTTAACTGACCGAAAGGTTATAGAAATAATATTTGAAATGTCCCATAACTTCAGGGTTTCCTTCGCATTTATCTCCAAGTCTATTTACATCCACTACATTTATACAACATTACATCTTCCACAATTGATGTAATTATTGTTTTGTTTGTTTTGTTGTTTTTATTGTTACATATTCCACATTTTAACAAATAGATAAACCATAAACATAACAATCCAAAAGCATGGATTTAATTGTCAAGTATATACAGCATTTAAGACATTCACATGTGAAACATGAGGAATCTCCGCAGTGAGTATTTCTTTTATAGGGTTCAAGTTAAAGTTCAACTTTATTTCCATTTCCATTAAATAAACAAAGACAAATAATGTACAATACATTAACAGAACATATTTGTGACAATTTCAAAGAAAACGAACATGTGATCACGAGTAACAACAGGAATTCCTTTCCTAAGGTATATATAAATACATAATACAAAGACTAGAATGGAAATGGAGGGTCGACCTACTAAAAAGCAAAGCTTGAAGGGTATGGGAACCTCGAAAAATACATACACAGAATCAAAGAAACCAATGTCAACTGACATTAAATTAACATAGGAAGGGAAAAAAGAGAAAAGGAAAAAAGAAAGAAAAAAAAAGGGGGGAAATGAGACTGTGGTACAACACGCGCCACCGTGGACACAAGCACACTGGTCTTCATGGGTGTAGATTTCCAGATGCAGATATGAGATGAATTCTTTCTTGATATTTACAATGGAAAGGAATGACAATATGAATTGGGGAAATACAAACGTCGAAGAATAAAAAAAAAAAGACAAAGAAAAGACAAAGAAAACAAACTTCTGGAGAGTTGCGTAATTACCCGGGCGAGGTACAAGTCAGATACAGTGTACAATAGCTGAAATACAAAATATGCACAAAGAAGGTCCAGGAGAAGAAATCGCGAGCGAGGCACATGCTATATATACATAATCTAAACAGAAATACGAATGTTAGTATAAACTGAGAAGAATTGAAGAGTCATGACTGAAGAATAGCTACAGGTATAAATTGAATTCAGAAAAAACCCCATCTAATTCAAGTTTATGCTTAAATGAATTAAGAGACTGAGATTGGACTATTTCTCTGTCCAAACCATTTCAAAATTTAGGTCCTGTAGTATAGTTATTGTTTTTAAAGCAGAAACGGCCCGGGGGGGGGGGGGGGGGAGGGAATACAGTGCGTGTGTGTAACAGGAGAAAGATGAAAAGGATCTTTTTGTCTCGTAGTGTAAGAATGGACTTCAGTATTTTTAACAAATATCGAAGAAAACACATCGGGGAGACTATACCTGAGTTTGACTGATACATAAATGATCCGATAGAGAAATAATACAAATCCTGGATCTTAACCCTAACTAGGCCGTGCTATTTAGGTATAGTTGATAGAGCCGGGGGAGGGGGGGGGGGCTCCCAGGCCCCCCTCCAGATCTCAGCCATCGACCTCGCGATCGCGACGAAAATTGGCACACACATTGCCTGTGATGTAATCTAAAATACCTTGAAGTTAAAAATTTAAAAAAAAAATCATTTATGCTAAATTATGCTAATTTATGCATAATGATGCATGAAATCAGACTATTTGGTATAAATCACAAAATAAAGCTCAAAACAGGCAGATTTTTTTGTGTAAATATTCTTTTTAGTGTCCTTAGCAAATGTAATTAAAAAAATTGTGATATCAGAAAAAATTCTGAAGTATTTTATTGTTTTTTGAATTTCTTATGTATTTCCCTGTTTTTTTTACTTTAAGTTTTTCATTGTTTTTTCGATGAAATTTGTCCGCGACATCGCTCCGAACAAGAAAATATGTTATTCATTGATTTTAATCAATAAAACACCAAAATAATCATGCTTTTATGAAATTTGCCTGTAAGCACAGTTTGCATTGAAATTGTACACGAATTCACGTTTTTGAGCAATTTTTGGTCTGACATGCGTGTACATATTATGTATGCGTAACTTCGGAACCGCGCGCCCGGGCGTCGCAAATTTGGTGTCAAAAGATGCGGGAGACTTGAAAGAAAAAAGTAATGAAACGTCGCGGCGATAGCTTTTTGCAATTGCGATACATCGCGCGGAACGTCGAGGGGGGGGGGGGGGGGGGGGGCTCGGAGGCCCCCCCCCCCCCCCCCCCGGCCTAGTTAGGGTTAAGTGTTCTACTGGTTAAAAAAAAATAAATGAAAAAATAATAAAAATAAGGCATTAGTGTGTTCCAGAAATGTAGCGAAGTTAGATATCCGTATGCTTGGTATGACTTTTTTCTGTATCAATAATAAAGAATTTAGTCTAGTTGTACAGCAGTTTCCCCATGCCAGGATTCCATAACCTATAGGGCAATAAAAGAGTAGAATACAATGAATGCAGAACACGCTTAGGAAAATATTATGGCATATTATGACATAGTATTACATCATGACATATGCAGCAGGGAAAAAATGGCATGGTGGATGTATTGGCAGTGATCATTATCTTGTGTATACCCTTGGCAAAAGACGCATTCCAAACGATGCTCGACATAATGTAAGACATATTGATTTTCTGAAAAATGATGTGTCGGCTATGTTATGGGATGATAATGATGGCAGAAACTGATGTAGAGATATTGTATGATAAATTTGAAACCGTTATTATTGGTGTTATAAACAAGCATGCGCCATTGACGACAAATAGAGAAGAAAGAATAACTTTAGATCGCTGAGCAGGTTCTCGAATTAATCAGACAAAGAAACGTCTAAAAGCGTGTGGCAAAGAAATTACGTCTGTCTGATGATTGGGATAACTATAAGTCACTGCGAAATAAAGTTACATATTGAATTCGGAATGCAAAGAAAGTGTATATTGCCAGCTGTGTTGAAAGTAGTAATGGTACCTCTGGTGACGTATTAAAATCGTTGAGTTATGTTCCACCTATATAACAAAACCGGAGACTGAAAGAGCATGTGTGTTGTAAAATGGGGTGAGAACGGAGGTGATTTTAAGTTCAAGTCAGAGCACAGATTAACAAGATGTCCTGTATGAGTTGTTTGGACAGCCTCTCTGTTGATAAAGCAAGTGGCTTCTACAATATTCCCGCTATCATTTTGAAGTCAATTGCTGAATATTTTTTAAAACTCTGACATATTTAATCAGTCAATGCAACAAAGAAAGGTGTCTTTGTCGTATACGCCAGTCTACAAGGGTGGTGAGAAGACCATTAATGTGGGGAACTACCGACCTTTATCTACAATGTCGATTGTTACCAAAGTTATAGAAAAGTTAGTATTTGATCAACTCTACGGATATTACAAACCGAATGACTTGCTTAGTGAGCACCAGTCGACCTTTAGGCCAAACAAGTCCACCACGACTGCCTTAATTACCACCACTGAAAACTGGCTTGATAACAATGGACAAAGGCAACATTGTTGCTTTGGTAACCTACACTGCAAAAAATCCGGTGTTAAATAGTGAACACCGAGCTGGTGTTAAATTTTCGGTGCTCATTTATGGTGTTAAATTAACACCTACGGGTGTCATTTCCAAATTTTAAACTGTTTTTTGAAGAGTTTCTTAGTAACTGCACTTCTTGTTGATTTTTAATTTAAACAAGACGATCAAGAATTTTACATTAAAATACTAGATTTTTGAAAAAATGTGAAAATAAATTTACACCAAAGTAACACCAGCTGGTGTGGTCCCTTATTGAAGCTGGACGGGTGTTAAACCATTGATATTAACACCAGCAAATATCAAATCAACACCATGTGGTGTCATTTCTGAATTAACACCAGTACAGTGTCAAAATAACACCAGGTACAGTGTCAAATTAACACCACAAAGTGTCAGGTGAACACTTTTCAACACCATAACAGTGCATTTTTAACACCTGTGGGTGTGGTGGTCCTTTATTGAAGTTTGATCGGTGTTAGATTTAACACCCGTGGTGTTAAATCTAACACCGATGTTTTTACAGTGTAGGATGTAAAGAAGGCTTCTGATAACGGTTGACCACGATATCCTCCTGAAGAAACTGCATGCGTTTGTATGGTATGAATGATGTTGTTGGTTCCGAAGCTAATATCTTTTAATACCCATCGCACACGATGCACATTATCAACGGTGTATACACGTTTCCAATTACGTCAGACCACTGGGCCAAACTCTGTGGCAGGGAGCTGGATCAGCGGCCTGAACTGGATAACGATACAGCGCCATCTTTCGATGGGATATTTAATTTGTGCTCACATTCGGGTTCGGTGGCCATACATCGTTTGGTTATATAAAAAAGATCTCATAATACACATATACATGGGCGTAAAATCCCGGGGTGGGGGGGTGGGGGATGGGGATATATCCCCCCCCCCCCCCCCCGCTAGGCCCGCTCTGCTCCCTCGCACAGATATTCAAACTCCAAGTCCCTCCCCACCCCACCCCCATCATTAAAACGGAACAATGCCCTGGGATGATTGCTTTATTGACTTAATTAAAAAAAATTGAAGAATACAATAAATAGCTATAGGAAAATATCTCCTACGTTATTACGTACAAAGAAATGGATATCCATTACCATTACTATTTTATTGAATATTTGGGCATTATTCAGGGCGAAGCTACGTTTTTGAAAGGGGGGGGGGGTTGTCAAAATCGCCTGTCTGTCAAGAAGAAAGAACATCAAAAGACAAGAGAAACGACAACAAAAAAGTCTTCGTAGTTTTAAAGGACAAGTTCACCTTCATAGACATGTGGGTTGAGTGAATGCAGCAATATTAGTAGAACACATCAGTGAGAGTTTGAGCAAAATCGGACAATCCGTTAAAAAATTATGGATTTTTGAAGTTTCTGCTCAGTCACGCTGGATGAAAAGACTACTATAGCTTGTGATGTCACATGAGTACAACGATAAAGAAAGAATAAAGAAAATTCAACATATTCCATTTTTCTCGCATAACAAAAGAACACTCGACTTCTCTCTTTCAGAAGGCAAGGGGAATAATATTACCCTTATAACATACGTCATTTTTTAGCAAGTCAAAGAAATGTGCACTTTATTCAAAAAGTCAAGTTTTGTGAAACTCTCTCTTTATTTTCCTTATATAGTTGTACGCGTGTGACATCATACACTGTAGTAGTCTTCTCTTCCAGCAGTGACTGCGCAGATACTTAAAATATTTGTAACTTTTGAACGGATTGTCCAATTTTCCTCAAACTGATGTGTTCTACTAATATTGCTGCATTCTCTCATTCCTTATGTATATGAAGGTGGACTTGTCCTTTAAGGTCTGATTTTCCGCTAAAAAAAGTCGGCTGACAAGCAAAAAACAAACAAACAAACAAACAAACAAACAAACAAAAACAAGAACAAAAAGTCTTCATATTTTTGCTGCCACTTCCCTCCCACTTTGCATGGAAAAGAGTGGGATATTCGATCCCTGTAAAGTGTGTGTGTGTGTGTGTGGGGGTGGGGGAACCAATTAGCTTCTTCCCCCCCCCCCCCCCCCCCCCCCCCAAAGGCCTGCGCCGGTCCGGTTATGGGCTTGTAATCGTGGTGATGGTGACTATCGCCGATCATCCCCCCCCCCCCCCCACTCCTCAGTACTGATTTACGCCGTTGCACATAATAGGCCTATTAAAACAAAGTTAACAGTTGCCATTTTTCCACTTCAGGTTCCATGACATTGGCTCCCGACCTGTGAAAATATTGCTCCCATGAAATACCTGCGCGCCAAGCGGAACATGGATTTAACCCGAAACATAAGCCTATATACGTATCATTCTAACTGAACCTAAAACCCTTCCACAATTTCAACTCTGTAACCATAGCCCTTTATACAGGGGGCAAATTGTCGTGGAAGTTGGCCCACTGAAATGTCGTGTCACCCAAGCCCCCATTTTCGTAGTATGCCTCCATATTTGAATTGTTTATAATAAAGTCACAGGCCACATGCAATAAATCTCACTCATTCGTGTCATTAAGTTAAAGGACAAGTTCACCTTCATAAACATAAGGATTGAGAAAATGCAACAATATTAGTAGAACACATCAGTGAAAGTTTGAGGAAAATTGGACAATCGATGCAAAAGTTATGAATTTTTTAAATTTTTGTGTTGGAACCGCTGGATGAGGAGACTACTACAGCTTGTGAGTCATATGCGTACAACAGTATAAAGAAAATATAAAAGAAAATTCAACATATTTTCACTATTTTCGTATAATAAAAGAGCAATTGACTTGCCTCTTTCTAAAGGCAGGGGGAATAATATTACCAATAACATTTATCGGTAACGAGTCAGGGGAATGTGTACTTTTTTCAAAAGATGGAATTTTGTGAAATTCTCTTTATATTTTCCTTATATTGTTGTACGCATGTGACATCTAAGTTATTCATACACTGTAGTAGTCTTCTCATCCAGCGGGTACTGCACAAAAACTTCAAAAATTCATAACTTTTGAACGGATTGTCTGATTTTCCTCAAACTTTCAATGATGTGTTCTCCTAATATTGCTACATTCTCTCAATCCTGAAGGTGAACTTGTCCTTTAAAAAATCACGATGTGAATAAGTCCTTTATAGAGCTGCAAAGGCCTTAGCTGCTACGAAACGTTTTTCTTGTCTTCTTTCTTCTCCTTCGGAAAAAAAAATCCGTCTGTCCAGAAGGGTTTTTTTAAATCATTTTTTTTTTTTTTGACATAAACGGCCGGCTCTCCTCCGTGGACAGGGGATTCCGTAAAGCCAAACGCAGTCTCCGATGACCAGGTTATACGAGGCAACTTTTTCAAGACTATTAATTTTGTATTATTCCCCTCCTCTCTGAGCTGCAGAGAACAGGGAATCATGAGTCAAACACACTTTTGAAGTGAAGCGTTTCACTTATTTATTTTTTTTTCTTCATGAAGCACATTATATAAATGATTACATCCCCCTACTTGTCAATAATCGCACATAGTTTGTCAGGAGGGTCATTGTCAAAATGAATAATTTTATTGCACGAGTTGCACAATAATGATTATTTTCTACTTTGCGTATTTATAGGCAATGAGAGAGTGGGAAGACGTTTTCGATCTATCATAGCCTGAAGGCCTATGCACGGTTGCAAGCATGTAGAGCCTATCATTGATGTCTCAATGAAACATTATTGTGTGAGACGTGGAAGTAAGAACCTGTAGATCTATGGGATTAAGGCATTTTTTTTCTTATTATACATCCGATTCTAATGAAAGTTAGGCCCCAATCTTCTGTTGAAATTTACTATTTTGAATTCAACTTCAACAAAGATAGGGCCTATATAAGCACTTTACACTCTTGCAGACAACATTTCCACAATACACTTGAAAATGATCAGATCTTCGCTTTTTTTCATGGCTCTCTAACTTTAATCAGTTTGCAGCAAAAATAAAAAAAAAAACACCCGAAAGCTGGAATGAATCATGGTTATTTTGCTATTCTGTGTTCAATTTATAGGCCCTAATTAATATGTCTCATTTACGTAGAAAATAGAATGTTCACATAGAGATATAGAGAGTGAAAATATACGATATAAAAATTTTAATACAAAAGGTTTCTGACGCCAATTATTATCGGGTTTTCCAGAATACCAGCAGCGAAATCAATGAGGTATGTATAGCCTACATCCAGTCTTCCTTGTGAGATGAGTTTGATTCTTTAATTAATTTTATTGCTTTTCATCGAATGACTAGTTAATAGACGAGCTCGGTCTTTGCTTCTGCTATTAGCGACACCGATCGTAATTCGATCATGTTTCAGCATGTAAATCAAGCACTTTGTTTTTGCTGTCAGCAGTAAAAATGATTCTAGAACTTCTTAGAAGGAACACAAAACTGGCATAGAACAAAAAATTTGCAAAATCAGAATCGAACCAGGGAGGTGAGACAGAAACCTCGCTTTGAAATCATGGGCCGCTGTAAAATCGAACGCCGCTGTTTTTTCAGAATCTTTATTCCGTGCAGTGTGTGCACTTAGCTAGTGGCTTGTGATTCCGGTGGGCTTGTGATGTGGCAATTTCAAGTTAGTGGCGCTTTGAATACACTGGTACTGACGTTCATTTCGATCCTGCCCCAGTGAGGCCACGTGCAATCTTGTCACGTGCGCGCTCTGTGCATTTTGCAGCATTCGTTTTGACTTCGGCTAAACGCTCCGATCCCGAGGGTCGGGGTCGCCCAGCTGAGTGCTCAGCCCTGGGCGGACACCGTAGACGCAGGTCGAACGGTCAAGGTCATACCGCAGTGGTGGATCCAGAGGGGCGGGGCGCACCGGGCGACCCCCCTTTATCTTTTGTTAAAACAAAAGATATAAAAACAAATAGAAGGGGGAGGCGTACCCCTTATCTCGTATGCCTCCTGTTTACTGTATCCGCCCCTGCATCGATGGATGTGAGTGTACATTGACGATGTTCTACTCATGGAGCTATTTACATACTGTACTGTACTTAGCTCCATGTTCTACTCAACATGCTATAAATAATGCTAATTATGATAAATATGTGTACTACAAGTAATGGTTTGAGTTGGGCCTGCATGATTTAAAGGGATCGTACAGTTCTGGTTGAGACCTAATTTCAGGTTTCTAACATTTTTAGGTGAGATAATGAGAAATCTCATATGAAATATGAAAGAGCATGCAATTTTATGAGGAATTCAACGTTTATTTGATAAAAATTGGTTTTGAAATGGCTGAGATATCAAAAAAAGAACGATCGTTACAAAGTGTGGGACCCACACTTTGTAATGATCGCTTTGTTTTACTTTGTTTTTGGATGTTTCAGTTATTCCAAACCCGATTTTCATCAAATAAACTTTGAATTCCTCTTAAAATGGTATGCTCTGTGCTATATCATAAGTGTTTTCTTGGTATCTTGCAAAAATTCGAAAGCCTATTTCTCATCTCAACCAAAACTGTACTATCCCTTTAATATTGTCAAATCATGCAGCTACTTGCGTAATTGTTCTATTGAAGTTGTAGCTACATGTGAAACGTGAAAGAGTTAAATTTTCAAGCACAAGATGTGAGAAAATCTAATTATGTGATATTCTGATACAAAATAATATTTATGATAATTTGTCATATCTGTATAGCTTATAGTTAGACCTATTGTGTAGGCTCAGTCCTCATAAAACGTTTTGTGTTTATGACCTTTTTATACGGTAGCATTCAGTCTCAAGTCCATCGTAGGCCAACTCAGAAGTTTTTTAGATAAAAGAAACAAGTAGCTGTTGCTATACACACTGTACAACATTACAGAAATGACATAATGCCCCCATGCTTATATCGAAAGTGTAACGTTTATGTAGGCCTACACATATTTTACAGGCAATTTTTCTTTTCTTCAAACCTTTCGCGAGCGACTATGATGAAAATGTGTTATGTTGATGCCTATATTCAGTTTTAGAACGAAAAAAGAAAAAGGAAGAAAAATCAGAGACTCCCTAGATAAAGAGAAGATTTTGGAATAAGAATTCAATAGTAAAGAAAAACCAGGAAATGAAAGGACAAATAAAAGAAGGAAGAGAGCGTACAAACTACAAAGAGAAAATGGGGACTCGACATTTTCTCCTTTCCCTAGGCTTCTTCATGACGATAGGAATTATGTCCACTTTTCGCACCAAATATCAACCACAGATCTAACCTTGCTATGTTGACTAGCACGGATCATGAATGGGACGCATGATAAATCTCCCCGACTGCGGGTCGCTCCCTCTTCACCACACCGCCTTGACGATTGGCGCATGTATGGTTGGGGCACCACCTATCGACAGGGCACCTTCCCATCGACACCCTGCGTATCATGGCTGTTTGCGTATAGAACAAAAAAGTACGCGCGGGATTAAGTGTCATTAGCTATAAAAACAATAAAAACGAAGAAACGAAAATCAAACTCAAACAAACCAAGCTAAAAATTACACATCCGATCAGTAACGACGCATGGCTGTGAAATTCACGTGTATTACCTATGGCCTGTGAAATTCACGTGTATACCTATGCTGTGAAATTCACGTGTATACCTATGGAGGAGAGGGGGTGTCGATCGCAAGGTTCCCTTTTTAGCTGCGCGAAGAAAACGGAACGCACGCACTAAAATTGCGCTATTTTAAAACGGAGATTCATAATCAACGAGACGGTCACGACATTCAAAACTGCAGTATTTATGGCATATTTGAGGTAAGAATTAGGCGGATTTGTATTATATTTTTAGAATAAACAAGCTACAGATCCTTAGGGTGTCGATACGTGGTACCCCCAACCCTACTGCGTTATGCGGTCATAGCAACATGGAAAGTTGACCTCCTTTTCGAGACCTACGGGCGAAAGCATACAGTACACAGTACACCGTCGTCCTCGCTGATGGATACACACCACTGATACACATAGAACATCCAGGGATTGCGGTGTGTGTGTGGCGGTTTGTTTTGAACGCTAGCCCCCTCCCGATCCCCCCCCCCCCTCAGCTCCCCCATCCATCCAGAGCTTGCTCTCCACTACACTTTGAGAAATTAGAACAGCACGTACGCCATGCCAGCCATCAATGCACTCATTTAGCTGTGCATGCATGCTCTTGATTTGTCATTCGTTGACAAGCTACGATCTTCACAGCTGACTAGCGACATCTCCGTAGCGTCCAAACATCAAAGAATTTACATCAGACTGCTATTCAAGCCAAGTACATGCTCAATGAAATTTGTTACTATAGTCGAGAACCAGGACAAGTCTTGATTACAACTAGTTTTTGTGCGTCTTTTCTGCTGCTACGCCGGTCCACTTCAATAACTACACGTGAGTTGTGTTTGTAAATTTATTTTGATTTTGTCATTCATGAAGAAAGTAAAACAGCTACCCTGCTGAGTCTAACGTTCGTTAGCAGGTTAGACTGCGCCAACTTTGATTACCAACACAGAGACTCCAACCCCAAGCACCTTCTGATCTGGAGATTCTCCCGCCCGAAACCCCTAGCAAACGGGAGACTCCAAGTTGATGTGTGCGAAGCACGAAGTTCCTAGGGTTCTTGATGTTCTCTGGTGCTATCTAATTAAGGCTTATTTTTTCAACATACGATAGCAATAAGTAAGAAATCCTGGCATCCTTTCCACCGGGAGACACAGAGCCAGGGCGGGAGAAGTCAAATCTCCAGCGGGAGAACGGGAGATTTTGCAAAAATGGGTTTTCGGCGGGAGATCTCCCGTCGAAAACAGGGGGAGTTGGAGTCTCTGCCAACATAATAACTCATAATACTGGTTACGTTAGATCTAATTTTATACCATAATAGTTTCTAAATCGAATGTTATTACTATTAATGATAATGCCAAATGGTAACAACAAAGCCGAAGGCAAAGCTGCAGACTGCACTTTTCATATTACAGTTGAACCTCTCGTATCCGGACAAGTCGGGACCGGGGCTCATCCGGATAAAGGGATTTGGTCGGATACGGGAGACTCAATTATACGTACTGATGTAGCCCATTGTAGTACCGGGTACCACATGTAGTAATGTGTATAGACGTCTACTGCAACCTTTTCATTGTTACATTCAGTAACAGACCCCAAAACAGAGGTCCGTGTTTGCAAGAATGAAATCATTTAAATTCTTGGGATGATTTACCTAAATAATTATTAAGAAATGTATCAAGTAACGTTACACATAGACTTTCTAGACTAGATCTTGAAAATAAACAGTAGCAGTATTAAAAGGCCTACGAGTTGACGAACTACGGCAACGCTTCAAAATTTGATCATCAAGGCTCGGCAAAGTCGACTTTATGTTGCCATTGGTAGAATATGGTCTCCCTCTCTCTCTTTGTGTGTGTACTGTGTGTGAACAATTTTTGAGTGTTCAATATCATTCGTTGCTCAGCCAATGACTTGAAACAATGCATGTCTATCTCCTATCGACGGCTGTGTATGGACCTATATGTGGCAATGCGATATGAGAGGACTCGAGCGCATAATCTGTCCATGTTCTTGCGATGATTTGGGGATGTTTGGGGATGTTAAGATGTCTGAAGGTAAGCAATTTGGAAGGAAATTTGATGTGCATTGTAATGTATGTTAATCATGTTGGAAGTAATATGTAATTCATGTGTGTTTGTGTAGGAGTTCTCAAGGAGTTGGGAATCCCCCTTTCCTCCCGTAACTATTAAAAAAAAATAAAAATCACGGTGAGATTGCGTCCGTATAACAGAGATCCGGATAAAGGGAGGCCGGATAAGAGAGGTTCGACTGTAAAATGGTAACCAGAAAGTAATATTTTAGGCTTTGAATAAACTTCAGCCAAATAACCCTGAACTAGGTCTACATTGACCGAAAGATCGGTCTGTATCTGTCCGTCGGGGAATGTTCCGCGGAGACTGCGTCTGGCTTCACGGATCCCCTCCGTATACAGACCGAAGTCAATGATCCCAGCTCCTGTGTGGAGCAACGCGCACAGATCAAACGTTACGATAAACCAAATTTCAGACAGCTTTTTTACATTCAAACAAGTTTGACATGACATGACACATTATGCAGCAATATTTGGGGTTAATTTCTCACATTTTGCAATCGAAATACTCACAGTAATGCGGTTATAATGCAGAAATTTTATCCATATTGCAACATCGCCACTCGCTAGCCGTAGGTCGCCATTTTGAATCTTTAAACCAATCACATGCGAGGTACTTTATTTAGTAAAAAACACACGTAGAAACTACCTCGCATGTGATTGGCTAATAGATTCATACTGTATGTTTCTGCAGTTTGAACGTGACGACGCGACAGGCTGGTTGATGTGTGCTTTGCGTTGAAAATTCTACCGAAATATTGGATTATTCATTAATTTGGTGAGTGTAGTCTATTCTTGAATAGTTGATTTACCTATTCAAGCTTAAATTTGCCGACCTAGGGCCGTGAATTAGACGCAATCGAGAAGGGTGAGGTACCTCACCCAATTTTCCATAGAGACAGTGGTTAAGAACATCCACACAGCAATGGGTACTACAACCTTCCGTCTGTCTACGGAGGACAGCGTTAAAGCCCCCGTTCCACTATGCCGTTCTCGCTACGATTTGACAATTTTCTCAGGTCGGGAAGTATCGGGTAAAACCTGAGCCGATCTGGGCACAGTACGATGTTAGAACGCTCTAAGTACGCTGCAGTTACGACTACCAAGTGCTTGCTACGCTCTTACTACGATGATCGCGAATTAGACATTGCGATCTCTGCCGCTGCCGGTACGCTTTAGAACGATGTAGCTACGCTGTTAGTGCGATGTTGCCGATGTTATCCGATCAATGCACGCTGTATCTACGCTCTGAACGATCTATACGATCTTATCACGCTGTTACCCCCGTTCAGAGAGCTGAAAAGTGCCCGATGTGCCCCGATGTACCCCGATTCGACTGTGGGTCAGCAATCAGTCAACTTATTAGCATGCAGAACCGAAGAAATATACTGTGGACCTCGAAGATTCATTCTTCTTTTTTTACTTTTGATTTTCAAAGTTGTTGTTGCTTCGTTATTCTCACTACTCTTTCTTCATCAGCGAGCCCGTGCTTTTGTGCCTCCAGTGCCCTGGTTATGACCCACCATTTCCCCCTCCTCTCCCCTCCTCCCCCCCCCCCCCCCCCCCCCTTGTCCACCTCGGACTTACTACCTTCTTCACTACTATGTGGGCAATCCCACAATAACTATTCCCTTTTCCACTTTTGATATTTGAGCTTTGATGATAAAAGTAATTCAGATTTGCCTCCTTATGTTAATATATTTTCTTGAAAAGAATAAGTGTGAGAGATAGTATAGATAACATTGAGTTCATTCAATGGGCGGATTTTTTGTTATATCACATTAAACGTCAATTTAGACAGTAAAACAGGCATAGAAAACGGGACATTTTAAGTATCAGAAATCTAAACAGTAATCTAAAAAAAATTAGCAATGAAACTGAATCCAGAACAGTTCCATTGTACAATCTACATCAGATTTGAAATAAGAAATGTCTCTACCTTTCAGATTTACTTCATTTATTAAATGAAAATGGATTTCAGTTATAGCCTGTATGATATAGGCATGTCTGTCCATCCCGTTACATACCTTCACCTGTTAATTTCTTTTGTTCCCAGTGGGCAGAAAGAGAGTTTTGGTGATTAAGTAGTTTCATTACGGGATAAGTTGAAATGTTTTAACCAAAACTAGCTTAGCTTGAAAGCAAATTTAATGCAATTGGCAATCAAACTTAAGTGTTGCTTTGTCTGTCCACTTTTTGAAGGTATGTAACAGATTTTAAGAAGACTCATTTTTTGAAAAATAAGCCATATCAGTGCAGTTGCTTGGATTCATAAGACATGCCAGGCCAGCATCTACATAATCAGTATACTTCCACTCCCTAGGGAAGTCCCACAAGTTTCTGCCGTGACTTGACAGTAGCCAAAAACTTGTCTGTCCACTTTGTTACATACCTTCACCCATGTTTGTACCTTCATTGAATATAAAATTTAGTAAAAAATACAGAAAGATGAGTCATCAAGGTTTATGGCCTCAGAAAGACATCATATACTAACAATGTCTGAAATCATTTTCCTTTGTGAATCATTCAAAAATATGTGTGAATTAATTTTTTCGTGTGTGGACAGACAACCTGTACAGTAAACGCATGTGTCTGTCCATGTTCGTACCTTCCTTGACAGATGATGGTGACATCTTTCTAGTAATAGAATTAAACATGATCTGGATACTTTTATTCCATGTCATACACTATTTTTATTAGCAGATTAGAGAGCTCAGATGGTTTTAATAAGAAATTTTGGATGATTCCACATGTGAAGGTACGAACATGGACAGACGAAGGTATGAACATGGACAGACGTCTGTCCATGTTCGTACCTTCAAGATCAGATTCCCCTCATGATTATTATCCTTCAGGTGATGTAATTTTACATGGTCAAAATAATTTCATTTCATGTAATAATTTTTTTCCATTAGCAGATCAGAGCATACAGATGTCTCTTGTTAGAAATTTTGAACCATTACACAAGTGAAGGTACGAACATGGACAGACGTCTGTCCATGTTTGTACCTTCAATGACACAAGCTCCCTGACCACATGGTTAACATTGTGTTGTAACTTTAAACAATTGTATTTCTATGAAGAGCATTTACTTTAAGTAATTCATACACAGTATAAAAAGTAACAAAAGTTGTTTTGAAAGGCCCTTGCTTTCCACATTGGCTTAATAGAGAATTTAAACTAAACATGTAAATAATGTTATGACTAATCAATGTTAACATTTCACAATATTTCATAAAATAATGTACATACCCCGGAAATATTCAACTTTGCTTTCATTGTGCATGGTACCTGAAAATATTAATTACAGCTTCTTTCAAATTCTGAATAAGATATACTGCTGAAGGGGACCAATGTCTGTCCATGTTACATACCTTCACTTTTGTGAACATGATGATCCAAGGTCCAGTAGAAAGAAAAGGTGGTCCTAACATATCTTTTCACATTTTGATTATGGCAGAACACATTCGCTACATGAAAATAATAAAATGGCATTTAATTAGCAAAACTTAATTTGCAGCCTGAATGTCCCGCTTATGTGCCCCACTTATTGTGAGATTGCCCATATCTTTCTATCCTTTCATCAATTTTTTCCTTACAAGAGAGCCGCCATGTGTTTGTTAATGTGCGTCCGTATGTGTGCATGTATGTGTGTATTACTCTGTCTGTCTTTTTTTTTGCTACCGCTTATAGGGAAATTTGTTGTTGTTGTTTTTTGCAATTATATATTTTTCTCTATGAGGGGACTGCATTCTAATACTACAAGCTCTGCTTTTTAGCAGTCCCCTCCATTTCCAGCAATATTTTGTATGCATTTACCACAGTGACGTAACTGTTATTTGTATCTCTGTTGATAATTTGCCTGCACCTCTTTTACAATGTTATTCTGTTCATCGCATTGTGGTACTGATTTCATGACGTCTGTGTATATGAGCGTTTCTTTGTATTTTTTATTATTTGTTTGTTGGAAGTGAAATAAATCAACTTGAACTTGAACTTGAAGAGCCTCCTCAACTCACGGTTCTTTTGCAGCAACGCATTGTATAAACAAAGACGTGCTGATTTTTCAAAGGATTTTTCTTGATGTGCTTGCTTTTATAGTCCGTCTTCCTCCAGTTGTAGATGATTTCATATTCTTCAAAATTCTGCTATGTCCTCTTCCTCCTCTTTCAGCATCACGTGCAGTCTCTCTTTCTTCGCCTTTTGGGTAGCTGCTTCGCTGCTTTCTTCTCTTCTTTTTCTTCATCTCTTCCTCTTCTTCGAAAATTACAGCTAAAATTACTTCCCGTTCTTGTGCCGATGTTACTACGCTCAGAAAGACCTTGTTACGCTCATCCCGCTGCGTTTACGCCGTCATTACGCTCTCCCCGCTGCGTTTACGCTGTCACTACGCTCTCCCCGCTTGCCATACGATTAAAAATATGTCAATTTTGATCGGGGAGATCGGGAAGAAATTTTGAACTGGTTCAAAATTTCTTCCCGATCTGAAAAACTGCCCGCTCCAACCCCGACCTCCACACGCTGCTGCTACGATGCTTCCGATCCCCGTACGCTTTTGCCGCTCTCTCCCGATCTGCTAGATCGGGACAGATCGGGGTCCAAATCGTGATAGTGGAACGGGGGCTTAATGGCAAAATACAAAAGAGTCCTACGGACAGACGGATCTTTCTGTCTAGGTCTACACACCTGTAGAATGTAGAACTACAGGTTGTTGTTGGATTATACTTTGGATCAAAAATTTATCCTCAGGTGATTGGTTGAAAGGGCTACATGTGATTATACTGATAGCCTATTTAGGAAATTTTCAGCTAGTCTAGACTATAAAATACATATGTCAGAAAGCTCCATAGGAGTGCAGGGTATAACTCTGATAAGCCAATAACGTGCTTGCATTTCTAAAATGCAATCTTCGCATAAAATCTTCTGATGTTAAAGCCACAGCTTACAAAACGTTGGATCGACCAATTGTTGAGTATGCTTCCACAGTTTGGGACCCATATTACCAGTACCTGGTCGCAGAATAGCTACAGTATGTGTATGGGGCTGCACGCTGCTGGTCGCAGTTATCATGCACTAATGGTTTCGTACAATATGTGTACTACCTCGCCGCCGTACGGCGGCGGCTCTGGTACGAAACCATTATTGCATGATTACTAAGACGTGAGAACACTTTGGGGTGAGTAGGTCTCACAGTGTTACAATTGTAGTTGTATGAAAGGTACATACTGTACTTTAACCTGAAACACCAACTAAGACAAGGAAATAAGGAAAGAAAAAGCGGAACATCAACAAGATCAAGATGGTCCAGCGAAGGTGCGCCCGCTATGTGACAGGTGACTTCGACCAAACATCCAGTGCGACAGCCATGCTTAACAACCAGCAGTGGCATTCCTTACGGGACAGACGCCTTCACAGCCGCCTGGCTATGATGTATCGCCTCCGCTTTAACCTTGTTGACATCGCTTGGCAGTCCTACCTCAGCGAACGGACGTCAGCCACTAGAGGACACGGCTCTCGACTGCAGACGATCCAATGTAGCAATCAGGCATATGCTTCTTCCTTCTTCCCAAGGACCTGTAAGGACTGGAACAGCCTCCAAGAGGACCCAGCTTCTTCTCCTTCTCTCGACGCCTTCCGGCTTGTCTTGAGTGGGAAGAAGAAATAGTTCTGTCTCCAGAAGGACACAATTTTTTTACTTAATACACGTTGTATATACGCACTTGCACAAAAGCTACAATATCCTGTCTTAGATGTGTGTGAGGGTCCACACACTCACACACATTTCACAGTGCGATAATCTTCAAAACTTGAAGCTGCACTCTACCTGGAAGAAGAAGAAGAATTCAGGGAAACTTTTGAGGTCCCAAAACCTTATATTATCTTTAAAGTAATCATACAAACCATTGTACAGACAGTGTACAATGTACAATTTGTAGGACTAAATGCACGAGATCCCCATGACAGGACAGGTGAATGCCAAGATTAAATGCTTATTGCAGGCCTGGACTGTTCACAACTAGAGATAGTTTCAAAGATGTTTGCCTGAGTTTGCAAATTATACAACAATTGTACAATACCTCAGTCGTTTGCCATTAAATTGTCCAATACTATATACTGTATGACAATATTAAGTGAAGTTACTTTGACCCTGTAAATTTGATATTCTTTTTATAATTCTGTAATCCAAGTCTTTCCAAGTTTCTCCAGTAATCTGCAGCATTGCTGCACAAGTCACTTAATAAGTTACACGTGTACCCCTAATATCATGCAAAATGGTTCTGATACTGGGCACTTGGTTGAATTTGCGGCACATGGTATAGGGCTACTTGTAGCGCATGTTCTGTTTATAATGTCTGTCCTTTGTGTAATAGGTGGGTAAAAAAGAATAAAAAAAAAAATACACATGCACGGCCTACAGCTGTAAATGTAAAAGTTTGTAAGAAATCCTGTTTAATCTACATAAATACAGTACTTGAATCATGCATACAATGTAGTAGGCAGAATTCCCTCCCCTCAGGCATACCCAGCACCTCACAACATTATGGTCTGATTGTTACCATTCAGGATATTATGTGTTTGGTGATGAAATATTGTGGAGGACAAAACCGTTGTGGTGGTCCTGCTCCGTTTTGTCTGTCATGCACCAATTGTAGTCAGTGTATTACAAATAACTTGTGAAGCGTATTTATTCCACAAACTATCATTGCAATGCCTCTTTTTGTGATTTGTGTGCCGCTGGTTCAAAGTGAACCTACTCTACTGGTCTCTATGATACAATGTAAAGGTATTATAAACAGGGGTTAGTTATCCTGTCGATCTTCTCAGTGGGAGACTACCATTAGCAGTAGGCCTACTTTTGTCTAGAGAGGAAATTATAAACTTCAGTCTACAGTGTATATGCTAAGCTTTAGGGAAGCACAGAGTAATACAATGTTTTCTAACAATTCTTGCTGGTACAATGTATTATATCTGCAGGGGGGGGGGGGCACTGTGTAAAACAGTGCAAGTGTTTTGTAACAGTTTGAGAATTGACCTGCTTGCCTGACTTGGCAAATGTTAAAAAAAAAAAAAAGAGAAAGAATTTTGGTATGTAACACCCTTCAAATTATGTCATATATTTCTAATTACAAGATACAGTTCCTCTTTGCATTTACATTAGGAGCCTACGATAGGTAAAGTTGTATGAACTTGAAACCTTTGGTGAGGATTGAAGTTGCCATGGATATGATTCATGGATGAAGTACCGTAGGCATGGTGGGAGTGATCTAGATGGAGACTACTCTAAAGCTACAATTGTACACTAAGAACATCACTACCCTGGAGCCCTGCAGTCCGTAAAGATCAAATGTCGTTGAGTCTGTGTTGATCATGGGGCTGACTTGTGCTCTTTTCAAGGTGATCTTGAGTCCATTTCAGAACAGACGAAAGCTGCCGTGCCACTTGTGTGTGTGGATTATTTTGTATTTCCTGTCCAAATCTAGCAAGTCAACTGTTGAAAAAAAAAACCAATTGAAATAGCTGTTGATTATAAGAGTGCTATTAAGAAATTCCCAGAAGAATGCCATGTGTTAGGCCTACTAGTTGTAGGCTACAGCTGGGTACAGATATTCCACTTTGCTTCCAGTAGGACCTTCTAAACCACAGAAATTTAACCCAGTAACTGAAACCAATTCAGAAAGATGACACCCACATATAGAGCAGGGAGGTGGCTTCCACCTCCCTGTATAGAGTCAATAGAGAGATTTTGTATGCAAGCTTTTTAACAGTGTCTTTATGGGGGTGTACATTATAGGGCATTGTTTAGAGATCAACAACATTAATAGTTAATCCCCTGACTTTTAAATGGGTATAATATTTTGATACATATTCCATTTCATTGTCAAAATTGTCTGTGATGGTTGCATGTAGCAAATCTGTTACTTCCATTCAAATTAAAACTCTCTTTCTTGAGAAGAAGAAGAAGAAGAAGAAGAAAAAAAAAATTAACAACCCAAACAACATAACAATTGAGCTACCATCTATGTACTAGTATTAGTAACCTTCCAATACTTGGTTTGCATTCTCCATGAAACAAAGCCTGCCAGTCTAAATTATAATATTAAAGATTTGTGTGCAATATTTGTGACTGCTTTCAGATGTAGAAACTTTATCAGACATTAGTTTTGTTTGGTTATTTACACCAGTTTTACGACCATCACTCATTGCAAAAAAACAACAACCAATGAGGACAGTTACGTTTGTAGTCGCAGAATATCATACTGAGTATATTGCATAATGAGATCTATTGCAAGATGACCACCCCCCCCCAAAAAAAAAGGAAAAAAAATAAGAAAAAAAAAAGATGTCATGTGCATGTTAACACAGATGTGTGGTGATAATTTGATTAACACATTGCCAACCCACCTGTACTGTATACACCAGGGAAATCATGAATGTAGGGCAAAGTGACCCCTCTCAAGGTGGTAGTGGGATGGAATGTTGTGTGCACGTACATTATCATGTATCAACATATGATTAGATTCAGACCTTGCATGGATATTTCTCGTCAGCTCTCTTGGCACACACTTGCCATTGTCTTAGCTGTAATGGTGCACATGATTACTTTGTGTGTAGAATTCAGTGTATGCAGGTCATTGTATTCGTGTGACCTACATTGTGCAGGTTGAGGTTTTTTGTTTGTTCGTCACATGCTGCACTGACCTTTGCAGTGCTACTGCTACAAAGAGAACATACACCAAAATTTGTAGTTACGTAAGGTTGAAGGTTAAATCCTTATGTCTGAATCAACCTTGTCCCGAGAGTAAATTGGTGTGGAAAATTCCAGGCTTACAGTGGATAGTTAGTGTGATACCTTCTCAACAAACTCAGCAAGGGGGTCGACTCTATTGACTTGTATTGTGTCAAATTATTGATTTCCTCATTGTATAACGGCACCCCCCCCCCCCCCCAAACCGCACACACGGCGACCCCCTCCCCTACCCCTCTGGAAGAGCCTACCCAGTGGGAAGTGTTGTGACCATACAGTAGCAATGCACATGATGTAACAGTGATCTTCTTGTGTAGTGCAAATGGCAGAGAGATGTAAATCTAAGACTGACCTGATTTACAGACAGCTTCTGTAAAACCACTAGATCATATACTACATGTGAATCCCATGTGAATCTGATAAAATCCAGTAATAAATCTCATGAGAATAAACTTTATGTGTTTCTTCTTGAGTGTTAAAAGCTAGAGAGTACAAGAAAGTCATTACTGTAAAACAAAGAATGTTCGCGTGCATGTAATAGCGAATTTCACGAGAGCCAAAATTCTTGAAATTGGAATGCACACGAAGGCTCTTGTCTACACTATGTGCATTGATTGCCAGAGGGACTTCGTGAAAATTTCATGCTGTGAAAAAAGCAGTTCGCTCCAATTCATGATAACTGCATGCCGCTAAAATATTGTGTTTTACAGTGGGCATAACACAGTAGCTTGTGATTCTAGGTTGTAAACCTTGACTCTTTAGCTGTAGTGTACACACTGATAAGGAAAGGTATTGTCTACGGTTATATTCGAATGGAGTTTGTGTGTCTTGCAAGATTGGTGATAATGTCATGACCTACATACACCTTTGTACAGTGTATTGTGGGCAGAGATACACTTGTATGGAGAGCTGAGAAGAAGAAAACCTATTTAGGATATCACTCTTTATCACTTTTTTTTTTTTTTCAAAACACTGAACATTGTCAAAGTTATTCCAATAAGGAAAAAAAAAAAATGCTTCGTTACAGAGCTGTGTCAATCTGATATGCACCAAAGTATAGTTGTGTGTACTATGGACTGATTTTCCTACATAACATGCATTTTCCATTTACCCCAGCCCGAGAATACTCAGGACTAGTCTACAGCGGGTTAAATTGGTCATATGGCTGTCTTGTAAACACTTGTTAACTTTTCCTCTGCATAACTTCCATTTTTCCAATCTTCATGAAACTTTTAAACATACAAGTAGTCTGTTTTTCTAGTTTTTATTTGTATTTTGTTATCTAAATAGTCAATTTTGAAAATGGAATAGCATTTCACCTGATTTTATTCAATGAAATCCTTGAAATGTTTTTGTTTTCCTGAAGAAGCCAAGAAACTTGCAATAATTATTACCGAGTGGAATTTTCTCTACAGTATGTCCACATGCTGATGTCAAAAACCCAGGTGGTTACTTCAGCAGTAGGACAATAGGATGCCAAACTCTGCTTGCTGATTGGTGTTTGCTCAGTATTGATTTTTTTTCTTGTCTTTTGACCACTGCCTGAGTGAGTGCTGTGTGATGCAACAATGCATATAACTAGCTACAGGCAGTTTATCCATTTCTCCTCATACACAGATAGAAGAGGGTTGAGGGGGGTGGTTGGCAGAATCTTCCTCGTTGATCCAATTTGGAATTTCATATTTGTTGGCTTATTTTGCAGAAACTCCTGTGCTCTCACCTGGTAAAAAGGGAAATCGCTTTACGGAGATTTGGATACTCGACGAGACTGAACGGTTTATTTCTCGATCTGCAGAAGAGAAGCAAAGAAGTGAAGGCAAGTGTCACTGTGAGTGTGTGTGTGGTAGTCACTAGACAAGGCATTGTCTAAAGGTTGCGGTCTGTTAAGTAAGAGACCGCAAAGTCTTCCCGCCATCCTAAGACTTCGCCGCTTATCGGTGGAGATCTGTCATTGCAGGATGGATGCTTAGAATTGCAGACTTTGTCTATGTTTTTAAGACGTCGCTTTTTAGAAGTCTTGTAAAATACGTACACATGTAAAAGATACTCTATGTACTGCACTGTGTTTAGCAGTGCACTTCATATAGGCTATGTTTGGCCAAGCTCCTGGATGTGTATTCAAAGCTGTGGAGGGGAATGAAAAACATGTTATTTAAAGGGATGGTACAGTATTGGTGGAGATGAGAATTGGGCTTTTAACTTTTATTTTGCGAGATACCACAGGCAAGAAAACACTTATGAAATAGTACAGAGCATACCACTTTAAGAGGAATTCAAAGTTTATTTGATGAAAATCGGGTTTGGAATGACTGAAACATCCAAAAACAAAGCGATCGTATTAAAAAGAGGGTCCCACACTTTATTCGAATTGCTCTGTTTTGGTTAATCTCAGCCATTTCAAAACCAATTTTCATCAAATAAACATTTAATTCCTTGTGGAATTACATGCTCTTTCGTCTTTCATATTGAAAGACGTTTCTCATTATCTTACCAAGAAATGTAAGAAACTCACAAT
Organism: Diadema antillarum; assembly: GCF_040938485.1. Classification (NCBI taxonomy): domain Eukaryota; kingdom Metazoa; phylum Echinodermata; class Echinoidea; order Diadematoida; family Diadematidae; genus Diadema; species Diadema antillarum. The sequence goes on from NW_027271135.1 coordinate 420,310, forward strand.
TAGGTCTCAACCAAAACTACATGTATGTACAGGTTGTATGATCCCTTTAATCAATGTACAGCGTACACTGTATGAACATCTGAAATACAAATTATGTTGGGGAAATTTTTGGAAAATATTTTGAAACATATTGAGCAGTGCTTTTTTAGTTGCAAATATGTTAGGCCCCCTGCACACCACACGACTTCTATGATTTGGCGGTCGTACGACCTTTAAAGGACGAAAGTGTGAGGTCACCAGCCTTGCCAGTTGACCAATCTCATGGACATGGTGCACTCGGATCTAAGCACAAAGTGTGTGCTTGCAGCGTTCAATGTACTACAACTGTTAATCCATGTCAGAGATGTTTCCATGTACAATGTAGTATAAAGCTCTCTTTATCAGCTGGTAAACTTAATAACATTGTAATGGATGGTGGTTCTTTTGTAAGTTCTTGTCCTTTAGTAGGTAAAGTGTTACCCTTCGGATTGAGTGATGGCAAGACTGTCGTATGCAATGTACCCCCCATTCCCACCCTCCCCCCCCCCCCCCCCCCCCCCCCCCCCCCCATATCCACCACTTGCCAGATCATGGACCTTGTCCATGGCCAGATCAAGCGAATTTAATGTATGATGAGTACCTGCATCTGTGTGTAAATCCAAGGAGCTTCAGTGTTTGAAGCTCCTTGGTAAATTGTAGGGAAGTGTCAAGCTAGAGTGGAATGAAAAAAAAAAAAAAAATAGAAGGGGGGGGGGGACACTAAACCTTCCTGAAGTACCACCGTACTACATTGTACTTCTAGCCTAAGGTGTGGACTGTGATAAAGCTATGTTAGATAATCCGTTATCCTGCCTGTGCACATGTAGGACTGTATGTTATCAGCCAGCTGTTGACTGGTACTTATATATATGTATCTACAGTAGTAAAGTGTATCACTGCCCAGTGCATTGATTCTGCGGAGATAACAAATGAGGTACGTCATAGCAGGGTTTCCATGGGAGGGCATTCCTTTAGTATGCTCAGATTACATGCTGGTTGTCTTGGATTACAGACCCCAACAGCCTACTTGACCTATTCAATGGATATGTTTGTGACTGTCCAATTTAGTAAAGGGATGGTACAGTATTGTTGGAGATGAGAATTGGGCTTTTAACTTTTTGCAAGATACCAAGAAAACACTTATGATATAGTACAGAGTGTACCATTTTAGGAGGAAATCAAAGTTTCTTTGATGAAAATCGGGTTTGGAATGACTGAAACATCCAAAAACAAAGTAAAACAAAGCGATCGTAATAAAGTGTGGATCCCACACTTTATTAGAATTGCTCCTTTTTGAACATCTCAGCCATTTCAAAACCAATTTTCATCAAATAAACGTTGGATTCCTCATGGAATTACATGCTCTTTCATATTTCATAAGAGGCTTCTCATTATCTCACCAAAAAATGTTAGAAACTTGAAATTAGGTCTCAACCAAAACTATATGATCCCTTTAACTCTCTTTCTATTTTTCTATGAAGGAAATAGAAAGATGCATACATATAGACACAGATACCCACACAGCATGTGTACACAGTAATGGTTGCATCGGTCAAAGAATGGGATCACACAGGCAAATCTGTACTTCATGGATAAAGATCTGAACCAGATCAGAGTAGGTTAAGAGAGAAATTGTATGACTGAATAAATTCTTGTTAATCCTCCCCCCGTGATGTACAGTATATAGTATGTACAGTACAATGATATTGTGCAAGTGTACAGTGTACATTTCCATACATCATTTTTTTGTAAACTCGTACGAAACAAGTGACAAATGACAGCAATATCTGTATTATTAGCTTGAAAGCCCTCTTTTGATGGAGTGCTTACATGTAGTTTGCTAGGGTGATGCTGAGTTGTCAATAGGGTCTTCATCATGAGACTACAGGTTCTCTTGTTACCCAAGACATCACTGACATAACATCCTGTCTCTACTGTAGTGCCTGCACCAAGGAGCTTCTTGCCTGCACTCATCTACATTTCTCTCTTGCTCCTCATTCCTCCAGCCTGAGGCAACCGTCCTCCGCTAGGTGGTGAAGCCGTACGGGTGCTTCATTCGTCCGCATCCCAAGATGGCTACCTTTCCTACGGGTACGTGCATGGCGGTACGCCATTGCCGTCAGCTGCAGTCTCAACAGAGAGTTCTTCTCACCAAGGATTCCACCCTCTCCCCGGTATGCTCACCAGAGAGCACCCCTCCAGCCAGTCCCCGCAAAGGTACATTTAAGCATTTTATATGGCGCTTGATATTTATGATAAGTAGATTTGTATTACAGCCGATATGGCTGTAGGATTCTCCCAAGAAATGGCATACAATATGATATAACATAGAGTATGACTGATGGATGTTCTACTCTACAATCATGGTCAATACTAAAAGTTTGTCATGGAAGTATCCCTCTTCAAACCCCCACTCCCTCCCCTACCCCTCCCCCTTCCACAGCCTTGAGCTATGACCACAAAACTCACACCACAGATGCTGGTCAAGTTCAAATATTGGGTAATTCAGACAAGGTCAAAAGGTCAATGAACTTACATTAAAAAAACCCTATACAATTGTGTAATCACAAATTTATGTAGGCGAGACATCGCTTGGTATTTGCCTTTTTTATAGGGTTACAATGTATCACTCAATTCGGGAACGTCCAGTCATATTGCAGAAAACTGTTAGTACATACATGTACAGCGATTCAGTAAAATGTTGAACCTGGCCATAAAGTCAGAATTACAGTCTGTACAGTATGATGCAAATCTAGGTACAAAGTTATGTTTCAGTGACTCCCATGACAGGGGCCACAAATGGCCTCACATTGATTTCAGTACCTGGTATACAGTACATGCCATTTGATGTAACAATGTCAACTACAATTTTGCTAGAGTGAAATGCTGTTGCTTCAAAAGGCTATTTTATTGTACGTTGCATGTACACATGTAGGTTTTACCAGTGCCATACAGGGCTGCCGTAGTAGATGACAATGTACATTAGTTGTATCTGAGGAAGCTGTGTTATTTTCTGTGCCGCTTTGAAAATCTTTTGAAAATATGCCCTTCCTAACCAGGCAAAAACCGCTCTGCCCAAGCATACAGATGTAGCTGATTACATGTGGAGAGCATTGTGTAATTATGATGGCAACCCATCTATTTTGTTATCTCGGTGAATGACAGCTCAGGGTACCGTGCAACGCAATTTCACAGGCCCCTGTCTGTATTAAACATTAATACAATCTACCCTGCTCTCTGTTTTTCATTGGGCACAAGAACCTTTCCTATTTGAATTCAGAATTAATTGCAGGTGTGGATGTTGCATTGGGGAAGGTGCATCAATCTTTTGAATTATGACGGATGCAGTGTTAATATGTACGAGTGCTGTTTACGCTATTTATGATAGCGAGTCTAATTTTTTGCAATATAGTATCCGGACTTCCCAACAATTTCGGGAGTGGTTAGATTTGCGATCATGGAGTACAGCACTGAACAGAGAAACGAATGCACCCATGTCATATTCATGTCAGGATCAGTGTTGATATTTGTGCATGTTTTCTCATTCACAAATGTTACCCAACCCTCAAAATTAGTGGAAAAAAACCCTCACCTTGTGTGAATGTTGGCGACCGTGTGTCATGATGGACCAGTGCGTGCAAATTTATGATCGAATGTTTTAAGTGAGCCTGACTCTCTGAGTCTTTGACATTACAGTGTATATGCTCATCACACAAATGTTAAAGGGATCGTACAGTTTTGGTTGAGACCTACAATTTCAGGTTTCTAACTTTTTTTAATGAGATGAAATGAGAAACCTCTTATGAAATATGAAAGAGCATGTAATTCTATGAGGAATTCAATGTTTATTTGATGAAAATTGTTTTTGAAATGGCTGATACAATATCCAAAGAAGAGTGATTCTAGTAAAGTGTGGGACCCACACTTTATTACGATCGCTTTGTTTTACTTTGTTTTTGGATGTTTCAGTCATTCCAAACCTGATCTACATCAAATAAACTTTGAATTCCTCTTAAAATGGTATGCTCTGTACTATATGATAAATATTTTCTTGGTATCTCGCAAAAAGTTAAAAGCCCAATTCTCATCTCCACCGATACTGTACTATCCCTTTAGAATGAAAATAGAATGTGTGTCAGATGAAGACACAGAGGAAAACAGATTGACACAGGTTGTAAGCTTTGCAGAGAAGTCTATAGGAAGCTTTGACTGTTGCAAGTATAATGAAGAATTGAATTATCATTGAGAAACAAGACACAGAAAATGTCTGTGTGAGGTTGTTTGCTTGCCCTTTGAGGGGGATTTCAGAGCTTTGTTCAAACAGTGGAGACAAACTGGATGTCAACCCTGCAAAAGCAAAACAAAAACAACGCACATACAGGTCCATTATATCTTTAGCATAGTGAAAAATCACAAGAGTCAATGTTTGGCATACATTGTACCAAGGTTCTCCGAATTGTTCATCAAAATTACGTACATGTACATGTATGAAGTTTAAAAAACAAACAAAGAAGAGTTTACTGAATTGAAATTACTAATGCTATAAAAAAATAAACAAGGTCCTTTTGCCACCTTGAGAGGTATACAGTGTAGTTGTTTTGTAGCATGTTTGGTTGTGTTTGCTGAACAAGCGTATGTGTATGATATTGTTTTGTGGGAAGAGGCATAGATGTCAAGCTCCATGATTAATTTATGTGATTCTGTCTGGAAAGGAGGACAAATGAACGGAGAGATTGCTGTAGTGTACAGCTGAACAAAAGGCAGGGTGGGGGGGGGGGGGGGGGGGGGGGGGGGGGGGGGGGGGGAGGAAGGCAGTGCACAGTACAGCAAGAGAGCAGATGGAATAGTGCTCTACGTGGTGTACGTGCAGCATTTCACTAATGAGTCATGCTATATTTGGACAACTCAATTGCATTTCAACTTCTCTCTTTTTAACTCGCTCCTGAAATCTCCCAGTTTTTGACGTCACAGGGTGATTTACATGCAAAATGTATTTGTGATGGAGGTATGGCATTCACCATGCCCATTTCAGTTTGTTTGTCGGCATATATTGAACATGATGTGATTTATTGTACACATCTGCGCAACCGGATATTACAATATCACTGGTAGTACTTTGCTTGTGCATACTTTGTTATTGTCTGTACATGTCGTATTTGGTCAGAAATGTGTTAAGGCAGTGATGTTATTATGCAAACTTCAACCTTCCATGAAATAAAAAGCAAAAAGCTGAACAGAGCAAATTTACACATCTACCCATGGGAACAGGCACGAGGGACAAGAATGCCAATTATGAATTAGCGTTGTTCTGAGCAAGTCAACTGCTATGATCCAAACAAGCCTGTGAGGAGTTAAATAATGCGCACATTGGTACAAATAACCATTCTTTTTTTCTCAGTTGGTTGGGCACCTCCCTTGCTTTTTCAGGGCGTACTGGTAATAATGCGTAAGCTTGGCCGACAGACTGTGATGATTTAAAATGCAATTCAGCAATCTGTTCAAAACGAAGAATAAACTTGCATAAACCAGGTGACCACAATGGTCCATCAAATGTGGGGAAGCATCCATTTTGTTGTTTTACATTCTTATGTATAAACAGAGTATTTGAAGTATCGCCAAATACTAGGCTTTCTTTTTTTGTTGGGGGGGGGGGGGGAGGAGATGTGGACGCCATTCATTTTCTTGGAATAGGAGTAATAGCCAGTGAACTATTCCTTTGCCATTAAAGGCCTATAGAATTTTTGTCTAGGATCAAGTTCATTGTGTGTGTGCAGTAATCCCTGTGGTATATAGGATTTGCCAATGCATTGTTAGCCTGTAGATACACAGCAGTCCCTGCTTGATTGAAGAAGGGACTGGGTGTTAGTGACAAAAGAGCTTAAGTGTAATGTCTTCTTTAGGGGCTTTGTTGTACTTCTTTCCCAGTGGTAGTAGTCAGAAGCTCTTTCTCAAATAATCCTTTGAATGAGAATTTCTAGTGGCTCTGTGGGATATTTTACCCAAGGTATAGTGAAGGGAAGTAGATTACTTTGATCATGGTATATAGTTTAATGCCTATTTGGAGATGGTATGGAACGAGATATAGAGCAACTAACCAACCAATCAAAGAATCGGTATCTCCCTGTAAGCACTTGTTTAAAAGTTAGTATAGAGTGTAAATAGGTTTTAAATATTCCACTGGTGTTTTTGAGATAAGGTGGAGGTCATAGGTTTCAAAGACCCTGGCTAAATTGTATAAGTGGAGAGCAGCTGTTATGTCATGATAGCAGCCTCTCAGCTTGAAGTTGTGTGTTGGAATTAAACTACCTGTATTAAAAGGCATAATTTACCATTTGCAGATGAAATGAAAACCAAGGAGTAGCGCTTCAGTTCTAAAATGTGAGTTAGGGATAGAAACAACCAGTGCAAAAATTTGAACCAGTATAATTGATGCTATCAAATACAGTGTACAAAATGTGAACAATAATTATAATTAAAATGTTTCCAGACTATTAACCGTCTACAGTTATGGTTTTTTATGAGAAAAATAGTGATATCTCCTTATATTTTAGGCTTTATTGCAAAAATCTTATATGGTAGGATGTTTTGTGATACAACAGACCTACACATACACATCAAAAGTGATATCTTGGACATTTTTGAAATTACTGCTCCCAAAGGTAATCAGGACCTTTAACACCCATACAATGTATGCCTCCGCACTTTCTAACCTTTGTAAAATTTGCAAATGGGGTTATAAACAAGTCCCCTGGTTAACCTCAAGCAGTGGGGTATACAATTGTACAATGTACTTCAATACAGGTGATAAAAATGTGTGCAATGAAGTGCATGGCTTGTCCTAAACCCTGGTAGGATCTGCTGAGGCACTGTAAAGCTGAAATGCACCACCTCTCAGAAATTTCATGAGCAAATGCACTGCAAACAGAGAAGTTGAAAATGTCAGTCCAGGACCCCATTTCATAAAATATGTTAGAATGGCAACTCTTGCTGGAATGGCAACTTCCAATAGCAACAGCCAATCAGGAAGCTGGATTCTTGCTGTTACTACAAGACAACTGCCATTCCAGCAAGAGTTGCTATCATATCTTCTTTTTTTTAATGAAATGGGGCCCAGATGAAACCACCACAAGTAGCAGTGAGAAAGTACCCAGCACCATGCACAATTTCAACAATTAGAGACTCTGTCATGCCAAGGGCAGGCTCTTCTACAAAGGTATACATTCCTATGATGCATTTTTTGCTGTGTGATGACAGCCAATTGAATGTTGTACTGTGTGTGTCTTTTATCAGCCTGTTATGAGACAGAGACTTGTAATAAACTTACAAGCTTCTCTGTGATCCAACAGGGTTGGTTACTCCCATCCCAGTATGATAAAGTGTATGTAAAATCTTTATGCTTTTTAATGCATTTTTGTAAGTGTCACAGAAAACCTCAGTGCATGCTTGATGAATTGAATACAACCATTTTCTCAGAATACTAAATTGAATGTGTCTGTTTTTCTCTTTTGTTTCTCCTATGCTCCCATCTACCTGCATCTTCATACCTCTCTCTCTTCTTTTCTCTCTACTTTTTCCTCTCTTTATTTCTTCTTTCTCTCCTTCCCCTCTCTTTTCTTCACTATATTTATTTCTTCATCTTTCTATCTCTGCTCTACCCTGCTTCCTACTCAGATGGGCCCCTGGGCCTTAACCCCTTGGCTAAGATCAACAAGCTCCTGACCCGCTCCATCAGCAGCGATGCGGAGGTAGGGGCGTCGGCCAGCGGTCTCACCCAAAGTCTGGAGGCATCCCACCACACCTCCTCCATCACCTCCATGACCTAAGAGCGCCCTCTATAGACGGACGCGGCCCTCCGCGGAGCAGAGCAACACTGGAATGTCAACAAAACTTGCACAGCTTTTTGTCACAGGGAATCCTCTCTGAGACGTGGTGTTTTTGCAATAAGAAATCTGTAGTATTATGCCATATTTTGTGCTTTCGCGGAGGTGCTGCTGTCAATTTAATTGTACAATTGCCTCCTGGCAACCAATTGTTATCAGTTTGACATATATTATCAAGATATCTTTACTATGTGTCTATATATTCTCTTCTGTGTGATGTGTTACGTGTTTGTGTGAGAGAGAGAGAGTTTTATTTGTGACGGGATTCAGAACAAATGAACTACTGGAGCAGCAATGCTTAGGTCATTTTCCTCAAAGTTCATTGAGACAAGACAGTGGAAAATCCTTAGACTGTCCAAGTGCTGGACATGAAGAAATAAATGTCTTGGTCAGCGTAGGCCAGTCTTGATTGTGACCACCATCATCTTCCAAGCTGGCGGTAGGTCTGCTGCTAAGAAAGGTCCAGTCACCTCTTTAGAGTTTCCATCTGGCCGAAGAAAGCAAGGCTACTAACATACTAGTCTGACTCTTCCAGAGCCCAATCCTACAAGGCGCGGTCAGACTGGCAAAAGATTGAGAAGATTAAGTTCGCGATCGTTAAGATCTCGAAGTTTTGCCTGTGTGACCGCAAACTTCCCGCAAGACTTCTTGCAAAACTTTTTGTGAAACTTCCCACCCCAGCTAGGGATATTAACCTCACCCCCGACAAACTTCTCAATCTGTTTGCGTGCGGTGTCTCCGAAGCGCGAGGCCATTGTCATGTACAGATGTGTATTGTTACATCACAATCACTGGCCATCGGACGGCATGCTCTTTCTTCTTTCTTGAGCACACATACCAATTACCCGAACTTCTTGATCCAAGTTTGGCTGCCAGTGTGACCCCACGACAAACGCGATCTTAAACTTCTCGATCTTTGCCAGTCTGACCGTGCCTACTGAGTACCAAAGTGATGATGTCACAGTCTTTTGTTCATAGGTCAGTGCAGGTTCCACACAAAATACCCTAGCACAGGGTTTCAGGCAGTGGGCTGGAACTGGACATGAGCATGCTTAGTGGGTTGCAGGAGGTTGTTGTGTAACCAGTTTCCATGGTGATATGGCTATGATGTCACACTTTGGTACTCTTATTTCATCATCAGATTGATGGGCATGGATATTAAGTTGGAAAGTGATTGATAAGAATTGAAGGAAACATCAAGGAAGTGGAAGAAAATAATGAGGATTGTGTTTGAAACTGAAAATCCTGAGATTTGATATTTTCCAAATATTACATTGCAATCTCTCCCATTACTGTTTATGAAACCTTTGCAAGACTGATATAAACTTGTTATAAAACACCTGTAGGAAACATTAGCGCTGATCAAAGCAACATGTACTCACATACTTGATGTTCCCATGATAACAAATTCCTCCAGTTTGATTAACTTTAGGTTAATAGAATTCTTTAGATCTCAAATCTCGTCTTGAGTTACCGAGTGTGTGTGTGTGGTTAGCTCCCTGTCGCTATGAGGAGTAGAAAAGGTTGGCTGTGTGTTAGCTATCATTCCTGACTTTTTTCACCAACAAACTTTTCTAAAGCTTAAAGTGGATGGTGTACACAGATTGTATGCCGTTTCTCCTCAGTTACCTCTATGTGATTGATTTCTAATAATTTGTGTACTTCCCAAAGAGAGAGATAATTTGAGGTGCTGTATAATTTAATACATGCTGTACTCTGCTCTCTATGATCTGGAGATTCTTATGGATTGGTATTGTTGGTGTTTGATCATTTCCTGTTGCTTTTTCATTCAAAGAGTATTTACATTCAACCAATTCATGATTTTATGAGGTGCGGTATGGTATACCACCAAGGAAGGATGAAATTTAAACTGTTCGTTCCTGATCAAACTGGCAGCATTATATGTTTAAAAAAGTTGAGAACACCTCACCCCACTCTTCTGTCTTGGAAAGAATGATTTCATCATTCACAAACTGCCGGTATTGAAATTACTTTTTAAGTAGTGCATTTTGTAGCTTTATTCAAATTCATGAAATTCTTCCGTTGAGGTGTTTTTTCATCGCAACTGATTGACAAATTGCCCTACATCGACATAAATAAGCACAGTTGTTTTGTAGCTCGTTCTTAAGATGGGAACCATATATGGGAAGTAAATGAAGGGACATTTCTGGTATTTCTATTATACCTGAAGATGACTAATTATCATCTTTCATTTCATTATGGCCGAAGTGGGAACATTATGTTTAGAAATGAAGAGTTTGTTTGCAAAAACCGATAAGTCCATATTTGTCAAATGGAGATATTTGCCATTAAAGGTCAAGAAAAATAGAGAGAATAATAAGAACATTTTTGCTTCTTTTGACCATAACTTCAAAAATGTAGCTTTATATGTAGTGACCAATATATAATTTAAAAGGTATTATTTTGTACTTTATGACAGAGACCATACTTCAAAATCTTCAAAAATGGACTTATCAGTTTTTGCAAACAAACTCTTCAAATCTTTCACGTCTTCAATATATTTTGACACAATATTCATATGACATGCCTGACTTCCAGCAAATCGTCAATGCAAAGCTAATGTGTTCTTCAGTTTTGTTTCAGCAGGAGCTTTCTGCAACATTGTCACAAGTACAGTTTACCTTTGCTATTGTTTAAGCATTGTCAGGATATGTTGTGTGATCAACAGGTGCATAAAAGGAAGCAAAAGAAGATTCTAATTGGTTGAAATACAAAGGCAAGGTTGAGTGATTACACAAAATGATGATAATACGTTGTCCAAGAAAAGCTGCTCATGGTAACGTACAAGCCCATTTCCCATCCCATTCTCCCATGTTCTTGAAATAGAAAAATATATATATATATATATATCGTAGTGATCATGAGAAAAAATGTTAATGTGTAGAGGGTGAATACATCTACAATTGTACCAAATGACCATAATACAAGAACCTTAATAAGCATTTTTGCAATTCTTAAGTTACATGTATAATGTCCGTCCAGGTGATATGGATGTAATAATTCGAGGTTTACTAACAGCTTCCAGTCAGCTTTGGGGTAGAGGTGGTGGAGGAAGTTAGTCATCTATTCAGATATACTCCATTCCTTGTGCACATAGTAGTGAGAGGGAACGTAGAAATAGGTCTCCATGGCTTTTGCAGTTATTCCCATTTTCCGCCACAAAGACAATCCCATAGCGATGATAATGCTACTAGTTATAATGGGTCTTGAAATCTTATTTGAACACTTCAATCAAAAAACTTGAACATTTCAATCAAAAAACTTGCTCTTACCTCCAGATAGTAGCAGATGCTGGTAATGGTGGCACGTTAAAAAATGTAAGATTATTGAAAGGATGAGTTATCAGCTTATTACAATCTCTAACTATGAAATAAGAGCCAATCATGGTCTTGAAGTAACAAATTGATATTCTTTCTATATTTTTGCATGTGGTATGACAGGAGATTAAAGTTCTGTATTTTTATATAACAAAGAGACGTTACTTACAAATTTTATGACACTGTACTTGTTTTTGTTTTCAGATATATCCTTGTGCATGTCACTGTTTCTATTTCTTCAGTTTGTGAGACCTAATAAAGTTGAAATGCCGGAGAACAAATTAAAGCAAGTGGATTCTGAATGGTATCTGTTCAGTCACTGATGTCTACAGTATCAGAATGATGTTGAGTGTGTGATAATTTGAACAAAAGCAAAGGATCTGTTGACATTGAGGTAACTCAGAATTGAGTGAAATATTCTCATGAACTTCACATGAATTATACAGTGTGCTCTACCAGGCACTCATGCATTTAACACCACATTTGACGTAGGAATATTTTGCTGTCAAGATAATTTGGTGCCTAATACTGTAGTCGATTCTTAAGTTGCTCTCATATTTCAAGGGGAATGAGACCCTGATATACATGTGGATTGAGTGAATGCAGCAATATTAGTATAACACATCACTGAAATTTGAGGAAATTTTACAATCCATTGAAAATTTATCAATTTTTAAAGTTCCGGTACGCTGGATGAGAAGATACTATGTGTACAATTTGTGAAATGTATGTACAACGCTATAAAGAAAATAAAAAGAATTCCACATTTAACTTAATGGTGACATGATGCTAAGGGCAATATTCCCCCTGCTTTCTGAAAGTTTCAACTCAAGTGCTCTTTTATTATGCTAGAAAAGGGATAATATATTGAATTTTCTTTATTTTCTTTTTATTATCCATACATAACATCACAAAATGTTGTAGTTTTCTCATACAGCGACAACTGTACCAAAACTTTACAAATTCAAAACTTTTGAATGGATTTGAATGGAAGAAGATTGAATACTTATGATAACATACATCAGCAGTATTTTCCATGCACAGAAGATAGGAAAGAGCATTCAATGAAAGAATGCTCTACTTTTTAACTGCTTTGCTCTTTTTCTTGAAGACAGCTTTCACCTAGTGAAATTTCATTAAATAAAATGATCTACTTCACACATCTACATTACTACCAAGACATGTCTCAAGCATACCTCACACACCCATGCGCACACACACACACACACACACACACACATGCTAGCCATCGCCAAAATGAATTACAATAAAACCAGACGCATATGAGTTGTGACACTTCTGCGAATTGGAACCGACAGTCTTTATCACAGCTTGAAACTTGCGAATTGCCTTTGGCATTCAATGTATCGTGTAGACAAAAATTTTTGTTTACATTTTACTGTCAAGAATCTTGGCAGCTTGTGAGACTCGGGGAAAAGTTTAACACCCGCAAAAAAATGTCTTGTTTTACAATATGCTCTAGGCATCATGCAGTCATCAGATTTGTACACTGTCTTGTTCTGACACCTTTTCTCTTTGAGTTCTTGGACAACAGTAAACACTGAACACCATATATATTGTACACCGAACACTAAACACCATACACAGCTTTCATGACTGCCCCCTAACCACACTACAGAGTATAACTTTCCTTGTAGAGTAGTCTATTACACTGTAGTTCTTGGTCAATAACGTAAACCCCAAACATATCTCTTTGACTGTCCACCTCTCCACACCAACATTTGTACACACCTCGCTGCTTACTGGCAGTTCCTGGGTAACACTTAACACTTTACACCAGACACACCTCTCACCACATTGACCACCACTTAACACCGCCTAGTACACCTTTTCAGTCATCTTACGTTGAAGTACACTGCAGCAGAAGGCAGCCTAAATTTGCTGGTCAATGCCTTAGTCTAATTTGTACATGTGATTGTGTCAAATGTGGCTCATGAGAATGACATGAAAATGTGGCTCATGAGAATACATGAAAATGTGCAATTCCATTCCTTCTAATCCTTGCCAAAATTTAATCAAGCCATCCCTGTTCAAATAGTTGACGACACTCTGTTTGAAAGTCCTCTCAGACCTGAATTTGAATATGATTACAACACTTGACATCAATTTGCATCAATCCACGTAATTCAGAAAATGAAAAACATTCTCCCTTCATACGCACACCCATCAGCTGCTCACACTTACATTAATCAAACTTTAGTAAAATATCTTCAAGGTGGAGACTACAGAGGATGTAATATTCTTATTTTATTAATCACAACTTTTATGCAATTCAATGTATAGGTTATCTGCATGAAAATGCCACACATGTCTACTTACCAAGACAGCGTCTTAAATATGTTTTGGAGATCACTATGAACAAGCCTTTTATAAGAGGGCCTATGCTTAATTACAAGTCTATTTCCACATTTTCCTTATTCATACAAATTTGAGTGTATCAAGGAAATCTGCCAGGCTGCACTGAGCTAATGCTTGTAAGTTGTTGTTGTTGTTTTTGTTCTCTCTCGTTCCCTTTCTTTCCCCCCTCCGAGATTCATAGTCCTTCCTGCCTGAGTATACACTCCTTTTATATATTGAAGGGCTGCAAACAATAGCAATATAAAATCAAAGAGATAAAAAAAAAATGAAGGGGAGATTTTTATGTGTTGTTGCTTTCATCTCAATCCACCAGTGCAGTTCCAAAATCATATGAACCCATAGAGGACAAGCTGATTTTGCTGTAACACACATTTCCCATGGACACCTTCCCAAGTATACTCTGGTCTAGCCTTCAATGGGTTAAAGGACAAGTTCACCTTCATAGACATGTGGGTTGAGTAAATGTAGCAATATTAGTAGAACACATCAGTGAGAGTTTAAGCAAATCGGACAATCCATTAAAAAGTTATGAATTTTTAAAGTTTCTGCTCAGTCATGGCTGGATGAAAAGACTACTATAGCTTGTGATGTCACATGAGTACAATGATATAAAGAAAGAATAAAGAAAATTCAACATATTTCCATTTTTCTCGCATAACAAAAGAACACTCGACTTCTCTCTTTCAGAAGACAGGGGGAATAATATTACCCTTAACATACGTCAGTAGCAAGTCGAAGAAATGTGCACTTTATTCAAAAAGTAAAGTTTTGTGAAATTCTCTTTTTATTTTCGTTATGTAGTTGTACGCATATGACATCATACACTGTAGTAGTCTTCTCTTCCAGCAGTGACTGCGCAGATACTTAAAATATCCGTAACTTTTGAACGGATAGTTTCCTCAAACTTTCACTGATGTGTTCGACTAATATTGCTGCATTCTCTCAATCCTTATGTATATGAAGGTGGACTTGTCCTTTAAGGACATGTCATAGTTTCACTTTTCAGCAAGTACAATCTTGTATGCTCACAGACTTGGCAGGGCTGACATTAGTTCAACAAAAGAGATACAGAATGAGTGCCTCTTTCTGGAATTAAGTCTTTGAATTGCTGAAACAAAGCAGGATAACAGAATCCACAAATGTGGAACCAAGAAAAGGGGGGGGGGGGGAATTAAACTACTGACAAAACCAATGGAAAGTCCTTCTCATGTAGTCACCTACCATGTATCTGCCCTATGAGTATAAAGCTTGCCAATGCTAAGCAGACCTATAAGATATATAAATACTTAATCTGCACAGAAAGTTCAGTCTGCTTTACTATTGCAAAAGTTACAATCCTTTCAAGTTGTCAAACAAGATCTGTAGAACACATGCTCATCTCATTACATAATTTTGAAATGCAAAATTTCTCGAAATTATACATTAATGTGACTTATTCACATAAAATATGGACTAACAATTTCCTAAAGGTAGTGAAGGAGAATACATGTGAGTCCATGTCAAAAAGATGGTAACTGCACAGCATAGCACAGTAGTAATATTTAGATCTCTGACATGTGCTCAGTTGCAAAAAAAAAAAAAATTGAATAATGAATAATAATAATAATAATAATAATGATAATAATAATAATAATAATAATAATAATAATACAGTGTATTTAGAGTTTGCTTAGGCTGGGGAGATGATGAAGCAATACAAGTAATATTTTTGTCATTAAAATTCATGACTATAATTCAAGCAAAACTAATAAACTAATGTGATTTACAAGCACTCCCCTCTCCCCAAGCCATGCCCACTCCCTAAGCCACTCCTTCTCCCTAAGCCACGCCTTCTCCCTAGGTCACGCCTTCTTCCTAAACCACGCCTTGTTATCCCTAAACCATGCCCTCTCCCCAAGCCATGCCCACTCCTCAAGCCACTCCTTCTCATGTGTCACGCCCTCTCCCTAAGCCACCCCATCTCCATAAGCCACACCTTCTCCCTCAGTCACACTCTGTCCCTAAGCCACACCCGAGGCTTCTGCATCCTCCATTTCAGCCTCATCGGCAATGTGGAAGTCTTCCAGCATCTCCTGTAGACTGATGCGGGGTGCGGCCTCGTCGTCACTACTCTCCACCGCCACATTCTTGTTGGAGTCTGTGGGGTTGAGGGAGGAAAAGAGGGGAATTATCCATGTTAGAGCATTTCAGTCCCTTCAGAGAAATTATACCATATTGGCAATATATGAATAATAACCAGCTCTAAAACTTGACTAAAATGATTTGAGGCAATGAAGGTATATGCAACTATCTACATAAAAATGGACAACATTAATGATTTCACAACCTTTCCCCACATCAATTCCAAACTTCCAGTGCGCAACATAGGCCTACCTGGTAAACGATAATTCAACATATTTTTGCCTACTAGGAGGTATTTATTCACGTTGTTCCGCCAAAATGTCATAATAAAATTGTTCATGTGTGAGTTTCTTCAATTATATTAATGAATGAGCTAATATCTTTCTTTCATGTAAAATTGTTCATGTTTTGAAATCTGGGGTTGGTTATAACCACCTATCCCCCGCCCCCAACATTATCCTCCTAAAGTCTGGTTTGAGTGGAGTGGGAGAAAGCAGTATCAATGGCATCACCTTATGACATTTCTTGGTGAAGAATAACTGAACCATAACGATCCAGATGACTTTTCCTACTACTAAACTATCAAAAGCTTTTTCCTGCTGGAAGCACGAGGGCAGCATACCACGATAGATGTTGACATTCCTCCGGTAATCTTCATCCTCCTCCAGGTCTTCCAAGAATCCGATGAAGTCTCTGTCTGCTTCGTCCTGGTTCAACATCGCTCTCTCCTTGGTCATTGTCTTCAGTCGCCAGTTGCGCCTTCGATGTCGACGATGTCGGTCACCGTAGTGTTTCCTGACCAACACGACGTCTGGGAGTCGATCGGCTTTCATCTTTAATTAAAAGGAAGATTTAAATTGCCAGTACTGATGATAACATTCTCACTATCCAAAAGTCAATGCACAGAAAAGGCAAGATTAAATCATGGTGCAATGAGGAAGGTGAAGGCCGTGTCACACCAGCCTTGCGTGTGACTTGCAAAGAACAATTTTGACTACCCAGAGGTCCCCGTAGATGATCCGCACATGACAGTACCTAGCATTATCTCAAAAGTAGTCGCCCGGAGGTGCGCACGCATATTTTTTTACCCGCAACCGTGTTTAGGCCCTGTCACACCTTTCCGGGCAAGCTACTCGGGCTTGTTACGTGTAGGGATTTTCTAGCATACCGGACATTCCTGAGGGCGGAAAAGGATTTGTGCGAGTCAGCGCATGTGTCTTACTTGCTGGACGCGTTATACTTGCGAGTATACTGTGTGACCTTTGTACCAGTCGCGTGGGGGCTGACAACTCAGTGAAGGAATTCCTCTAATGGAATGGCTGAAATCTCACAGAATTTCATTATCTTTCCTGCATACGGGACTGCAAAGTACCTGCGTGGGAATTGCCTGGGAAGTACTGCCGCTAAGGGTCTCCTACTGACGTCCTGCGTGGACCTCTACGGGCATTCCCGCGACTCACCCGGAAAAAGTTTTGGTCATGCTCAAAACTTGGCTGCGGTTAAATCGGACTTGCGTGAGCACCTCCTGGCAACTACGCGCTAGATACTGTCAGGTGCGGACCAACTGCGGAGAGCTCCGGGGAGTAAATTTGTTTCCCCGCAAGTCAAGCCGCAGAAGTTCCCCCGTACGGTATGACAAGGCATGAATGAAAATTGCAAACATTCTTGTTCGCCCGCTGAAAATCTTCTACGTGCTGGAAACTACCTCCTCGCCACAAGCCCGCGTAGCTTGCCCGGAATGGTGTGACACGGCCTTAAAGGAGAACTATTCCTATTGAGGACAGAATGATTCTGCATGAGCTAAAATTTATGTAAATAAATGTTTTCTTTTCTGAATTACAACTTGTCAGACGTTTTCATGTGTTGTCAATTTTTGTGGTTGCAAGGGTCTAGTAATTTTTATTTCCCTGTTCATGAAATAAACTTGTAAGAAAGAGTCACAAGTGACAATACAAGTATGTAATGTTTTTACATTCCCAAAACATCAATAAGAAGTAAGATCTGCATTCAAAGTACAGTACTAGCATGTTGCTATGTCCCAGGTATTGTTATGTCATGGTCTATGCAGCATGCTACACCTACAAGTATAGCACTTTCTTGTTGCACGCAATCCAGAGCCGGCTAACCTTGATTTTTAAATTTTTTTATCTCAGAAATGATACTTTGCAGTTCAAAGGCGACTTGAGAAATTTTGTGAAAATAAAACCACTGTGAACATTTCAGCGTGTACAATATATCCCTTGAGAACAGAATGCTTTCGTGTCATGATGAAAGAGAGAGAAATGCCAATGTACTTCTATGCCAAGAAAAATATGGTAAAATACAGGGCAGTAAAGATAATTGATAAAGATAAATAAAGATTGCCTAAAGATAAAGACTATGATAATGAAATCATTGACAATCATTAAGAAAAAAATAGAAGCCAATCCTACATATCTATCAAACACAAAGGTGCTTCACAGTGTGTACTATTTGCATGAACTGAATTTACTGATTGTTTCAAGCCTGCTGGTTAATATATTCATGAATATGCTATACTTCAAATATTTAAACATTCAGAGTAAATTTGTCAGTCCATTGCAAAATTGATTTATTACCACAAATTAAATGTGTGCTTTCTGGTAGAGAGCAGGAAACTGTCACTCTTATTCACAGCAACAAAAGTGCAAACAGCTGCTGGTAGGGTTTATCTCACAAATATTACAAACACATGATATCCATCAGGTGAAGTTAAGCAGAGCCTCACACACAGCTATCCATCACGACTGTTTGCCACTTGTGTGACACATGACACTTTTGCTTTTGTTCACTTACATTTGAGACAAATCCAGACACTTTTTCCATTACTTATTCATAACCACGAAACATTTCTAGCAGCTGTAGAACAGGAAATCAAAACAAAATTCAACTGCCACTACAGCTGGTGTCAAAATAATATATTCCTGCCAACAAGTTACTGTAAAATGAGGAATGTTCGCGTGCATTTAGATTTCGCAAATTTTGCAAGCCAAGATTCGCGAAACTGAAATGCATGCGAAAGTTCTTGTCTACACCATATGCATTGAATGTTAGAGGTAACTCGTGAAAATTTTATGCCGCGAAAATATCGTTTTACAGTTCTTCAGTTAATATTAAAGAATCTCTTTTCTCCCTGGTCCAATCACAAAATATCCCACCCCTCATCAACTCCACACACAAATTTCAGCACCTGGGGTAGAGTTTTGTGTTCCACCATCAATACATCTTACACAGTGGGTGTTAGAAGAGTTCTGCTTGGCTACTCTAAGCAGACAGGTGCTTCTAATTGGATATCACGTGTCACTTTGGATCTATCACTCAAACCAGTGATAAGCACACCATGTGTTGATGTCATTTCCATCTTTATAACTTTCATAGACTAGACCTAGACAGTGACTCATGCAATGTGAAGGCTGCCAGACTGCTGAACACTTGATTCTTGTTGTGAGGAAACTCAGCATTCACAATTTTCTCATGTAATAAATCCACTGCAAATCGTATGCCAGTACCCTAAATTGCTAGTGGTCATAGAATTTGAGCGATCTGCAATAGCATGGTTTGCGGGCAATCCGTGTAAAATTTTGCCTTTGTTCTCCCACAGATCTGTTCTCACGAAAAGTTGGCTTGCACGATTACTGCTTTCCAGTGAAATATATTCATGAATATTTATTTGATATATATTCATGAAGATTTCTTACAGGTAGAAACCAAGCTATGTTTTAGTCACAATTTTTGACAGATAGAATAAAAGTTGCAATTATCCAAGAGTTCTTACAGATGGATCTAATTTGAGAGTTTCCAAGGTAAGACAGCGAGCCTACCTGCTCAAGATGTTTGTTGTTGATGTTTGAGTTGGCAAGATCCAACCCCATGACAGAGTCTCCTGCTGACAGAAGGTGACCCAGATGGGTACGGCAGTGGTACTGGGTGTCGACCACACCCATGTCTTGGCTCCTCATCACCCAGACGTCTGCCAGCAGGTGCTGAGAGGTCAAACATCATAGGAAGCAATGAGAGTCTCAAACTACTGAACCATCTCACACATCAAACATAAACTTATTGAAAAAAAAAATATTGCAGTGAAAGGAAATGAGTAATATGAAAACAGTAAAGTTCATGTATCCCTTTTGCAGCCCTGATTAGTTTCCTTTGATAAGCTGGTATATTGTAGAAGGACACATTGGTGTTTCAGACATTTCCTCAGAATAATAAAACTTGAGTCTTCTTTATGCTGGAGGGGGAAACATTGCTACAGATTGTCAGTGAATTCATTAGGACCCTGATCCTCCCATTATTCTTTATACAATTAGATTTTCATTTATTTTTTCAGAAACTCTGAGGTATATTACCGTGAAATTTCATACATAATGTTGGGAGACATTACCCTTCAACCATGCAAATTTTTGTGACGTGTGCAAAAGGGATATGCAACCTTTAACCCTCACCTTCTTTGACTTGGCCCCGCCTCCTTTCACATGCCTGATTTCTCCATCAGGGATTCTCTCCACCTGTAACACAGTGTATTCAGTCAGCTGATGAGGGTCGCATAGTGAGCTGAACGGATTCCTCCAGTACGTCGTCGCATTCATCTCAGCAACTGTTTTGGGTAACAATGCAATAAAATATAATACTAACACTTTTGTAGTGTTCTTCATGTCCGGCGGAACCATTCAAAGGAATACATAAGGTGTCATCACTTTGGCCCCCACTTTTTTTAACCGGGAAGTACGTAAGTGGCACTAAAAAGAAATAGATAGAGATCTTGAAGGTTATATTTCTTTCTGCTGAAGACCCCCCCCCCCCCCCCCTTTTTGTTAGCTCATGAAACCTGAAGAGCATTTCTGTGACAAATTTGCTCTTAGCCAATCAGATTCGAGGATCTCGGCAGCTTATAACAACTATGACAACTTGTCACTGATAACAAGTATTATGAAACGGGGCCCTGGTAGTATCAAGAAGTTACTTGGGATTTTCTGGGATAGAAACTCTTACCTTGTAAAGTGTTTGGGTCAATAAGCTGCACAGTGCTACACACACGGTAGCACACACATAGCTGACCAATGTTACCCAGAGACGCAGCTAGCTTCTTAGGTAGACACACCACGTTATCCTGGCAGAGAAATCAAACAAGGAGGAGAGGGGGATTAATCTCAAGACAACTTAATCCACTTTCATAATCCATACATACAAACATTGACACACTCACATTCAAGATATATATTCCTTTTCACATACAAATACAAGGGCACACACACATATATGCGTACACATTGGTGACAACCATCCAAACATATTAATACATACATACACATATTCAAACTTACATACATATACTTATCTTTTTTACACACATAAAAAAGTGAGAAAAAAAAGGTAGAAAGTGAGAGAGTGACAAATGTATGATTGATTCAATAACACAGAAGTCATCTAAACTTTGCATCACGGAAGACTTAAAAAAAAATCTTGTCCAAACATAGCATGTGTCCAATCACATTATATTTAGCATTTAAACAGTTCTTGGCAGAGGCATTTGGAAAAGAACTCCTAGTGGCCATTGCATGGCATAGATAAACATACTTATGAATATGAAACATACTTCAAGTTTTGAAACTCATGACATCTTATCGCACTGTTGAAACAAAGAGACCTAAATTCACAAAAACTTTCACCATGGTCCAAATTTAGACCATGGTGTAAAGTAAGCGTGAAATAGGCATACAAACTGTCCCTTCGATGTTACTAGATGTCTGTTGGCATACGCAATGAATCTGTCAAGTGCATTTACGCAGAACAAATTTGCACTAACCATGGTTTAGATTTCAACTACCTTTGTAAATTTGAGCCAGAGTGTTTCAGACAAATATACAGATACATTGTAGATAGACATTGTGGTAGATTTGTTCATAGACGCATCAACTCACCTTGCAAATTGGAACAATCTCCACAGAAAAGGTATACTTGTAGTTGTATGTGTTGTTGTGGATGTCATGGGATATCAGTTGTTGAGACAGTTTGTACCTAGCAAGGAGAGAAAGAAAGAGATTATGATTCTATTAATACACAGGGCGTACTACACACATATCAAGATGTTTGCAAACATTTCTTCTGTTTTTGTGTTTTTACCTTCTGCATTGTCTTTCAACTCCTCACAATCCAATAATACTGTTTGGCAGAAAAATTTTCCATCATGAGAATTATGAACACTCCTGAAGATGAAAATCACTGTTTAGATATCAATTCATAACAAATTTTTCTCCGAGAACTTGTGTGAATTGTTTGCATCAAACATATCTCTCTTATACCTTTAGCCAAGTCATTAACCCGAGCCAAGTTATTAATGAGTCCCGAGAATACGCGGACAGTTGTCTACGGGAAATGCGTGTTGTAGCACAATCAGCCCGTCCTCAACGGGTTAACAGAAAAGACCCAGATCATTTGGGAGATGAATTAACCCAATGAGACATCAACTACTGGGATAAATGGCAAGCAAAAATATTTGCAAGCTTTTATTTTCCTGCTAGTTTTTGGTTGTGCTAAAGTTTGAACACTGTGAAAATTTCCATATTTAGATTAGTTGAAAAAGCAGAGATACAGTCATTCTATAGAACTTTGCTCAGTGCTATAATCAATCGATGAATTAAATGCCAGTGATTTTCAAGTGGAAATATACTGTAAAACATGATATATTCGCGGCATTAATTTTTCGCGAATTGGAGCCGACGGCCTTTTTTGCGGCATGAAATTTTCGTGAACTGCCCCTGGCATCCAATGCATATAGTGTAGACAAGAACTTTCGCGTGCATTTTAATTTTGCAAATCTTGGCGCTCGTGAAATTCACGAAATTAAAATGCATGCGAACATTCCTCGTTTTACAGTAAAAGATTTCCACCTATCTAAAATGATACATGATAATTTGCCTACAACTGTATGTTTCATTACTTTTTTTCCCCATTAAAGAGTAGATGTTTTGAGAGTTGTTAGTTTAAATATGCTTAAATGCGAGAAAAGTGGTTGTCCTCCTTTATATGTGTTTGTGTGTACGGGTGCACTGGTCTATGTAAAGTTGGTTAACAATATTTTATCATCACTGGAACTTTATCTCTGTAGGAATGAGACAGGATGCTTCACTAATATCTGTTAACAACACCTCAACATACTGTCATTTTTTTTTTTTTGTGGATATGAATTGCAACTTTTTTTTTTCAACTTTTGAAGATAAACATTTGATAACCATCCTTGTTATAATCACTCATTGGAGACAGGAGTTTTCTGCAATCCACTCACCGACTTTCTGTATAAAATCTCATGAGATGACATACAACATGCCAAAAGTAGACATGCTATTAAATAAAAACAAAAACTTCCTTCAAGTTTTAAAACATAGACCATAACTCTTTTTGTAGATTCAATTTCACTTCTCATAAATACAGAGACATCTTGACTTGAAGAGAAAGATTTCACAGCATGTCATCATTAATATTGAAATGAGAAAAAAAGGGAGCAATCATCATAACTTTTAGCTCCAAATACTGTAAAATGAGGAATTTTCGGGTGCATTGTAATTTCACGAAATTCGCGAGCGGCAACATTTGCGAAATTAAAATGCATGCGAATGTTCTTGCCTACACAATATATATTGGATGCCAGTGGCAAGTAGCACAAATTTCATGCTGCCAGAAAGGCCATCGGCTCCAATTCACGAAATTTTCATGCCGCGAATATATCAAGTTTTACAGTACTCTGTGTTTCATAAGAAAAGAGATCAAGCTTTAGACAAATAAATTCTTAAAACTATTAATAACTAATTACAGCATAGAATTATCAATTCACTTTGAAAAAGAGCAACATTTAACATTTGATAAATAACTGCTACTTATACCCCTGCTGCATTCAATACTAAAAAGTGCAAGGATCACAATGATGTCAGCTGCTCTTTTCTTACTTGCATGGCACAGCTGCAAGAAGAAAGTCCACCATCTTGCGAGCTCCGTTGGACTGGTCCTTGCTGGCGTAGTAGAAGTCGATACCCTCATCATGCTGTTTGACATTCAAACAGTTTACATGGAGGTTGTGCTTTAGGATCATCTGCTCCAGGTAGTAAAATGTCCTCTTGTGACTTGTCTGGTGGGAGAACAGGACGAGATCAATATCAAGTCTACTATTCTTTGTTTGTCTGGGTCATTGACATCGCTATTTTCTCTGTGATTTCTGCTATGATGTAAATTCACTGCATTCAAAATCTCAATCTATCAAACTGGAAAAAAAGAGTTTGATGTTTGTTTGTGTTTATTTTTCATCTGACAAGGCAGCGAGATATCCCACGTTCAGCTGCAATAGCTGGTCTTCCATGGGGTCCACATGGATGCAAGATGGGACCACTTCACTGGGTTATACACCCTGCGTTTTGTGATAAATGAATGAAGCAGGATCTTTACATACTGTATAAAGCTGTTAATATCGCGAGGGTTTAATTTTCGCGAATTTCGCAAATCACTGTTGGACCGCAAATTTAACACGTGAAAATGTTGCCATGCGCTCGGGTAATAGAGCATGTAGGTCAGAATTATGTCCATTCGCAAAAACAACATCTCGCGAAAATGTCCCTAATCTCCTCATTCGTGAAAATATCTGCACTCGAAAATACCAGCTTATACAGTACATGGGTTGTGACTCTCTCACACATGGGAACTCCATTTTATGTCCTTTCCAAAGGATAGAATGTTTTTCCTCAACTACAGCGGACAGCATGGTAACACACAACATCACTCATCAAGACTCATCAGGATTCAAACCCACAACCGAGCCTAACCGTTCGGTTGCTGCAAAGCAGATACATTCCCAGCTGAGCCATCTTATCCCTCTCAAAGAGATAACTTTATAACTTCTGTCTTGTTTACACAAGTGTCAATTGTATATCTGTTTAGTCCTACCCCAAAAAAACAAAAGCAAAAACAACAATAACAACAACAAAACCCTTCTAGTTTGCCAGTGTGCTGTGAGGAAATATTTCCTCTTCAAGCTGTTCAGAACGCTTTGTTGATGTTATTTGTAGATGAATACCTTGCTTGAGGGACACAAACTGCGGCTGTTGATCGAACAAAAAGTGACTGGGAAGGGGCGGGTCTTACCTTCTGTCTGACCTGGACCACAGCTCGCCAGAAATCCTTTGCCTCCACACGGTGACAGTCTGAGCACATCTGGCCCTGGACCACATACTCCACCACAAAGACCTGCTGTAGGATAGCACCGCTCTGTACTTCCTTCTGGATCGTCAGTTTGACCTTTAACCTCTTGGAGTGGGGCTCGGTCCATACAAAGCCTGCATCAATTAAGCGAACCTACACAAAGAAGGTACACAACAAATCAAACAGACAATCGTTAATAATTTTGACGAAGGAAGGAAATGGCTAAATATCGTAATAATGGAAGCAAAACAGTGGCTACAAGCATTCTGGCAAAAACAAAACAAAACACACTCCAACGCCCAAACAAACATGGACAAAACTTAGCAAAATGTGTAAAACTTACCCCTTTTGGAGTTGTCCTTTCATAAGCTGAATAAAATACTCACATAAGAATTTAAGATAATTTTCATATCTCAAAATAAACATCTAAGCACGAAATAATTCCAATTCATTACAAAGCCTTCAACTGACATCCAATTAGATTCTGTAATAACTTGATTCTTCTTCTTCTTCTTCTTCTTATTTTTTTTTAATGCACAATATTATCCAATATGATAGTGTTTTTCTGATGGAAGATGATAACAAAGTGATATTCAGGAAAGGGAAGTAACACAAAGGATGGACTAGAAAGCTATCCTACCTTGGAGAGACCTTTAAGTTTCTTGAGGCACAGACCCAGGAGTTCTCTGGACTCCAAGGCACATGGAACCCACTGGGCTGGAGGCTGCAGGTATCTACACCAACAATGGAAAGTCAGGCTCTTCAGTAAACATTTTACAACATGTTACTCTTTGTAAGATTATTAGCCATAAGACAGTAATGTAAAAGTGGATATTTTTGCGCAACTATATTCTTACGCGCTCAGCCAGGGAAGAAGAGTTTTGCATGCTTTTAAATCCTCAGAATCAAGACATCAACTACTGGAACATACAGGCAGAAAAAATATTCATGTGCTAGTATTTTTTGCACTAGTTTCTGGTTGCGCGAAAATTTAAGCACCACGAAAATATCCGCTTTTACAGTAGTTGGAGTACTGTACAAGAAAAGGATTTTCATGCAAGTAATTTTTTTTTTTTTTTTTTTTTGTGCCCGGTCGAGTCAGAAGAATTCCATTTGTTTCTAAGTTCATGGAGCAAGAACTTTCAATAGCTCACTGCTACCACAGCAGTTAATGCCTTTGTACATTTTATATATTAAAGGGTAACTGGTCAGCATTACAACAGCAAATTCACTTGCAATATAGGACTAGTGAAAATGAAGAAAACTACATGTAGCATTTCATTTTTTTTTTCATTTCAATTTATTTTCATATTTCTCACATATATCACAATAAAGTATATAAATACGAAAATTATACAAAACATAATTCAGATGAGACTTCATCAGAATGTACAGAAGTTTGATTTGGTATAAACACGAGGTCTGTATGCATGCGAATTACACTGTGGTCATAATGCGAAAAAAAAATATGATGGGGCCTGCGTAAAAGCATTAGCTTGTACAGCCGCAGGTCCCTTTCAATCCTACCTTGAGACTAAAGATATCAAATAATATTACACATATAAGCAAAACAATTGTGAGCTTTTGTTTTTGTGCCAATTTTCATGTCATGTAAAATGTGCAAATACAGTTAAACTCGCATAAGTCGATCTTCTCGGGACTGAGCAAAACACATCGACTTAGGCGAGTTTCGACTTGTGCGTAAGTCGAAAAAAAATCGACTTACAGTTACACCACGCGTACATATGTATAATGTACATGTATGTTGTCTACTCTGGAGCCGAGAGCTGGAGCGGCGTGCCCGATAGATGCAGGCCAGGGCTCCACACTAAATTTTATTTTGGTGGCCCGATCGGGCCACCAAAATGATTGATTTTTATTTTTTGGTGGCCCGAAAAACAAAACCAAACAAAACTAAATCGGTCCTACTAAACACAGAAAAATGAATACTAAGTATTACTGAAGTGATACAGGACGGTACCCACGTATAAAATAAATAAATAGAAAATCTAATCATCTTATACCGTTATTCTGAGTTCTAAGATTTAGCAAATAGGCTTATACATTATTATAAAAGTTGATGCCTAATTAGGTGGTCAAATTTACGTTTGAAATGAGAAAGTGGGAGCATTTGCAGACATTTGTAAACATCCGACATTTGTTTTAGCATCGTAAAGAGCCGAATGTTACCGTTAATCATTTTCAAATGTAAAAACAAGCAACCGACATTCATTCTAGGATCTTACGGAGCTAAATATCATCCTTATTCATTTCCGAACGTGAAAGCAAACATCCGCTTTTTATTTTATCATCTGAGCCGATTGATACCTTTAATCATTTCCAAATGTAAAAGAAACAATCTGTTACTTTATTTTAGCATCGTACGGAGCAGAATATTACCGTTATTCGATCTCCAAATTCAAAAGCAAACACCCGACATTTACTTTATGATCGTAAGGAGCCGAATGTTACTGCTGTCCACTTCCGAAAGTGAAATGAATCATCTGAAAATTATTTAAGCATCGTAAGGAGCCGAATGTTATACTGTTTTTCATATTCGAATGTCAAGGCAGACATCCGACATTTACTTTCACCATCAAATGCAGCTGAATGTTATTGTTATTCATTTCGAAATGGTGAATAGCAAATGTCTGATATTTATTTTAGTATCTTAATTATGGAGCAGAATGTTACTGCTATTCACTTCTGAACGTAAAAGCAATCATCTGACATTTATTTTTGGCATCTTCCGGAGCCGAATGTTACAGCTATTTACTTTCGAACGTAAAAAAGCGAACATTCGGCATTTATTTCATCATCGTACCGAGTTGAATATTATTGTTATTCATTTCAGAACGTCAAAGGGATCATTCGATATATATTTTAGCATCTTCCGGAGCTGAATGTTATTGTTATTTACTTTCGAACGTAAAAGTAAACATCCGGCATTTATCTTATCATCGTACGAAGTTGATTATTATTGTTATTCATTTCCGAACGTCAAAGGGATAATTCGACATTTACTTTAGCATCTTCCGGAGATGAATGTAATTGTTATCTAAATTTACTTTCGAACGTAAAAGTAAACATCCGGCATTTATTTTATCATCGTATGAAGTTGAATATCATTATTATGCATATCCGAACGTCAAAGCAAACATTCGACATTTATTTCAGCATCTTCCGGAGCCGTATTTTATCCTAATTCATTTCCGAACGCAAAATCAAATATGTGACATTAATTTCAGCACCGTACGGAACTGAATCTTACCATTGTTCATTTCCAAAAGTATAAGCAAACATCCGACATTTATTTTAGTATTATACGGAGTCGAATATTACCTTTATTCATTTCCAAGAGCAAACATCTGACATTTATTCTAGCATCTTATGGAGCCGATTGTTACCGCTGTTCATTTCCAAAACTGAAGGCAAACATCCGGCTTTTTTGGTGGCCCGGCGTGCGTTTTTGGTGACCCCGTTCGCAAATTAACCTATCGCGAAATCGTGATTCGATTCGCCAAAAGACTCCGCTAAATATAAGGCATAGATCGCTACACTCGGCAGGGGCTACGTCGTCCTTTCACCAGGTCTCGGTAACGGAAACCAAAATCTCGCGTAACTTCTTATCGCGTTACCTATCGTTAAAGTCAACGAAACATTGTTAATTTGCGCTTGGGATCGTTACTCATCGTTACTACAAACGTTAATTTTCCCGATCGTTAGTTTGCGTTACTAACGATTCAGGTGAAACCGCTTGCGTTAATGAAACGTTAATGTTTATTAACGCATTCAAGTTCCTTTTGGTGTATATACTGTATGTAAACAAAAACTGGCGTCTCGTGATTTTGACAGTGATTTATTACACAATAAAATCTTATTCGACTTAGGCGCAGTGAATTCAATGGTTTTTCCGTGAAAGTGTTCTTGGAATTTCATCGACTTAGGCGAGTATTCGACTTAAAAAATTTGACTTGTGAGTGAATTAATACACGTAAGTCAATGGAGAAAAATCAGGACTTTTTAAAATCATTGACTTGTGCGATTATTCGACATATATATGCGACGTCGACTTAGGCGAGTTTAACTGTATGTCCACGCTGCTAAAGCCCCACTTTTACAGCTACTGATTACACTGATAACTGATAAAGATTTTATGATACTACCCCCCCCCCCAAAAAAAAAGAAAAGCTGATAAGAGATAGATGGTATATCAAGAAAAACAAAGGAACTGAGACGTCAATTACAACCAGACATGTGCATGCATCAGAGACTCCAACTCTCCCGCTGAAAGCCCATTTTTGCAAAATCTCCCGTTCTCCCGCTTAAGATTTAATTTCTCCCACCCTGGCTCTGTGTCTCCCGCTTGAAAAGATTTTTTACTTATTACCATCATACATGTATGTTGAAAATAGTGTAGATAGCATGAGAAAGCATCTAGAACCCTAGAGCTTCCAGGGCCCTTAAGCGGGCCCTGGACCCCGGCCGCAAGGAACTTCGCGCTTTGCGCTTGTGATGTGCGCTGTGCACACATCAAATTGGAGTCTCCCGTTTGCTAGGGGTTTCAGGTGGGAGAATCTCCAGATCAGAAGGTGTTTGGAGTTGGAGTCTCTGATGCATGCAGTAATGAAATTGAAAAGATAGTTGAAACAATTAATATGAACTTTGCTCTCTAATTTGTGACTCAGTACTGCAAAGTTCTCACAGGACACAGCTACATGTTGGACTGCTATTTGGTACCATTGTATTATCTGGAAAGATTCAACCAAACTATACACAGAAACTCCATTGTCAGTATCAGAAGAAAGTACCATGCACTGGAAACTTTGTGTCTTTCTGTTTCCAACCTCAGCATCAATGAAGATCATAAACTATTTAGTGCTCCCTCATGACATTGTAAGCAAAGAAAGCGTGTGTCAACAATTTCGAGATCATTTTCAGCCTCTTGTCAACGTTACCTCTCACAGCCTTTACAGAAGTAGATGGAGGCTTGCTTCGGGATCCCTTCAGTGATGTCAACCTGTGTTCTCAGACACGCCACACACGTGTTGGCTGGGTTGGGTTGTATTGGTGTTCCACATTGACAACACAATCTGGAAAGAAATCAAACAAAGAGGCTGGACTCTTTATCAAACACTATCAACTCTTATACCAAATCCTAATGGAATACACTTAAAGCATTATTCACCATACTTTCTTTCTTGATGGAGTACAATGTACATGTATTTTACTCCAAACCTTTCATAACATATATTTTGCAGAATCTAAACTACAACATGTATAAAGTACATCCGCTGGATTATGAAAGGTTTTGTCTCAGTTACACTGCACTGAAGCAAATAAAATAACAAATCCCAAGAAATTAAGTCCTCAGGACTGAGGAAGGTTGAATTGGATGATGCCAAGAAAGGGCCGGGGCCATTCAACAGATCCAATCCTGAGCATGGAGAGTTCAACGTGATGCATGATGATGATGTATCTGAAGGGGTGGCCGGGTGATCAAATTATGCAATCTGGATTATGATATTTCTGTTTCCAGTCTCGCGCATCGGAGTGGACTAGAGTAAAATATCCCGTTTGCGGCAGTTTAAGCATTGTTGAGGGTTTTTCCAACTTGTAAACAAATCAGGCAAATTATTTTCAACCATTTCATATATCATAGACAAGATTATTCATTAACGCAATTGTTTTCATGAAAGAAATTTACCATTGACCAATGCAGTTTTCATGATTTACCAGGGCAAAACCCGGCACAATTTTCGCCGATAAGGGCGATATGCGACGTAGTATTTCAGCTTGCGGCACGATGTACAATCCCTATGCAATACGCGCGTGCTCCGCGATCTTTAGCTGAACGCCTTCACATGTCTCGCGAACATTGCGTAAGCGCCAATTCCCATTGCGAAAGCACGTGAAAATAGCGTGCGCACATGCATTGGCCGCAAACAAGATCGCAATTCTGGCGGTGTTGTTGATGTCTTTCTCGTGTTTTTCTCATTTTTTTTTCGATGGTAACATCCACTTTCCGAAAAAAATGGCGGCCCACATCAGCTCGCGAAAGTTCTATTTTATGTGAGGATATGTTTTCAAAATCTATGAACATCGAGAAAACGACAAAAAATCCAGTTTCTTGGACCATTGTTTCTTAACTGTTATGTTAAGAAGTACCGAAAATTTCATTTTGGATGCGATATGTTGTCATTTAGGTGAGAAAATTTCACTTTCGTCAGAGATCGTGCCCATTTTATCGGTTGGTTTTTGTTGATTGCTAGTGTGTTAGTGCAATGCTGTGTTTAGCTGTATATTACCGTGTATGTTGTACCTGCCGCGAACGGCTGCACGGCCGCTTACAGACGCAGTTACTCTAGGTCGTCTAGGCCTCTCGAGGCTGAGAAATCTGCTTAATCTACAGTCCGCTGGATTGTCCAGATGCAACCCAAGAACAAAAGAGAATGAAAAATCAGGTGGGAGGAACGTTCCACTGACGCCCGACCTGGGATGGGACCCCTCATGAAAAGTGAAGCAAGAATATCAACAAGCCAAAAAGAAAGACAAACAAGGAACTTGCCGATTCTCTCTTCAAGACTACTGTACATCTTCCCTTGTGAACAACTTAAACTCATGACATACATTATAATAGCTATCAATAATAAATCTGAGAAAAAGACTGGTATTTTCACAGACAATAAATGGTCTATTTGCAGTCTTACTCTACATTATTTTATATAGGCTTAGCCTAAACATGTTGCTGACATACAAATATTGTCTTCACTGAC
The DNA here is from genome assembly GCF_040938485.1 of Diadema antillarum. Lineage (NCBI taxonomy): Eukaryota > Metazoa > Echinodermata > Echinoidea > Diadematoida > Diadematidae > Diadema > Diadema antillarum. The sequence goes on from NW_027271135.1 coordinate 452,026, forward strand.
ACAGAAGTTGATACACGGGACTGGCTGGGCTCGTGTTCACAGCACACAGGTTACGAAACATGTGGCCGACAAATCTCCACGCTAACAAGCCAATTTCACTACATATCACAGAAATACTTACATGGTAGACTCTGTAGATGCTTGTGTTTCAATGTACTCCATGACTGAATATTGCTGCGGAAAAAAAGGGCGATGATTTTGTTCGTCTTTAGAGGCCGTGTAGCGGGTCCCCAATCTGCGCCGTCTAAAAAAAACACGCTGGCTGGAGATATGTGTGGCAAAGTAAATGTATTGCGCTGAGTCTATCCACGTTGCGCAATTTCTCTCTTTCACACACACTCCAATGTACGTCGCATGTGGTCGCATCGCGTCGTGCATGCATGGTGTGGTCGCTACATGTTTGTTTGGCTCCCTCTATCGTTTACTGCACGCACAGGCTGCCAACCGAGCGGAGTTCTACGATGCATGCATGTATGTACATGTATGATGTTGTATGCATACTCATTATGTGACGGTAGGCCCGACTGCCTACGCAGCATACTAGTACTCTAGTAAACAACGGGGCCGGGGGCAGCTGCAGGGTTAGCATGCTGAAGACCGTCGACTGTAAAACCACGAGCTCTCGACTCGGTGATCGTGAATTGATTCCGGGCTCCGGATCCGCAAGGTGGAGAGAAGGTCGTGCGTGGTAACCGCTAGTGCTCACCCATTCCCTGAGGTGAGGCTGCATTGAAGTCCTGTCATTTCGTCGGTATTCCATTCGTTAAGGTGACATAACATACCTGATCCTGGAATCTGATTAGCTGTTCTAAGATTATCGTGAGAATAGTTGTGAGATTGTAGAAATTAGAGACTAGATTCTCGTTATTAGTGGCGTGTTGTCAGCAAAGAACCAGTACGTGTAGCATGGTTAGAGGAGTGCATTCGCTCACCTCTGAATTAGCCGTTACCCTGGAGCTAAGATACCTGTGTGTGTGGAATGCCTCGGTGGAATGTTGACTGTGTAGATATCATAAAAGTGAAAGTAAACAGGCATGCATGTCAGAGGTAGTGCATTCAGAGGGATTGGCGTGCTGTCATTTGCTTGAGATGAAAGATGGAAGCGCTTTATTCAACGAGGCAAACCCGAAATAGGCTGAATTGAATAAGTTTAGTGCTCCTCATCAATATTGCTCATCATTCATTGAGTGCAAAATCTTGTTCCATGGCATTGCATGACTGAACGTGAAGACCATACACTATTTCAGTGTTTTATCTGTTTTTTACTAGAGCTAACTAGAAATATACACGGCCCCGTCGCTGTATGTTTTATGCAACACTTCGGACAGCCAATGCTATTACTAGATCATGACTCACACGAGATGTGGTCCACGCAGATTCTTGTTATTTAGCACAGAAATTGCAGCCATTTTCCGTGAAAGGTGAATGAATTGCCGCACAGTCACACTGACTCGGGTCGGGTACTCACAGTCAGTTGTGTGTGTAGGTACGCAAAACTGATCGTTTGTTTACAAAAATAAGTGACGAAAGTACGCACGTGAAGCTAGCAAGTAATTGAATGCACACGGCAAATGTTTATTATGACATCAGACAGAGCTGTGCAATGGAACAAACAAAAAACACCGAGTCAATGGAAATTGATGACGTTTGCCATGCGCTACACTGTATCTATTTTTGCTTGAACAAAATTGCACAGCTGACAGCCGCAAATAGCGTGCGATGGTACTTTTAACTGAATGTCACGCGACTTGCAAACGAACAATTGGATAGCTAAATTCTTGTAAGGTGTTGTATACCGGTAATTCCCATTGTAGCTTCCGGAGCAGTTCATCTGAATAAGAACACTCAAATGTCAAGTCACTACCACTACCTGGGTACTACGGTACCAGATTAGAGTGGCCTATAATAATTATTACTCGGTGTGCCATGAATATCGGAGCTGAAATTGTGTTTAAAATATTGTTTTCGTAAATCCAGTGCAATGGGGTTCAAATTCATCTATATGACGTATGATAAAATTTGTGCATTTTGGAATATGTTTCTCACATTTAGGGTGTAATTTTTTACGGTTTGGTAATTGCAGAAGTCAAGATATTGGCATTGATCAATGTAAAACCGTAGAACATTACACTAGTCTACACTAGTACCGTAGGACTGAGTCCTGCCTGTCATTAACCTTTACATGTAATAGTCGTAATGGTGAGAGAAATAAGCAGAATGTTATGAGATAGAGTCAAACCTTAACCATTGAGAGGCAAGCCACAGTGAGACAACCTTTCAGGACCAGTCTGAATCAAGCCTTTGAATTACAGCTGTATCAATTTTTTTTTTTTTTGGCACCATTTTTTTTTTGTAGGGTCTAGCATTTATATTATAAGGAACCCTTTCCTTACAAACAGTCTGCAGAGTGAGGTCTGTTTGTAGGAATTCATGCATGTGATAATAATGATAATAATAATAATAATGGAGTCTTATAATGCGCCATGTCTGTCACACAGTGGCACTCCTGGCTCAGAAAGGTAAGACCTCCTCTCACGTAGCTTCATCCAGGAAAGGGCCACAATTGAAAGACTGGGAAACCAGAAGATTTTGACATGCATGAAACTTTCAGAAATTTTTGATAATTTGCAAAAGTGAAATACACAGGATTTTTTTTTCTGTGCACAGTGCGTTGAATACCAGTGGCAATTCGCATAAACTTTGTGCCTAAAAAGACTATTTTTTATGCTGCAAATGTTTCTGCTTTTGTAGTGTTGATTTTGCCCCGATGGGCAAATCTAGGGTTTGTAGAGCAATTTTATTGGTGAAAGTAAGATCTACTGTACATGGTAAGTAGTGAATTAGAAGTCTATTTATGGAGTAGGTCCAGAGCTGAATTATTTGGTAAGAGTGGTGTGTAAAGTTTGGCCCTTCTTCAGGCTTGCATAATATCTCAAAAGGCCTTGTGCAGAATAAAAACTCAGCTTCACCTCTGCACTCCTGACTAACAACTTTAGGTGTGAGAAGCTTGGAAAAATGTCACCCTGTTACAGGGGCCAAGGAATGTTTTTTTTTTTGTGTGTGTGTGTTTGTTTGTTTGTTTGTTTGTGTTTTTTTTTTTTTTGGGGGGGGGGCAAGAGTGAATGGTAGCCCCATCCCCACCCCCATACCCTATGGTTCGGTGGCCCCTGTGTTGTATGGAGTTTTCACTATGCCTCTGCAAATCTGCGCACAAGTCAGTACTACCCTCAACACTTTTTTTTTTTTTTTTTTTTTTTTTTTTTGGTCACTGCATTGATACTTCATGTGGTTGATATACAAGGTGTAGGTATCGTAATAATTGTAAGTGTCGGTATTAGTACTCTCCTCCGCTTGATTTGGTAGTGTTGAGCAAAGCATTGCATACCTGATTAGCTGGAGACTTTTTTAAACTACTGTATGTTGACCTTCATGGGATTCATTAGAGTTCCATGAATAGGAGATGTCCTCGGATAATGCTTTCTTGCAATACTCTGATGATAGTATCATACCGTCTATGCTGTAATATTTAATCTCCTAATGTGCGTGGATATGCTTTCTTGCGAAACTCTGAAGATACCGTCTATGTTGTAATATTTGATCTCCTTTGTAATGAGGTGCTGGATCTGTTTTACTCCTTATTTTCTTCTAAATTTCCCATACAGAGTTTAAAGAGGCATAAACTGTGAGATTCCTACTGGCTCACCATGTCGGGGGAAATAGAGCCAAACCCATCGCTGAACAACAACAGCAGTAACGCCGTCAAGAATGGCCCCATTCCTGCCAAACCCTGTACCCGCCAGGCCTCTGGTTACCCTTACGGCCTTGTCCAGCCCCTGCTGACTGACCAATACCAGGTGACCATGGCATATGCGTACTGGAAGAGTGACCGCTGGAGGGCAAATGCTGTCTTTGACTTTTTCTTCCGCAAGAATCCGTTTGACGGCGAGTTCACCATCTTTGCTGGGTTGAGTGAATGCCTCAAGTTTTTGCAGAACTTTCAGTTCAGTGATTCAGGTGAGAGATGTTCAGATAGTTTCACTTCATTTCATTTTCATTTTCAACAACAAAGAATACAAATGTACAAAACATGCAAATTAACAAGGAGCAATATATTCTACATTTATAATGAAATATTACACACAATCAGTTTTGAAGCCTAGATGCATGATGAATGATATTTACTAAATAATGTTTAAAATGTTGAAAATACTTCATGTAAGAGGTGCTTTTAACAATACATTTAGCTACTCTTCTTGTCCTACAGCTTTGACAAGCTTTTAGCTGTATATATTGCAGAAGACTTGGTACCTGATATGCCATAAATGCCCCTTCCCTTATCTTATAAGAATTTTGTTTGAAGATCTGTTCTTAAAATTCTTTCACCACAGTTTGAATGATACAATGTGTCATCCTGTATGCATTGAAAGGTTAAGTACAAATAGCATTATTTTTTAAATGCATCCTGAGTACACAAACTATATCACTGTTCTCTTTCAGACAAATGCAGTCAAATCTGTCAATAGCAGCCAAGCAGGGGAGATGAAAAGAGTGGCCTTTTTAGACAGGTTATCTGACATTTTGTGCTACAGACAGGTTAAAATCAACTGCAGGAGACAAAATTGGTGGCCGCTAAATTCTCTTGGGGGGGGGGGGGGAGGGATTTTTTTATTGGCCGCATGTGGCAGGGAGCCGCTATAGACAGATTGGCACAAAGGCGGGTTTGACTGTACTGAGATGGACTAGTGCTCAGTTTCAATTGACTCTCATGATTTTGAAATGATGTCTACTAGGATAAAGAGGGAGCACAAAAATATGTTTGAAAGATGTGAAAAGATGCATAGATCTGTGCACTATCTTGTAAATCAAACTACCATTCATGAGTCTTTTCAAAGTTTCAGAATACGAAAGAGTTGAGGTGGTCTTATATTCAACAGTTCTCCTTGAGTTGAATGTGATCTGTGTCTTCCCTCCGCGACAATATCAAGGTTCTCTGTGATAAGGTTCTGTGAAACATTTTCCTGTTTGTTTGCTTTTTGAAAGCCTATTTGGTTCCATTTTTTTATTCTGTTATCTCAGAATTGCTTCAACCTGACAATGCCCCCTCCCCCATCCCCCAAAAGTACTGAAGAATGAGTGCTTATTTATACATTGATGAAGGTTAATTTGTCAATCAGTTGCAGTGTAACAATCTTGATGCTGGATGACTTGAAGTTGCATGGGATTCATTGTGTGAATGTGTGTGAAATATTTTGTGACTTGACGAAGAGTCAATATGACAAAACAACAACAACAACAACAACAACAACAACAACAGCAACAACAACAACAACAACAACAACAACAACAACAGCAAAATCACAACAACTACAAAAAAATCACCAGCAGTGGCAGATCCAGAGGGGAGCGCACCGGGCGCGCCCCCTCTTTATTTTTTTGTTAAAACAAAAGAAATAAAAAGAAAAGAAGGGGGGGGGGGCTGTGCCCCCCTTTAATTTTGTAAAGGTGCCTCCCCTTTACTGAATTCCTGGATCCGCCCCTGACCAGTACATATGACACTACACACTCACATACAAGGCATTTGGAGACACTTATTCATGTCAAATCGCTGATAGCTGTCTCTTCTGACCCTGTGCTTTAGGTAACCAATATGTATATATGATGTGTTCAAAGTAAAAGAGTGTTTTCACAGTCTTTATCATAGATCTTGAATATGATTACCACAAGGAAACTACACCGGATTTCCTGGACATTGTGAACAGGAAGTTTTGAGCCAGGACATCCTGGGAGCTCGGCAACCAGAAAAGAGAAATAGAGGGGGAAAAAATGCCTGGTAATACGTGGTATTGGTCAATCCCTCCGTGCTAGATATATAAGTTAGTGTACTAGTTTGGAATATAGAAGAGCAATAAAGACATCACTCATAAAAAACAAAACAAAACACCTCCAAAACTATGAAGCACACAAAACAACCCCTAGTATTAAAAACTTAGCTAGAGCTTCTGCCTCCTCCATCCAAGGATGGCATTTTACTGAGTGCGTTCTCTGATACACTTGGTATCATTTCAATACCATTACTTCAATTCAAAGTATGTGAAGTACATACAGCGTGGCTGTTTGTGTCATACCCGTGACTCACTTTCATCCATGGCTTGGGGGGAAATGATTACTGCTTCTGTTTTTGTCACTGTTGCTTTATGTTGTCAATTATGTATTGACCGATTCTGTGACGCGCTATGTGTATTTTTAGCATAGGCGCAGCCATACTGGGTGTATCATCCGACCCCCCCCCCTCCGCACTCCCCCACCCCTCTCCCTACATTAGCACGCGCGCAGAATGAAAAACTGCTTTAGCCAATGGGCGTCTCGTACTGAGTGCGCGAATGCTTGCTTAGTGCGCGAACCTTTGTTACAAGTGCGTGATAAACATGTTGCCCCGGGGTGGGGGAGAGCAGGGGGGGGGGTCGCTGATACACCCACTATGGCTGCGTCCTGTGCCGTAAAATGTCTGCTGCCCTCAACGAACCCGAATCGGTCAATAGTATTTGTCTGTTGGCTTGTATACTGACTATTTTGGCCATTGATCTTACTAGTGATAATGATGATAAAATATTGCATCTTTGCTCTTCTTTTTCTATAATTTGTAGGCACTATATGTAGTTAGGTGTACAATCATAAAGTTATTTCTACAACATGCATGAATCTTATATACCTTATTTGAAAACAGGCAGTTATTTCTTTAAGCGCATAATACAGCAAACCTTCTACTGAAAGCCAAAACGTTATTGTATAATGCTCAAAACTAAGTAATTAGTCTTAAAAGCAATCATGTATCATAAACTGTTTGCTGGGAAGACATCTTGTGCATTAAATAGACATGGAACATATCAAAATCCTGGGAATTATAATTTCTGGTCTAAACAGCTTTTTGCTGCATCACTATACTGTGTATCTATAGATAATAATTGCATTGACCAGTACAATGAAGCTAGAGCATTGATAATGAAAGGTTAGTGGGTCAAATTTGATAATTTATAAACATAGCAATGATTCTACAGGATATAGGGCCTACAGTGTCTCATCCAGGATACGGACTTTGTCACAGTCAGTGAAGGTGTTGTGGTATTGTGGTACTATACTATGCATTGTTGCTTGTTTTATTAATTTTAATGTCCAGTATCCACATTGAGCCATGGCACCTACAGTGTATGTTCTCAAGCCGGATGCTTTTATCCCTTATGCTTCTCCTTCATTTATGATGTAATGAAATTGTTTCTTGATTTATAAGCATTCCTCTTTCTTTATATCAATACCGGTATTTATATTGGATTATTCTCAAACAGCAGTGCCTTCAAAGGACAGCCATGTGGAGCCATGCAGCCGTGTCCATAATCATTCCATTATTTTTCAGCATTTTCCATACTTATTTTTTGTCTTTATTGTTTGAGATTACAATACATACTATTCATACAAATACAGTAGGCATATAAAGTAGGGCTTTACATTAGCTACAACTCAGTGGCCCGGTGGTTCACCAGCAATGCACGTACTGTACCTGTAGATACTAGACCACCACTTTTTAAGGAAAGTTATGTGACTTTATACAAAGATTGACATAAACTTTTTCTTTTGATGGCCCAACGATTAAATTTGGTGGTCCAATCAGGCCACCAAAAGAAAAAAAGTTTATGTCAATCTTTGTATAAAGTCATACCCATTACAAAGTTACAAAAATTTTAATAACTGTAAAAACAAACAAACAAACAAACAAAACACCTGGCTGAAATGCTGTCAAGGGTTAATTGAAAGTGTATGCTTTGTATTACTTTACATGGAAATAAAATCATTTGAATTAAATTGAATTGAAAGTGTATTGTAGCTGTACTTTTTGATTACTGTTGCATTTGTTTTTAAAGAACTCTGAACACCATGATATAATTGAAAAATCCACTTGACTTTTTATTTACATGTTGTTGTTATCCTAACCTTGGTTGAAACTAACCCAGTGGCAACAGGAACCTAGTGGGACTTGCACAAGTTTGTGGCAATCTCAGAATCTAGGTTCAGGAACAAGTTTATATCTCATAAGGGCCATTCTCATTGCCGGTGAAAGCTCGCGATATTAGAAAAATCACGAAGTTATGGTGAAAGTTGCCTGCAACTCTCACTAAACCATCGCCCGAAAAATCACAAGACGGAGTGTGATTTTTCTAACTTCGAGCGAAACTTCGCAAGGAATTTTGCAATGAGAACGCACGCAGCAGAAATATCGCGATATTACTCACGGGACTTCAGTATCCGCTTGACCCCAAACAAAGGCTGAGCGCGCGATTGGAGTAAACTGGGCATGCTCAGTACGTCATGAAAGATCGCGATTGTTGGCACCGGAGCTAACTTCGCGATGTTTACCTGCCAATGTGGACACAAAGGTAAAACATTGCGAGTTTTCATATCACGATTTTTTGCAATGAGAATGGCCCTATAATCTTGTTTTAGAAACAGGTTACAGCTATTCAAATTCATGAAATTCTTCTGTCCATGTAGGGCAATTCATCAATCATTTGCAAGGTTACAGAGCTCTATATCTCATATTGGGGTCTTGGAAACGGGTCAATATCCCAGAATCTGGTGAAATAGAAACAGATCATCAGTAACTCAGAATCTTGTTTCAGAAATTGGTCGATATTTCAGAAGTTGGTTTCAGACACAGATTAATATCTCAGAATCTTGTTTCAGAAACAGATGAACAATGTACACAGCCTTCATGTCTGGGTAGGGATTGTAAAGTCTGTTTGCATGTAATCTTCTGGCTTATCATGAATTTTATGGTGTATGTTTTATGTTTGTCTTCCTCTTTATATTGATCTCTTAATCATAGATGTGGCATACCGTGGGAAAATGGTACTTGTTGAAAAAGAAAGAGATACATATCTGATCGACTAACAAAAATAGTTTACAGCAGTCCATGCTTACATTCAGCAATTACAACTCATTACACTCTGATTGATGCATAATTTTACCCACATACAGCCTTATTTACTTATAATGTAGTGTACACAGACTTCATGACATAAAGACATGGAAGCAAAGGGAAGATAAAGGTGAAAATGTGTAGATACAGCCCACCCTACTCTTTTTACCAAATTATTACTCTGAGAAAGATATATACACTGCAATAGGCATGTTTGAGAGACAGAAGGGCTTTAATGCCATACAGAGTGTCACAGAGTTAACACTGTCTTGTTCTTAACTGACATTTTGATCTGGTTATGCAAATAAGACTGAGATGTTCATTATTCACACAACTTTCCTACATTTAAAACAAACTCCTTCTTCTCTGAACAATACAATGATTCAGTGCAGTACACGGTAGCTCATGGTGCAGTAAATAATACCAGCCTTGAACTACAAATTTGTAAGACCATGACTGTGCACTTTTAGCTTGCCGTGAATTTGATATCGTTGGTCAAGGGTCAAGCATCTGAGCATCTGATTTTGAAATCACACGCTTCTTGATTGTCTAATGTGCACTTTAAAATGATTTTTAGCAATGCCATGTCGTATCCTTTTTAGAAATTTGTACAAAGATTTGCCCCTACTCTCTTTACCTCTCGTAAATTCCAAATACTGCTGATAAAATCTTAGGATATTACTAAAGACATAAAAAAGAGCCTTTGTAGAACTTTGTCATTATAGGGGGTGCTAAAATATACAAACTATATTTGTTTAAGGGCACCACTGGAGCTCTGGTGCCTGACTGGGTCTAATATGTCAAGTTTAAGTCAATTTAAGTATTCTTATCTCCAGGCCTTTGCCTTTGTTTAATGCATGATGTTTACCAAGCATGTTGATGGCATATGTTCACTGCAAGGGGGTGTTTCATAAAGCTGTTCTTATACGTAGTTATGAATGACTTACATCGTAAGAACGACTGGTGATCAGTTCTTGTGCTGAATTATTTAAATTCTGATAAGTATAGCACATCAGAACTGATCACCAGTTGTTCTTAAAGTCGTTTGTAACTTTACAGTAAGAACAGCTTTTTGAAACACCCCAGGTCTAGATTTAATTTGCCCTGCTTTGGGTACCATACAGTATGCATCACTGCCAATGATGCTTTAGATAGCAGATACTGCTGATCCAAAGGTAGAGACTGAAGAGTAATACAATTGTATGGGAAGTTGCTATAAAGAGAAGAAGATTAATCATGATCATAGAATATCATGCTCTGACACCGTATCTATTGTTAATAGTAAACAAATATAATAATAATTATAATAGTGATGTTAATAATTGCATGTATGGCACTTTACACTGGTGTTTCTAAGCGCACTGGTGCTATTCATACAAAAAGATGAGAAAAAACAATAACAGTACAATGCAAAACCAAAATTATAGTCACGAAAGAAGAAGATGAAAAAACAATTATACAGTTGATAGTATACAGTGATACAATAGTTAATATTAAACTGACTGTGTGCGCCTCCAGAAAAAAAAAAATAGTGAATTGTAGCCATGAATGGCTAATTCGTATCATTATGATGAAGGTTGAGGTGATGCATTATTTCATGAAGTGCATGAAGTCTAGATGGGGAAGACTACATGTATTTATTGTTTTCTTCTCTTTTTTTTTTTTTTTTTTTTGTCCCCGTAATATCTGAGTCAATACATTTTATGAGCTGGGCTATTGACTGGCTCCATGTCCAGCCTGCATTGTTCTCATGATTGCAGTTGTCCTCATATTGCTGAGTGTACCTCCTGCTTCCAGTGCATGGCTAAATGCTCAGTCATTGAAGATAAAGTCTTTCATTACTGCTGACAACCACACCTCATTAGATTTCAGTGGCATCATAAAGTGAGATCATAGTAGAGGGTTTAATGAATGATATCTCTTACTCTCTCAGCTTTCAGCAATCAGGTTAATGAGATGGTGTAGTAGAAAGCAGCCAGGCTTCTTGTCTGCTGGTGATGTTTGCTAGGTAACCATGGCGATGTTACAGGCTGCTAGGCAAGGAGGACTCCGTGGGGAGTGACAGTTTTAATTATCATGAATATTGAATGCTCTCTTGGGGTAGACCAGTGTCATTGTTAATGCACAGAGCTGGAGGGGTGATTTTGTTTTCTTGTGTCCGTCACATGTACTGTAGATGATGATGATGATCCACAGCATTTGTACAGTGCCATGATATCTCTGTTGTAGAAACATTCAAAGGTACATTGTACAGTGTATGTGGTGTAGGAGCAAATCGCCAGTGTAGTCCAGTGAATGTTACTAATCTTAGATCTCTCTCACAATAACTTTTGCAGGGAATAATTTTCATCATATCGCATTGCAATTTGCAATGCACTTCTGTGTAGCAGTTTTCTTCCATAGAATTGGACCTGTAGGATACCATTTGAACTATCATTCATCAGCTATAAACTTGCTTTAAAATCAAATTTGAGTTGGACAATTATTCCCTGCTTCAGAACCTTCCAGATTATACAGAGTGTACCTCAGAAACTGTAGATTAATGACAGTACAAACTATTAAACCGCAGGGACTCTAGGCCAGATACAATGTACAGTGTACATGCTTCTTGAGACACTTTACAGTAACCAGACAATATTGGGAGCTTGTGAGACTAGAATGATTTTTGCTTTTTCATGTAATAAATACATCACACTGGTCAGAAATAAGGTTTGTTTGAACCAGAATATTTTAAGACCCTTGATTACATATATGAAATGCTTCACTGTTCAGTGATACATGTAGATATGTAAAAAATATTCAGTGATCTAATTTTTTTAAAGCATTAATTTTTGAAAAAAAATGAAGTACTCTGTAATAGTGCTAATATTAATAATTTAGTGGTAGTAGTACTAGTACTAGAAGTAGTATTAATAATGATAATGACAATGTTGATAATTATAGTAATATTGGAAATGATTTGATAGTATGATGGTGATGATGGTGTTATAATTATCATTTTCTTTGAAATACTACTTCTACTACTATCATCATCATTATGAGTGTGACTTGCTGTCCAATCAGTATCAAAACAGTCAGCTTGATTCTCTTGAACCTACAGACATGTGTTGGTTTGCAGCCTCTCACGCTACCAGGCATTTTCATATCTACTGTAGGGTGATTGTTTTACTCTCTTGGTTTGACCTTGTGTGTCGTTGCACTTGAATTCTGCAGGCATGTTAACCTTTAGAGCTGCTGGAGTAATAATCTTTGACAACACAGCAATTGTACCACATATCTATTTCAGGCAAGGGGCAGACTTTTGACGTGTGTATACATTAGCTAAGAGTCACTCTGAATTGAGAGTGACTCTTGTTACTTAAAACGATGCCCACTCACATCCCCTCTGAAAGACAAACTCTAAACTCAAAGCACACATACATACAGACATACATACACCATCACACACAAACATACTAGTGTACGGTAGACAAATGCACACTCATGTCCGTACAGACACAGACACAGGATTGATATTGTACATAATATAAACCAAGTCATTCGTACAGAAGAAATGATACCTTTTGAAGAGTTTCTCACAAACCTCAGGAAATGGTATATTTTACAAAAACATGATGATTACATTTGTACAGTTCTCTTTGTTTCATAATTCTTACAAGTATATCATGTTTCTATTGTCTATACTGTAGCACAACTGCCATACACTTAAATTGCACTTCATTTATTTTTGAAGTATGTTTGATGAGCACCATCATTTTTTTTTCTTGGGGGGGGGGATGAAGTTTGATAAAGAATTTCACAAAATAAACGCTTTCAGCTTTTAATTTGCACAACACCAAAACACTAAAATGCTTTTGCACTATTTTCATGATGTTGTAATGTAATTCTGTTTGTCTTAATCCACTATATACAATGTACATCTTTTTCTCTATGATAGACATTGAGTACCTGAAATCAACACTGCCTGCATCCACAGAGGAAGGATTTTTTGAATACCTGAGGTCGCTGGACTGCTCACAGATGGAGGTTTACGCCATCCCAGAGGGCAGCGTTGTGTTTCCCAGAATACCCCTGATTCGACTGGAGGGTCCACTGCCGATGCTTCAACTTGTGGAGACGCCCATACTGACTCTCATCAACTATGCAAGGTACACGTTCAGTAACACTATCAGCCACAGTGGAGAGCAGTTACCCCAAATATGTTGTACACAAGCAAGCAATGCTTTTGTAGTACAAGCAGTGCTTCTACACATACAATAGTTTTAATGTAGAGTCTCATTTCACATGTATTAAATTTCTTATCTGTTGTATTTGACAATTTCACACATTTGATTTATTGATATGTTTGTGATTCTTGTAATATGTGGAATATGGGACAGTAAAAAACCCAAACAAAGAATGTGATTCAGTGTATGCTGCAAAATTAATGAAACACTCAGTGAAAGTTTTAGGAAGAGCAGGATATCTGTCTAAAAGTCATGAATTTCTGAAATTAAAGTTTATTTTATTCAGTGTTGCCCTTTGTTGATGGGTACTCTGCATATTCCCAGGACATCAACGGAGCAGCATGTACAAAATTGTAATGAAGGCAGTAATTATATTTACTGCCTTCTGGAGTAATCATATTGCCTTCACATAGCTATTAGTTGCACATCAAGAGAATATGAAACATGAAGAAATTGCTTTTTAAATTTCCAGTAACATTCCTCCCCGAGACCTCACAATTCTTAACTCATCTAGCAGAGGGTATCAAATTCCCATCAGTTATGCTATCAGCCTTTCACTAAGACATTAATAGGTTTCTTTTTTTTTCAACTCTTTGCCTTTCAATGTAAATTCCAGATCAGTTTGTAACTCAGAAAATGACACTCTTACAGAGTCATCATTTTAAATGAACACCTTATGAGTGCCAGATATCATTATCTTTATTTTGGAAATATTGTTATGGTATGGTATGGTTTATTAGATAAAATGGCCAAATGGCTGAATTGCAACATTTGCTCACAAAAAAAAAGAAAAATAATAATAACAATACAATGCAAATGTGATAAAATACAGAGTAATTACACATTTCAAATTATTCATCTCTAACGATGATACTTAAAGTCTAGTCATTGAAGCTGTCATAGCAACAACATAACACTCACCACTGTTTGGCTGTTGCTAGGGTGTGGCCAGGCCATGGCAGTCATCATGGTAACCACCATTGTTATGAGTGAAAGTTATCTTCAGACACCTTGTGAAAGAGTTCTGCCTTCTCTCCCACATTGTCATTTGAGAGCCAGAAAGGCTTTAGTTTCTGAGATCGTATCACTGTAGATATTCCCTTGTGCTTCTTATCTTTAGTATAATTTGAGTATGACAATCATGATCAATCAAGTTGAGTGGAGTTGTCATGCACAAAAGGGAATAAGAGGATTGGGTAAAGAAATTCTCTAGACTTTTGCCTTGAGGTCGAAGTTATTTTAGTATCAGGTATAATGAGACATCATCCATTGCTCTAGGTGTAGACTGCTGGTTAACTCTACATCTCTGTGCATTGAATGTTGCATCAGTAGAAATTCATTTATTTATAGGAATGACTCAATTTAGTTGGAACTCTGAAAACTTTAAATGTACACAAGTCCTTGAGAATCCTTGAATTTTCTCTCATCATATCCAAAAAAGATTGAATCATCACACATTATATTGCTAATTCATGTCGAGGAGGGATGCTAGTGTACCGATTAATGAAAATGATGTCCAGGTCATTACTCTGCTCTCAAAACTTAGCACAAAACACCAAATCTAATTGATGGGGATTCATATCCTGTTTGTTTAGTGCCATGTCCTTCTAGCCTTCTGTGAATGACACAAAACCCTACAAGTCACTGCAAACCAATCATCCAATGAGTTTGGGGTTGTAAAACGAGATCAAGAGAACTGTTGAAAGAAAAAAAAAAGTTGTTGAATCATTAACTCTTGTAGTGCTGTGGAAAAGTGGGCAAGGCTCCAGATTTGTCACCAGAACATCTTGGGTTTGGATCCTGCCTGGTGCGTTCATCCTTGGACAAGATGTTTTAACCAATACCATGATGTCCCTTTTGGCCTACATACATGTATGTAAGGGTATACGTGTAGATGAGTCTACACACTACTAGTACCTGGAAATGCTGGGTAGATGATAATAGCAGGGCTCACAGGAGTGCATTGTTACACTGAACAGGTTTCTCTTGACAAGAGATGCCATTGTATTTTGTCTTGACGGTGGTGATTATCATTATTAGCATCATAACCATAATCATTTTCATCATCATCATCATCATCATTGCCACTATCATCATCATCATCATCGTCATCATCATCGGCATCATTGTCACCATCATCATCATCATCATCATCATTAACATCACCTTGATCATCATCAATACCATCATCGTCATTGTCACCATCATCATCACCATCATCATCACCATCATCATCATCAACATCACCATGAGAATCATCATCATCATCATCATCATCATCATCATCATCATCATCATCATCATATTTAAAAACATTTTAATGTCACATACTGTTGTGTTTTCCCCTCAGCTTGGTGACGACCAATGCAGCTCGCTTCAGACTGGCTGCCGGTAGAGACAAAGTTCTTCTTGAGTTTGGTTTGAGGCGAGCACAGGGCCCTGATGGGGGACTCTCTGCCTCTAGGTACTGCTACATGGGAGGTAAGCATCTCAGGTCCTTAAGGAACAGCTTGTTTAGATACAAAATAAACCTCATACTAAAAGCAAACAGACAAACTAACCTGAAACAAGACAAAATGAAATAAACAATATATGAGCTTTATTCTTTACCAGGAGGCATTTTATACAGTGTGTGTCATGAATGCAATGCAGTCTCCACACCTTTATTTTTCAAAACATATACAGAGCTGGAGTAAATTAATTATTACTAGAGGGTTATACATTGTAGTCATGTTTAATAAAGAACTATACACAGAACTATGACAACTACCTCGGCAAAAAGAGTTCCATTTGTAATAGCTGTTTCCATGTGTAAGTTGTATCTAGTGGCGATTGCATGTGTAAAGATGTATGTAAACTTGATACGATAGATGTAAAAAATCTCTTCAATGTTGAAGTATGGTGAGTCGAGTTTTCACATTGTTCATGTCCCGTAACCCTTTTCGTGCCAGGGACGTTGGACAGCATGTGCAATGCTGTGTGGTTTTCTGTGTCAATCAGCACTAAAAGGATACAAAGGGTTAATTAGAGAATATTATGACTGTTTAACCCGTTGAGGACGGGCTGATTTTGCTACAGCACATATTTCCCGTAGACACTTGCCCGAGTATACTCGGGACTCATCCTCAGTGGGTTAATGTGACCTACCAGGCGAGTTGATTTGGCAGAGGAAGAAAAGAAGGGAGAGGAGATGAAGACAGAAAAAGAAGGATAAAGGAATGGATACTTGTTATGGTAGTCTAATTTGAATTGACTTTCATTTGGAATTATGAAATATGACATGCATTTAAACTGTGAAATTGACAAAGTTAGATCTGTGCCATTGGTTTCTTTGATTTCTTTTATACCAGGATTCAATGGAACCAGTAATGTATTGGCTGGGAAGCTCTTTGGTATACCAATCACTGGAACACATGCACATTCCTTTGTCATGTCCTTTGGTGGGCTAGAGGATCTCAAAGTCAGGGTGAGTGGGAAAAAAAGAATTATTCGTGGAATGTGCAAGATTTTACCTGGAAGATCTCATTGGCTCATACCCAGTTGCCTAAAGCCCCGTTTTAACAGACCTTACCGCGACATTCTCGCGACCAAGTCAGGAGAATACAATTCCTCATCTTGGGCAATAAAACGGCAGGAGAAAGCGAGTGGTACCATTTTAATACATACCGAAACCCTCTCCAGGTATGTTTCTGCAAAGGGGGTGTGTCCACTGATGCGACCACCCCGCCGACCGGCCAGTGCCGCGTGTATGTAAACAAAACGTGGTTACTGTCACTGATATCAACAACATACATGCACTAGAGGTGAATGGTAGTTACAATCCATGCACATGATCGGTGCCCAGTGTGTCTATCATTCTCTTCCTGCAATGTTGTACATGTCTGTTGAGTGTATCAGAGGAATGTTTAATACCGCAGTTGTGTTCTAACTGAGAGGTTACCCAGGTAGTGTCAGGGTAATGTCGCCGTAAGAATTTGGCAAAAGTTACCGTAACAACGTCTGTTTTTGGGGGGACTGTTTTAACATGCACTGTGAAAAAAGTTATCAGAATGCTACCCGGACGTTGTAACAGTAACAAGGCTCTGTTAAAATGGGCTTTAGATATCATCTTTATCTTGTTCTTAAACTTGATATCTACTGAGATTTACAATATAAAAATTTTGCCTTACTCAACACAAACACTATGTATATTGTCTCCAAAGCCTGAAATCACTAACTATGTTTGTTGGAAAGGGATAGTGAAAGTTAATTTCTCATTCCTTCCCAGTGCTGCTCAATTGTGAATATAACCACCCAACAGGAAGGAAATGTATGGTGCATATGAATATGATACAACATGATGTGTAATGGTGCCATCGCTGACAGTCTTAAGAGGAAACTGAAAATATGAGGTGATTTGGCAGAAACATGAGAAATCTGACCTTTGTCTACAAAAAACTCTATATTTTAACTAGATTTGTACTTCCTGACCAAGTTTCAAAGTCTTAGGATGTTTTGAAATTCAAAGCTTTTGGTTTTCATTAGCATAATGGTGCTTTGATTTGATTTACATGTAATGTCTTTAGATGCCTTTCATAATTAATAAGGTGTACCTCCTGCATGCTTCACTTTTTCTGCAGTTTTGTGAATCAACTTCCCAAAACTATTTTTATCTTCTTTGCCAGCTTTCCTGCTGTTTCTATGGGAGTAAGTGGGTTTGAAACCTTAGACTGTAGAGAATATGAAAATACCAGGATGTGATTGAAACATTTACTGATTCTGGGTTGGTAGGATTTCTTTGTTATAGGTCACTAGTGTTTTCACCCAGATATCTGCTGCATTGCTAACATACTTGTGGAAATTTTATGCTGTTTTTGTCTTGCCGCTCAAAAATTAGCAATGCATTTGCCGCGTCCAAGTTTGGGTTATATTTTAGGTAGTAAGATAGGAATATGTATTTCCCGAGACACTTCTGGAAATTGGCATTTAAATTTTACTGAAAATTATTGCAGTCAAACAAACCTGATATATCAGCAAGAACTTTCAAGATGGGCCTTACTATCTTTACTACTGTTTTGTCCTCCAAGGACACATTATACTGATGTGAATAATTGCCAAACAAAAAGCAAAGGATCAACATTGTGAAATATTTAAAAAAAAAAAAAAATTGTATATAAAAAAGTAGTTAAATGCATCATTTAAATACGTAAAACTTGAGTTCACATGAATCCACTTTATTTCTTTCCGCAGCACGAGGCAGGGCAGTAAATAATGTGTACTAATCATGGTGCATTTCAATGATTGGCCTGTGTTAGTTACTGGTATTTGCTGCACGACTGCCATCACATCACAGTTGTTGCTAAAAAAAAAGAATGAATAAAAAAAAAATAGTGGGGATTTCAGGTAATATGGGTTTGTTGTTTGTAACAGTGAAACTACAATAACATCAACACCGACGGTCCCACTGCTGTTGAAGCTTGTCAGGCAAGTAGAATAGCGTTATCAAGTTTAGCTAGCAAATCAAGACAAGGCCTACAATATTATATAGCTAGTTCTAGGAAAGAGGATAAAAAACAAAACAAACAAACAACAAAACACAATTGGATGTTTAAGATAGTCTGTTAAAACTTGGCCAAATGTTCAATCCTATCCCATTGTCCCATTAGATGCTCCAACCAGCAGATTCCAGCAAGCCACCGGTGGACTTCGTTGAGATCTGTCTCCGCTGCCGAGAGAAGATCTGCCGTGTCATCAACGTCTTGCAGGAGCAGACGAATGAAGGCGAGCTGGCAGCGTTCATCGCTTACGCCTCCTCATTCCCTACAGGATTTCTGGCCCTGCTGGACACATATGAAGTACTAAAGTGAGTCCCTTGATTGGGAAAAGAAAAACACCCCATGTTCACACTAAGTCCAGCATCATGGGGTCAGTCACCAGAGATCTTATCTTTTTTTTATGACTGATCGTCCATACTACTATCTGGACTGTCCCCAAGCTGCAGGGGCAATCGGGGTTTGGGTGGCCCCTGCCGTTTGACACTAGGGTTCATGCATGTGCATATGAGATGAACACAGCTGGGCACTATCAATCATGGGTCCTGGGTCACTATCCCCTCCAAATTTTGTCCCCAGACATTAATGGCTTCGCGGGGACACCAAGAGAAGTCCCAGTGAGTGCCCACACTATGGTTTTGGAGGATGAAGTCCGGCTACATGGGACTTTCTCTGTGATGTAGGACCAGTTGTGACTGAAGGGATGATGGCTGTTTGTCAGGACTTCAAACTTGCCTTTGCAGACACAGGTCGTTTGGTTTTTTGGGGGGGTGAAAATTTAATAAGATTCATTTTGTTTATGTTCATTGTGTCCCATTTTTTTTTTTTTTTTTGGAATGTCTCTCAACTCTAAGGAGTATCATAGAATTCTGAAGAAAATTCATGACTATGGGTATCAATATGGTGGACTCTGAAGTTTGATAGCAGAGAGATTGTGATCCCTCTACAAAATCTCAGGAGTCAGCACCAAGCCACATCCACAGATGCCAACTGTTCCAAATGTTACTTCTTTCCTTTTTTTTTCAATATTTAGTACCATTTTTTGGCATAAATTATGGCAAGTCTCATGGAAAATACTGTTTTTGCCAAATTTGATAGTACACATATCTACATGTATTGCAGGGGAAGTAAAGATATTGCTTTTTCACAAAAAAAACCCACCAAAATTACCACAATACCACAATGCTGTTTACAAGGCTAGCTTCCCTGCACTTCAAGCAAACTATACTTTGTGTCATCATTTGATGCTGCTTGTAGTGCCTGTGTCTTTTGGTCAGATGACTCTGTATCTAAATTTAGATTGAAACTCTCAATCTCCTATTATGATTCTAAGTTGTGACTGTTGCAATGCTTGTGCCAAGCTCTGAGCAAAAGATCACATTTCTAGACACAGATGGATGCATACAGTGTATTGAAGTGAGACTTCAGTCATAGAAGTCACACAGTTCTGTCATATTGAACACTTCACATCTCTCTTTATGTCCGTGACATATAATTGTACATGTGACCTGCTACAACAAAAGGATCCTAAAGTCGCTGACGGGTGAGCCAAGAAAATTGAGTTTGAAGTTAGATCAATAAAATTGGTCAAAACATTCAAATTTCTGTTTTTAACATAATTTTGTGGTCTAATGTATCTTCTATCATCTGCCGAAATTTTGAAGCTAAATGATCAAAGGAAAGGCAAGAAAATAGCATTTTTCTGGGCCATGATTTTCCAACTTTCAACGGAACAGAAACGTGTCCAAAGATTTGGATTTAGCGCCGCAACTAGACTCCGCCCCTAGCAACAAGGGAGTGATGTCATTGGTCAGTGTGTGGCATCCTTGTTACTTATTGGTCGTGCGTAGACCGCTGGTGCTATAAGCTTGCATGAACATCACGGAGGTTGCTAGGAGCGTACCTTCTATTGTCAAACGGTGAAAACTGCCTTGCTTCCCCTTGAGCATGATAGCGCCGGAAGGAAAACTTTGAAAGCGGTTTTCTTGAAACGCTGATTTCCTCAACCACTTGACACATGCTAATAAAATTATCGATATATCTGCCACTGAGTACTTTTATCAGTCATGTTATACAGTATATGACATTAAAGTGGAAGAGTAAGGGAATAATGTCATGTCATTTTCAGAAAATTGTCCTCCCCCGACTTTTGGATCCTTTTGTTGCAGCGGGTCACATATAATAAGCTTGTTCTTACCCTGCATTTCATAGCATGCTATTACAAGTGAGTATGAATTATTTGATAGGATCTCATATTCTATCTTTATTTGCTAAAATCCCCCAAAGTGTAAAAGGATACAATGTTATTGACAAGAGATGAAACGCATGAAAGCAAGTGCCGTGTTAGATGGAGGTCTCACTGAAATTACACATACAAATTATGTACAAGGCCAAAGGCACGCACTAGTTCATCATCCAATATGTCAATGGTTGCATCAATTCTTGCTGTTGCATCAATCAAAACACCATTCAGTTTAAAAATGAAACAACCTGTATTAGAATTAGTGCTATTTCAGGATTTTATATGAAAATCTTAAATAATATGATGCTCTATGTACGGCAAATCTTCAAGAAGGTCGGAGATGAGTGAGTTTGTCTGGCATAGATCCATAGATTGGTCTTCTTCAAGGCTGCACATTACTTCATTTTTGATAGAAGGTTTAGTTTCTTTCCCATGTGCCTTTTTGGTTTGTTGTATGTTTCTTTGCTTATTTGTCTTATATATTTATTAATATTTTTATTAATTGATTAATTAATTAATTCATATATTTAATTATTTATTCATTCATTTATTTACTTATTCATTAATCAATTAATTTATTTATTTTTTGCTGTAGATGAAAAAGGTTGTCATGAAAGTGCAATTTCATCTTTTTATCTTCTAATCTAGGAGTGGAGTTGCCAATTTCTGTGCAGTCTCGCTGGCACTCAATGAGTTAGGCTTCAGAGCTAAGGGAGTCCGTATCGACAGTGGAGACTTGGCCTATCTCTCCCTCTATGTACGGCAAATCTTCAAGAAGGTCGCAGATGAGTGAGTTTGTCTGGCATAGATCCATAGATTAGTCTTCTTCAAGGCTGCACATTACTTCAATTTGATAGTTTTTGTTTTTATATTTATGTCCTTGGAGTGATTTTGCAGACATGTGATAATATTACAAAGCATTTAGAGGACGTAAAGTATTCTGTACCATAATTACTTTGTTGGAGTATTGTGTACATTGTGTAAGCCAGTTCCTAGTTCAGCAGGAAATGTTTACAGTATACAATTAAGAGCTGAACTTCAAGGTGTCATGTGATTTCCTTGTTGACATCGAAAACCATTAAAGTGACAGATGATAACATTTTAAAGCTGAGGATGAATGCTCTAGCTATGAGACAAGGTACCTGAATCTTATCCAAGAACAGTGAAGCAGTGTAACTAGTACAAAAGCAACTGGTCGTAACTGGCTTTACAGATTTCACATGTTGAGATAGATGTGCGACCATCTTCCATGACAAACCAGTGTTTGATTGATTGAGTGAATATTCCATTTAATAGCCTTTTATTTATACAGTTGTAGCTGTGTTTGTTGCAGGGAGGGATGTGGTTTAAGAAAGTTCTGCACTTTTGGTAAACAAGAGACTCTGAGTTCAAATCCAACCAAACATAATACTGCCCTGGTAATCCTTAGTCCCATGTGGTTGAATACCTGGTAACAGAGGGTTAAGGCAGGGTCAATTGAGAGGATAGTGCCAAAACTGAAAAAGCTACCATAGATGAATGAGATGATCCTTCTGTGCTGAACTACTGTACGAGCTGAAATTTTCGCGTAAAGATATTTTCGCGAATTGCTACTTGGAGGACATTTTCGCGTGTTGTTAATTTCGCGGTTGCGAGGGTCTAACTGAACTTAGTTATTCGCGTGTTGTTATTTTCGCGGTTCAAAGGCGATTCGCGAAATTTGTGAAAATAAAACCACCGTGAAAAATTCAGCTCGTACAGTACATGACATTGCTATGCTCCACTATACTATACAATGCTGTACTATACTGTACTGTACCGAACTATACTAAAGGACAAGTTCACCTTCATAAACATAAGGATTGAGAGAATGTAGCAATATTAGTATAACACATCATTGAAAGTTTGAGGAAAATCGGACATTCCGTTCAAAAGTTATGAATTTTTGAAGTTTTTGTGCAGTAACCGCTGGATGAGAAGACTACTGCAGTGTATGAATAACTTAGATGTCACATGCGTACAACAATATAAGGAAAATATAAAGAGAATTTCACAAAATTTCATCTTTTGAAAAAAGTACACATTCCATTGACTCGTTACCGACATATGTTATGGGTAATATTATTCCCCCTGCCTTTAGAAAGAGGCAAGTCAAGTGCTCTTTTATTATGCGAAAAAAGTGAAAATATGTTGAATTTTCTTTACATTTTCTTTATACTGTTGTACGCATAATTACTCACAAGCTGTAGTAGTCTCCTCATCCAGCGATTCCAACACAAAAATTTTAAAAATTCATAACTTTTGCATCGATTGTCCAATTTTCCTCAAACTTTCACTGATGTGTTCTACTAATATAGCTGCATTTTCTCAATCCTTATGTTTATGAAGGTGAACTTGTCCTTAATGCTATACATATTGTAGTATACTATACTGTACTGTGCGATGTCCTGCTTATGGTACCATGCTGCACTGATCTATTCCTTGTTGTTTTACCCACAGGTTTAGCATACCTTGGTTTGAGAAGCTAATGATAGTTGCCAGTAATGATATCAATGAAGAAACTCTTCTCTCTCTCAACCAGCAGGTAAGTCATGGATTGTTCTCTCACTGGAATCTGATTTGTTTTTTTTTTGTTGCTCTTATTCTTCCTTCCTGTGAATTTGGCCGAGAAATTAAAAACTGTTACCTTAAATTTCTTTATTCTGCTTTCAGGGCATCAAGTATCTTCTTATCACATTTAAAGTAATAAGATCTCCCCTTTCTTAGTGCAAGCAGATCTGATTTCTTTGCAGTTTAATTCCTTTTAATGGGAGCTGATACTACACCTTGATGCCTGGTTTCTGAACATACTTTTTTTTTTCTCCCCAGTTTGCCAGTGGGTCACTTCATCATTTTGTCGAAGTTACACAAAAATGCTGAGCATATTTCAGCTACCCCAGCATGTTTAGGATGAGCTGGCCTTTGAACTCAACATCAGATGCTGTTTGTTTTTACACCAGAGTTCGTTGATCACAATAAGTTTGTTTTGATGAAGAAAACTATTGTCTGAGAATTCATGCATTTGAGATAGTGTATGCTGATCGTTTTTCACAGACTACTAAATTCTGCCATGAATCATTTGATTTTCCATCAAATTGGCACATCAATCCCATAAGATCCTTTAAAACCCTATACAGGTCTCAAACACTGAACCTGGTTTCTTTCATTCTTATATTAAGCAAAGTGCAGCAAGTATTCAGTACCATGCCACATGCTCTCATCCACTTAAAAACCTCTTCAAATTGGCAACAAATTTAAAGTGAAGTAGATGAAAGAAACAGTGATATTGTAAGCCGCCCAATGTTTAAGACAAATATGTTACCCTTAGGATGCCCTCTAACCATGTATTTCCTTTCAAATTTCTCAAAATTAAGAGAGAAAATTCCAGAGCATGAAAATTGTTTTAAGCAGAGGGATTGGCATAAGAATAGCTGACCAGTTAAGATTTCAGGATATAGTGTCCTAAAAGTAGAAGAGAAGCTACTGTGACTGGTTGGTTGACTGTCAGTAAATCAGTAATGCAAAATGGTATGGGCATCTTTGAATAATGAATATGTTGGTCACATGACCTGCCACATGACTTGTCACATTACTTTGATATCGCATGACTAGGCATGTTGACCATTTAGACTTGTATGGAAGTTTTAGGATGTAAAAAATGAATATCTCCTCCATGCAGTATTTGCAAGATCATACTGCCTTGAATTATAGCAGGGCTCGACACTAACGGTGGCCCGGTGGCCCGGGGCCACCAAAGGGCCACCAAAAATGAAAGTCGGGCCACCAAATTTAAAAAAAGGGCAAATTTGGTGGCCCGCCTCGGGCCACCAAATTTTTTTGAAAAGTATGTCAATAAATTTGTTCAAAGGATAGATGAAAAGGACTGAATGAATGCCTGAGAGTGAGTGTTGCAAGTTTGTTGAAGTTTATTATGAGTAGATATGTCCAACTTCTAATTCTTACTATCATAAATCTTAAATATTTGACTCATTAAAAAAAAGGACTTTTAATGTTTTTTATTGTTGTTGTTTTTTGGGACACCAAATTTTTCTCTCGGGCCACCAAAAATTTGAAATTTAGCATTTTGGTGGCCCCATCGGGCCACCAAACAAAAAAGTTAGTGTCGAGCCATGATTATAGTGAGGATTTTTCCCCCCAGTGAATGATGGGAAATTGATAGAATTCCATAGACATACAAGGGAATGTAATCAAGTAACAACAACATCACAAAACAAAGACAGTAGATTTGCAGGTTGGTAGAATATTAATACATGATATGATGCACTGGCTTAAGACCTTTCTTGTTTTTGTACACTCATTTTGTTTATTTTACTCAATTTTATTTTTTATACTTTGCACTTGTTTCACCACCAAAATGTGACACAACTTTTGTTTTGGGTAAAATCTTGCCTAAGAGCTGCTTGCAGATTAAACTATGAAAGTTATAAAATGCTACAATCATGCTTGTTTAACATACATTGTACACCTATTGATAAAATTTTGTATTACACAGGTATGGTAAAATCAAACTAAATGATTCTCTCATATTCTTTTTTTTTTAGCATCAACAATTTCAAATAAACATCTTCAAGCCAAGAAACAAACAAAAAAAGAAAACAGAAAAGAAATGGCATGTGTCAAATCAAAATCCGCATGTTAATTCATATTCACTATGAAGCAATGTCTGCATTGAATTATGTGTTTGATGTTTGTTTGAATGTAAGACAAAGAATGCTTCATTTGATATCACATGGCAAGTTTTTTGTGTGTTTGCACATGTTTATTTTTTTCTTGCACTTGTTGAGACATGGAATTGTCTTCTGCCCTCATTTTTCCACTTTGTAGAAATTTGTTATTAATGCAAGAACATGCGTTGTGCAGTCGTGTTTAGTGTATGATGAAATGATCCACCACAACAAGTCCTCTTCAAGTTTCACTTTGCCATTTTATTCATTGACAACATCCACTGCAGAATAGAACTGATTTTGATTTAGCCGCATTGGCAAGGTTTAATTGTAGTCCCATAGCTTCATTATGATGTTGGGTGTTCTCATGTGTGACTGTCATAGGCTGTGTAGTATGTGAATTGATACTAACCCACTCACATGATAGTAAGCACACAAATGTCACCTACAATCCTCCCCAGATGATCACACAAACACTCTTTGACCATGGCCCTAAGGTGAGTTAGTCTTACCTCAAGACGTTTTCTCTCTATATTCCACTTGTCAGACACTCCACTCCTACACTCCATTGGTAACGACTGTTGCAAGGAGCTCTCAACCAAACTAAAAACTTTTGTTTCTCTTGAGCGCACTCTGACATTCTCCAGCTTAAAATTTCTATGAATTGCACTTTACATCCATCTCTTATATATTCACTTATTTATTTATTCATTTTTGCTTTCAGACCTAAAATGTGAGATTAGTATCATTTTCATTTTAAACATTCAGTTTAAATCTTTAAAAGGGTTGACTTAGTTATTGTCTTGTTATAGCTGCTTTCTCATGTGGGGCTAATGTATTTTCTTTGTCTGTTCATTCCAATGAAGAGGGCGTTCTTGTATTGGCAGAGTCACATGATAAGCAACATCATCAAAAGAAGTCAAATTATTAGAGCGACAGCAAAGGATATACTGTCAGATCTTGTTCACCAGCAATTGATGCAAATCATACATAACATTTTTTTAAAATTAATTTTTAGATTTTGAATCCATCTGAGTCAGAGCATTGCAAAGTTTTCTTTTTAGCTCACCTGAGCCAAAGGCTCAAGTGAGCTATTGCGATCGCCCTTCGTCCGGCGTCCGTCGTGCGTCGTGCGTCGTGCGTCGTGCGTCGTCCGTCGTCCGTCGTCCGTCGTCCGTCGTCCGTCGTGCGTCGTGCGTAAACTTTTTACATTTTCATCTTCTTCTTGAAAACCCCAAGACCGATTTTCATCAAACTTGGCAGGTAGCATCCCTAGGGGGTTAGGAACTCAATTTGTTAAAATGGGCACCATGCCCCACCCAGGGGGCCCCCAGGGGGGCCCAAACCCCCCAAAATTAAGGAATCTGTAAAAATCTTCTTCTCTAGAACCAGAAGTGATAGAGCTAAGTTAATACTATGAGTTAGTACATTGATGACTGTAGTTTCAAGTTTGTTCATGGCAGAATCAGGGGTGCCCCCCTTGGGACCCAGGGGAGGGGGGTGGGGAGGGGTTCTAATGGGGCCTAAATTGTACATTTTCATCTTCTTCTTAAGAATCCCATGACCCATTTTCACCAAACTTGGCAGCTAGCATCCCTAGGGGGTTAGGAACTCAATTTGTTAAAATGGGCACCATGCCCCACCCAGGGGGCCCCAGGGGGGCCCAAACCCCCCAAAATTAAGGAATCTGTAAAAATCTTCTTCTCTAGAACCAGAAGTGATAGAGCTAAGTTAATACTATGAGTTAGTACATTGATGACTGTAGTTTCAAGTTTGTTCATGGCAGAATCAGGGGTGCCCCCCTTGGGACCCAGGGGAGGGGGGTGGGGAGGGGTTCTAATGGGGCCTAAATTGTACATTTTCATCTTCTTCTTAAGAATCCCATGACCCATTTTCACCAAACTTGGCAGCTAGCATCCCTAGGGGGTTAGGAACTCAATTTGTTAAAATGGGCACCATGCCCCACCCAGGGGGCCCCCAGGGGGGCCCAAACCCCCCAAAATTAAGGAATCTGTAAAAATCTTCTTCTCTAGAACCATAAGTGATAGAGCTAAGTTAATACTATGAGTTTGTACATTAATGACTGTAGTTTCAAGTTTGTTCATGGCAGAATCAGGGGTGCCCCCCTTGGGACCCAGGGGAGGGGGGTGAGGAGGGATCCTAATGGGGCCTAAATTGTACATTTTTATCTTCTTGAGAACCCCACGACCCATTTTCACCAAACTTGGCAGGTAGCATCCCTAAGGGGTTAGGATCTCAATTTGTTAAAATGGGCACCATGCCCCACCCAGGGGGCCCCCGGGGGCCCACACCCCCAAAATGAAGGAATCTTTTAAAATCTTCTCTAGTATCAGAAGTTATAGAGCTAAGATAATACTATGAGTGAGTACATTAATAACTGTAGTTTCAAGTTTGTTCATAGGAGATCCAGGGGTGCCCCTCGGGGAGGGGGGGGGGGGTGGTTGGGAAGGTCCAAATGGGGGCCTAAATTGTACATTTTCATCTTCTTCCTGAAAACCTCATGATGGATTTTCGTCAAACTTGGCAAGTAGCATCCCTAGGGGATCAGGATCACAATTTATCAAAATGAGCACCATGCCCCACCCAGAGGGCCCCAGGGGGCCCCAATCCCCCCAAATTAAGGAATCTTTAAAAAAATGGGACCTTATTGTACATTTTCATCTTCTACTTGAGAGTGCCTGGTCAAATTTTGGTAGAGCTGTGAATAATTTAGATTAGTGACTGCGTGAAAGGTGAACTTGCGATACTCAGGTGAGCGCTAGACCCGCGGGTCTCTTGTTTGTAATAGAATATCAGATAAATTGTGAAGTTTCATAGCAAACATATGGATAGTAAATTAATCCCCTCAAAAAACAAACAAATGATAAACAAACAAACACAAACAATTCGTGACAGTCAATACAAGAACAGTCCCGATGAAATCGCAAAAGTTTGTAACCGAAAATTCATCAAAACTTTGGAGGAGGTTTGTTTTTCAAACCAGCTTGCATATTGGTACCAGGAAGGAGAAAGACATCATATTCCACTTCACATTTTAGGATTCATGTCAAGGTTAATGTGTTACTGGTTTTGAATCTGTTTTGTTTTATAAGGATAAAGTAAAGTAGTTGTTTTGATTGATATGGAAATGAAATTTTGACTCTAAATTGTAGAAAATATATAGCCCCCAAAAGATCAAAATTACAAATGAGTGACATTGTACCTGAGCATTAGCTCTTCAAATTACTTGATAATTGTGTTTGTCTGTGACATGTTTTTGTTCAAAATCCTTCTTTTCCCATCTTTTCATTATCCTAAAATTGTGATATGGAATGTTTTCTTCAGACTTGTTTTATTCTTTAGCTATTCTAAAACTACTCAATAACATTATCATTGTCAATAAAAGCAAAATGCAATAAAAAGCTAACAAATTATGACTGTAGGTGCTAAATTTATTCTGTTTAATTTTCTATATAATAAATTTACTAGCACCTGACAGAAGTGCATTCTGACATTAGTGAATCTTATATTCACGAACTAATTCTATTCTAATAGCCACTAATAGAATTAAGCACATACTAGCACTAGACATATCAGATTGCTTCAATAGATGAATCAGCATTTCATATATGATTGCTCTACATAGTTCATCATGATTGTTTATAACTTACCTTGAAATACGTTTAAGTATCAATTAATATTGAATACTTTGAGAGAAAATCCACCTAAAAAATAAGTTAACTTCAAAACAAAGAGAAAAATATTCCCTACAGAATGATAACAACAACAAAAAACAAAAATCTGGATAAGAAATAAGAGGATATGACATTTTGAAATGTATTTTTGTTTTGAAAACATTTCTTGAGCAGCACTTATAGATATTTAAATCAGCGAGTTGACGATGTTTTTCTCTCGCTATTTCTTATTCATGTCGTATACAAAAATAACAAAAATCCCATAGTTCAGCACTTAAGATATAAAATGTGCTTTAAATTCAACCCAAATAAAAAATTTAGGACAGATGTTAACTCTGATATATCTTGGTATTTTGTGTGTAACATATATGGAAAATTGTGAGGGTATGACATCATTGACTTGCTCATTTGGATATTCTTAATAAGGGCTTGTCAAGAAATGTAAATAAAAAATGACATTTCAAAATGGCATACATTGTATCTTGCTTATTTCTCGTTTGATTTTTGTCATTGTGCTATCGTTCTGTAGGGAATATTTTTCTCTTTCTTTTGAAGTTTATTTTTTGGGTGAATTTCCTCTTTGAAGTTACAGTATAATCCATTTCATTCTTGGCTGAATATTTTTACATTTATCCATTTCATAAATAATTATAAAGGTTATTCAACATCACTCAGTAACTAGATAGACATGATGACATGATAGCAGACCGTTTGTTGTGTTAACCTCTGCATGAAGCATTCTTAGGAGTGTTCTTCCATGGGGGAACGTACCTCATGTTAGCAAATGATAAATGGCTAAAGGGGCATGATGGTAATATAATGTTTTAATACACTTAACACATGTGGTGCACACACATATGCTTAAGCTGTATACACTCAAAACTCACATGTTTCACAAGGCATTCAATTGCTATATAAACTCTCTTGGAAGAGTCTGCACTTCTAAATGTTTCTATAACATATGGCAATTACCAATGTTGTGGATCATCCTCATCATCATCACCACAGACACTATTTGTAGGTTAGTATTGCTAGTAACTTTGGGCTTGTTGGTGATGCTGCAAAAAGTGGCCTCGTGAAAATTTTCAAGTTAAAGGTAGGGAATCCCATTTGCATGCCTTAAATGAAGAGTTGTATAAATACAGTGGTATGTTGAAGAGAGTATCATTTTAGAAACTCCCATAAAGTATTGAAAGTGGAAGGTAACATTTAGTACACTTTTTTGACCGTTAGATTTTGAATTGAATTTTTTTCGGGGCTCACCGTAAATTCCAGTACATTACTAGGCTACCTTTGCAGACCCATGCACTGCATGTGTGTCCATCATGTATATTTTGTGAAGAAAGTTCATCAAAACTTACAAACATTTCTATATACATTCTTGCCACACACTCTATATGTTATTACATCAGCTCTTATACTTTTAGATTTGTGTTTATAGATAAAAAATACAGAAGACTGCAACAAAAAGGCTTAAGTGTGGCTGACACACAGAACTACTGAGTAGTTGAGTTTTGTGCATTATTCAAATTGTAGATAACTGTTGACTTCCATATTTCTCAGCAGTGGCCTAAACAAGTCCCCTGAGGTTCATATTTAATGTTTTGCTGCATTTTGGGAGGTCTGTAAAAGGTATCCCCTACCTTTAAAGGCAGACGTAACAAGCAACATGCCTCAACTAATGCATATCACATAAACAGACAATGCCTCTTATTGGAGAACTCTCAGAATATTCTAACCTCAAACTTGTAAATGCTATTTTTGGAAGGTAATAAGTCCATCAAACCAGTTACACTTTTCAGAAGTTAAAAATGATTATTGTCTGTGTTCCTTCCCACAACATTCATCAGTCATATCATATTTTGGTGAAATAATTCATCCACATCATCAATATTGAGCCAACACATCCAAAACACACAATAACTAATTGTTGTAACCTTTTAAAGTTAGAGAATAGTGGGAGTGTTGATTACTAAAATATCACCATTGGTAACAAAAACATAACCAACTAGTTTTTCACACAACAATAAGAATGTCTCTCTCTTATAGCCACTATAGCATGCCAGGGTTTTTTAATGCCATCTATCAGGGAATCATTTTGTGAGCTGTTATCAAATAAACTGCATGTTATTTGGTGAGATTATTTTCTAGCATTTTTCTAACCATAGCATGCCATGCCTTTCAAGTCATATGAAGGGGAGTTGTATTTTGAACAGCCATGAATTCAAACATGTGATAAATTTGTAGATTATTCTAGATATATCATACCGATCTCATTGCAAACTCATATCAGTCTCATTGCATTATATTCATACCAACTCTTTGCATATTCATATCAATCTCATTGCCAATCACACTTGCATACTTTATTTGTGTGTGATCTTGTGTCTGAGTGTACACCTATTATTTCCTAGTCCTTCCAATGTACTGTATAATTATATTCTTTTATTTGAATCATTTTATTACTGCATTCTTTATATTTCTCCTGCAGTCTGTTAGAATAGTGTCATTGTAATTTGTGTCATTGTTGTCATATCATATTGTTATAGAAGTTGTAATGGTTGGGTAAATTCTTTTAAGATATTGTGTTTCTTCTTTAATTTCTTATTTCTCATTTTTAAGTGCTATCAACATCAGTGCATTACATAAGTTTAATTCCTTGAATAAGGTACCCAATAAATTTGTGACATGCTTATTTTGGCAATGAAATAAGGATACAGCTTTTTGTTGGACATACATGGAAAATTATAAAATAAAAATCATATTTAGTAAATCCCTTCAAAAGTGAGTGAAAATGGATATTATAAACTAAAAATTAAGCATGTCCGCATACAAAATAGCAGTGGTATGGGGAAAAACACGGTTCCATGGAAAGCGTGACACCGCGTATGTGACAAAATGTAAAGTGATCTGGCAATGTTCACTGTCATCATACCTGGGGGTGTTTCATAAAGCTGTTCGTAAAGTTACGAACGACTTACGAGCGACTGGTGATCAGTTCTTGTACTGAATTATAGAAATTCTGATAAGTATAGCACATCAGAACTGATCACCAGTCGCTCGTAAGTTGTTCGTAACTTTACGAACAGCTTTATGAAACGGGGCCCAGCTGTTCCTAATGTTCTTGTGAGAGTGTGAGATAAAATCATGAACAATGAAAATACGTAATGTAAGTTGATAATTTTAGCATAGGAGAGGGAGAAGGATAACAAGAAATTAAAAGGGCAATATGGGTAGAAGTAGTAGTAGTAGTAGTAGGAGTAGTAGTAGTAGTAGTAGTAGTTATAGTATTAGGATGTGTAGTACAATGTAGTAGAGGTAGTAGAAGTACGTAGTTAGTAGATGTACAAGTAGCACTTTGTAGAGGTTTAAAAGATTTGTAATGAATTATCGATAACAATGAAAATGTAAGTTGATATTTCTATCATGATAGAAGAGGAAGAATATTAACAAGAATTGAAAGTGATAAAACTTACAGTAGTTTGATTGTAGTAGTAGTAGTAGTAGTAGTAGTAGTAGTAGTAGTAGTACTTAGTAAAAGTAGTAGTGGTAGTGGGGAAATACCAGTAGTGTTAGCAGAAGTGGTAATAATTCTTGATAGAAATATTAGTAGTTGTTGAGGCAGTAGTTGTAGTATTACATATGTAGTTCTGGTGGTAGAAGACTAAGGTTGACATTTGTGTATGTTATCATAATGTATTGCTGTCTCATAATTCTGCGTTACATCGCATATATTCATCATACCTCATCCCTTTCTGGTCAGCTGTTCAATAGACTGGTTTGCAATCATGGTCAATTCAGAGAGATAGCTTTATAACAAACTTTGCTCTGACAACTAGAGACATCGACTGAGGCTTGCCTAACGGTGCAACAACTAATGCATGCAACCCAGATTTTAAGTATTTGAATTTGTTGAATAAGTACAGATGGATGAAATAGTTCCATGCCATTAATTATGGGGAAGGCATCTATTAATTTGATTGCATTTAGTAAACTGGCCTATTTCTGGTATTATGAAACTGTAAAAACGGTTTATAGGAGAACCTTGTTATAATGAGGACCTACAAACCATGATGATTACCTTGTTATATCAGGTTTCTCACTATATCAGGGTACAAGAACAAAGAAATAGAAAGAGTTAGGACCTGCAAAACACCTTGTTATATAAAAGAGGGTTTAGTTATATCTGATTTCTTTATAATGAGGTTCCATGACTGTATTACATGTTGACACCAAATATCTGTCTGTTGTTACAGTGTAAATCACAAAGACCTTCATATATATCTTTAACTAGTGATGTGTAATGTTCACTCGGATGTGGCTGTGTGTGAGAGCAACCAAATTTTCTGCTCAACAAAGCATGCTAGACTTGTTAAATACCAGAGCGTTACAGTCTACTTTAGATGACTTTTGTTTACAGTTATTGATGGAAGCCACCAGAGGGATAAAAAACAGAAATGATTACAAAATGACAAACAAATCTGTAGAGAGAAGAAATCAATAGTGATTGATTGGCTGGTTCACTGAGTCCAAGATCCATGCTACATTTGTGAACATGTATGTATTTTGGTATGTCTTGAGCTAAGGCCCTGTTCCCAGTATATGCAATAGATTGTAGATTCTGCATAGAATATACTGTACCATATGTCCCCCAAAAATTACAACTGGACCCTCCGCAATGATAACTTTAGAAATAGTGAGTCAATCCAAATACAATTTCAGGGTATGAAACTATGACTTATTACCCATGTCATGCAAAAGCACCCCATCCGATGTGCTTCAGTGGTCAAAGAGAAATGAGGATTTTTGTAGCGCATGTCAGGAATCCCTTCTCTCCAAGTTCTGTCCATTGTGTTCACACATCAATACACAGTTCCAAGAGCACCCAAGTGCTAAACTTGGAAGAATCACATCCATGACATGCTTCACAACGATTCACATTTCTCTGTGACCACTTAACCCACTTGAATGAGGTTTTCTGTACAATATAGCTATATGTCATATTTTAAAATCCTGAATAGCATTTAAACAATTTGATTATATTGGAAGTTATCAACGTGATAATCAGGTTGTAATTTTTGGTACATACTGTATTAGTTTGTAGATTCCACATAGAATGTATGTACATGTATATGATTTTCAATTCAGTCACAGCTCTTTATCGCACTGTTGTATGTATGAATCATACAAAGTGTATTTTCTGCCTAACCAGTCAATATTTCTCATCCAATCCTCAACAGGGTCATGGTATTGATGCGTACGGCATAGGAACACATCTTGTTACCTGTCAGCGGCAACCCAACCTAGGAGGTGTCTGTAAGGTAGCTTATAGTATAAAACAAGTCAAGAAAATTCTGCAGTCTCATTGGTCGAGAGCTGTGCATCAATTTCTCAAAGATATCAAATGCTACATTATCTTTGTTTCTTGAGAGGAAGCCAACAGAGATTCAATGATGTGTAAATTGTTTTAAGATTGGAAGGGGAAAATCAATAAATGTTTCAGGGGGAATGAATACATTAAAGGTATTGTATAGTTTCGGTTTAGACCTATCTTCAGGTTTCTAACAATATTTGGTGAGATAATGAGAAACCTCTTATGAAATATGGAGGAGCATGTAATTCCATGAGGAATTCAACATTCAATTGTTTAAAATTGGTTTTGAAATGGCTGAGATATCCAAAACAGAGCGATTCTAGTAAAAGGTGGGACCTACAGTACCTTTTGTTACGATCGCTTTGTTTTACTTTGTTTTTGGATGTTTCAGCTATTCCAAAATCAATTTTCTTCAAATAAACTTTGAATTCCTCTTAGAGTGGTATGCTCTGTACTTTTTCATAAGTGTTTTCTTGGTATCTCGCAAAAAGTTAAAAGCCCAATTCTTATCTCCACCAATACTGTACCATGCCTTTAAAGCTTTAGCTTATACTAAACCACATCCTTCAAGTTATCACTCCTGTAACATTGGGAAGATCATGTGATTGCAGGGAAGTATAAAAGATCATTCCACCTTGAAAAACATTCTTGAAGTATTGCATTGCAAATCTAGATCACAGTTATATATGAAGTACAAGTACTGTGAGGAATTATATTCAGGATCTAGAATTTCCATGAAGTTGCTTAACATGATCCATATTTCCTATTTCTGCATTGTATTAATTGAGCAAACTTTTGAATATGTAAATATAGTAGTCCAACCCCCTGATCATTGTTATTTTCTCCACTTGGATATCATTTTGATAGGAAGATAGGTAATTATGAATTGCATGCACTATTGTTGGGTGAAAGTGTTTACAAGTAGAGTTTTGTGTGACTACAACTACTACAACAAACAAAACCAAATAAAAACAAACATTCACACAACCCCCCCCCCCAAAAAAAAAAAAGTTTATCCATTAGTAACTGAACTGCCCTGCCTGTCAGATTACTCCCTTAACTGCCCGAAAACTGCACGTTCGTTTTTTTTTTTTTAGTTTTATGCTATACTATTTTTATAGTTTTCATATAGAATACATAATTTTGTAATTTGAAGGAGGTCGAAACTTGACAAAAGTATGTATATTATTTCTGTGACACACAAGTCTCGGTAAATTCTTAATAGGCTTTCAAATACACAGAACTTATGATAGACGATAATAAACATGCAGTGATCTATTTTACATAATTTAGAATGTTGTCGAAATGAGAATAATACCATTCAAGTACCTTCCAAGGAACAATAGGCCATTACGGGTTGTATGTACAGAATATTCAGTTGCTAGAGGATTAAACTGCTGGATTTTGATTCTCCCAGCTTGTACAGATTAACGGTGTTTCCAGAATCAAGCTGAGCCAAGACGTGTCAAAGGTTACCATTCCAGGTCGCAAGGTCGTTTATCGCTTGTTCAACAGTGATGGTAAGTGCACCTAAAGCTGTCTTCCCTGCATGCACTTTCCTGGCTTCATTTAAATGTGACTTATGACTTTCTGTGACTGATACTAAGTAGTACATCATCACTGGAAAGTTCAAATAAAGCAGATTTTGGAACTGCTTTTTAGCTCACCTGAGCCAAAGGCTCAAGTGAGCTATTGCGATCGCCCTTCGTCCGTCGTGCGTCGTGCGTAAACTTTTTACATTTTCATCTCCTTCTTGAAAACCCCAAGACCGATTTTCATCAAACTTGGCAGGTAGCATCCCTAGGGGGTTAGGAACTCAATTTCTTAAAATGGGCACCATGCCCCACCCAGGGGGCCCCCAGGGGGCCCAAACCCCCCAAAATTAAAGAATCTGTAAAAATCTTCTTCTCTAGAACCAGAAGTGATAGAGCTAAGTTAACCATATGAGTTAGTACATTGATGACTGTAGTTTCAAGTTTGTTCATGGCAGAATCAGGGGTGCCCCCCTTGGGACCCAGGGGAGTGGGTTGGGAAGGGGTCCTAATGGGGCCTAAATTGTACATTTTCATCTTCTTCTTGAGAACCTCTTGACCCATTTTCACCAAACTTGGCAGGTAGCATCCCTAGGGGGTTAGGATCTCAATTTGTTAAATGGGCTCCATGCCCCACCGAGGGGGCCCTCAGGGGGCCCAAACCCCCCAAAATGAATTAATCTTTAAAAATCTTCTCTAGAATCAGAAGTTACAGAGCTAAGATAATACTATGAGTGAGTACATTAATGACTGTAGTTTCGAGTTTGTTCATAGCAAATCCAGAAGTGCCCCTCTTGGGGACGGGGGGGGGGGGGGGGGGGGGGGGGGGGGGTCCAAATGGGGGCCTGAATTGTACATTTTCATCTTCTCTCTGAAAACCTCTTCATGGATTTTCGTCAAACTTGGCAGGTAGCATCCCTAGGGGGTCAGGATCTCAATTTATCAAAATGGGCACCATGCCACACCCAGAGGGCCCCAGGGGGCCCCAATCCCCCCCAAATTAAGGAATCTTAAAAAATTTAGGCCCTTATTGTACATTTTCATCTTCTACTTGAGAATGCCTGGGCAAATTTTAGTAGAGCTGTGAATAATTTAGATTAGTGACTGCGTGAAAGGTGGACTTGCGATACTCAGGTGAACGCTAGACCCGCGGGTCTCTTGTTTCCATTTCCATTTAATGAATGTTGTTCCTGATAAAAGCTTAAGTAAGGTTGGCCAAACTTAACTAATTCATGCATGCAAACTGGATTCCAAGAATGATAATTTACATTGTATGAATGATTGTTTAGTGTCCATTATCACTAGGCATGGTGGAGAAAAACATGTAATTCATGGTTTTTTGGATTCAACAATCTATTGTAATGAATTGATGACAATCTAATAGTCCCTTTGTCCTTGTCATTATAAACAAATATCCTTTTGGGTATTAGACACTGTTGCAAATACATGTATGTGCAATCTTATCAGCTGTTGTCAGCAAAAAAAAAAAAATGTATTTTTGTTTATGCCACAAATATTTGACATGTAAGTTAAATGAAAATATTTTCTTGTCTGTTGTAAAGCTAGTGACAAATTTGACACTGTTTTTTTTTTCATGTTACTTTTTTAATCTCAAAGATCATGTTATGTCACTCTGTCTATTGGTGAATTCCGAAATTTTACTTTCTCATGGGGTTAGTGGACCTTTTGTATAATGTTACTCTCTGGGCATTGTGAATCACTGAAAGTAAAAATGATGAAATGTATGATACAGACCTTGTGCTATTGTCCATATCATGTGTTTCTAAAAGCACAGGTCACATGACCATGGCTTTTGACCAATCAGTAACGAGAGCTCTGTGACCCCCACAGGTCACGCCCTCATTGACCTCATGCAGCAGTCAGAGGAGGAGCCCCCGAAGCCCTTGGAGAGAGTTCTCTGCAGACACCCCTTTGAGGTGAGACCTTTGACCTTTGACCTCAGCCTGACCCTCAGTCTCAGTTCTTTTAATTCTTGTTGGTTAACAAGAGCAACAGTTATTTACTGTGTAAGCTGTTATTTTCGCGTACAGATATTTTTGGAAATGAAGAGGTCATGGACATTTTCGTGTAATGTTGTTTTCTTGAGTTTGACTCTGAGGCTATCATAAATGCACTAATGCCTGTCAATTTGAGATAATTTTGCATGTTGTTAAATTTGTGATCCAACAGTGATTCGCGAAATTCATGAAAATTAAACCCTTGCAAAAATAACTGTTACAGCTTTTACAATACATAATGCACTTTCACCACAGCACTGTACAAGATATGATTAGACTTCTGCCTGATTGCCAGTGATGGTTCCAATGCCTTATACCAGTGGGTACTCGAGTGGATATGTTGTCTGTATAGCAATTTGCAGGCCATGGGTTCAAATCCCAGCTGAATTTGTATGTCACACTTGTACTATGCTGTACACAAACCGCTTGCCACGCTCCAACTTTTGCTACACTGAGTTATCTGGACCTGCAATCTTCTTTTCTAGCTTCACTTTACATCTGATGTGATTTAAATGATTGAAGTGATCACTGAATTACAAGGCCTGAAATTTTCTGAAGATATCTCTTCCTACCAGTCATGTATGAAACACATTGTGTTCCAAGAGATTATGTCCTTTTTTCCCCTTTTTTCTTGTTGTTTTTGTGTTGCCCATTAAAGTCCAATGTGTTCTCTGTTTTGTTCTGTTACGTTCTTTGAATTAAAATCAACAATCGCCCCAGGAATCAAAAAGAGCCTATGTGAAAGCAGGACGAGTGGAACTACTTCACAAACTTTTCATGAAGAATGGAGAGGTAAAGTGTCTTTACTTGTCTTTTGCTAATCATATAATCATGATGTGTTTGTGATTGTGTATAATTGTGTTGAAATGAAAAATAAGTGACATGAAATCTAGTATGTGAAAAGTCATTTGAAATTACAAGAAACATTTGTCTTCTTCCATGGAACAACTCTATACTTTTACTGTCCTGTATACATAGGAAAGAGAATACTAATTAATTTCCTTTATTTGTGACAATTTCGAACAGGTAAAGAGAGGTGACTACTTTGAGTTTGTACTCAGGCAAGCCAAGAGAAGTTTGCAGATAGAAAGTTTGTTCACTCCAAAGTATCAGAAAAAATAATTTCTGTTAATCGAGCGCCATGAGCATCATCATTGATGGACTTTCAGCGCTTTATAAGAGGCCACTATTATTATTATTATTAAAACTGGACTGTGTATGTCCAGTGCTAGCCTAGTATAATAAATACATTCTTTTGACATGAAAAAACCCTGTCCACCAACTCAGATCTGCCAAACTTTGCCTACTTTGGAGGAGGCCAAGAAGAGAGTGCAAGAATCACTGGAATCTCTGCGTCATGACCACAAGAGGGCGCTAAATCCAACTCCATACAAGGTGAGTTCACGAATGAAGGCCTCAAATGCCTAGAAGGAAATTTGAAAGAAATTTAAGTTAATCATGTAAGCTGCAAAATAATGATACAAAATTGTGACATTTGTGAAAAGTGGAAACTTGAGGGTGATTATATGTTCAATTCAGTTTTTGTTGTAAATAAATCCTGTCTTCTCTCAGCCTCAATTTTCTACACTTCCGGTTCTTGTTTTGCATGTGGCTAATGTAATAATATCCAGACCTGGCCATCATGAAAATAAGGCAGACCCACTGCAATTTAGCAAACAGTCCTAGACATACCTTAAGCCTACCGTGATTGCACAGGGATTAAGGAAGATTAATTTATCCTTTATACATTAACAGCTTCTTTCAGATTAGAAGTCCTGATTAGCAAGCAAAGCACACTGGATTATTAAAGCCAGACACATACTTTTAGCTCTTAACCAAGGCATAACACCATGCAATGTACATCAGGACACCTCCTTGATTTCATTTCAGTTCAGGGCAGTATTATGAACAAAATTTATCCATATAGGATGATACCCTCTTTGTTTTATACAAGTTAACAATTAGAATCATTAAATTTTCTGCATGGAACTTTGATACCAGACTTAACACTGCTACCATAATCATTCATGACTTGATATCTCTGATGTATGTATCTGTTCTTAACATGGGTACGGGATTGTCCAGCAAACCAGTAGTTTTCACAATAAGTTTTAGGCATATTTTAAGTGTTACTAGAGTTTTGGTCAGGATGAATCTTGTGAGGAAAGAAAAGCATTGTACAGAATATTATGATTTAAGGAAAGATGAAGTATTCTATCACTATCGTGACACACCAAATTTTGTCCTTTCCTGTCTTTTTCTGTCCTGTGTAGGTGTCAGTCAGCAACGCCTTGTATCACTTCCTCCATGACCTGTGGTTGGCCAATGCACCCATTGGAGAACTCTCCTAGCTGGCTTAATCTGATGTCAAATGGTGTGGGTCAAAGGTCAAAGGTCATTGGATGTATCCATTCAAATTTGGTTGGATATTAAAGTAGTTGTTCTGTTGATTGACATGTTTATTATTTACCAGGGATTAGATCTGCAAGGCTGAACAGTTTATTCAGGCTCAATTTCTTGTGACTTGTCGTGTTGCAAGGTTCCATTCTGCAGACCAAATGTAATTTCCCTTTCATATTTCTTGTTTTACCCATGCACTGCACCATTTCATTTTCATGTAAATGTACATTGAATGCCAGTAAAGGAGTTCATGGTTTTCACATGTAAGAAAAGTCAATGCCATGTGCTCCAGAATGGCTTCTCTGTCTTTATGTATCTAAGTGCCCCAAGCCGTCATGTGGACTGTCTTGATATGTGTAAATGCATCAATTAACCCATTCCGTATGGGAACTTGATGGTCTGTGTATGAAGTCTATGGGGATTTCAAAATTCAGTGTGGAACAGGTTAAATGAAATATTTTGACTTGTGATGAAGAAAAATGCACAAGTACAATGTAAAAAGAAGTGTTTTGCATTATGGTTAACAAGTCAAGGCCTATTGGTAGACTGGGAGGATTATCAGATATTACTTTGATGCCACACATGATTAGACAGAGCCACAAAGGATGTGGTATAGGACTAGGGTTGATGAGGCATGAAAGACTATCTAACTCTGCCATGGCTGTGTATTAAGTCTTTATTTAATAGTAAGGTTTTAATTGGCTGTAAATTTCAGCAGTTTCCAGTTTCTTTCCCATAACTATTTTCAGAGGAGTATATTGCAACTTCGTTTGCTTACCTATGAATGATCAGAGCTTGATTTTAGTTGAGTAGATATGCAAAATCAAACCCAAGCTATTAGCAGGGTTAGAGGTTACTTGTCTTTCTTTTTGTTTGTTGTTGTTTTTTGTGGTAAAGTGTACAGGTGGCTCCCATATTAACAAAGTTTTCTTGACCAACAGATTGCTTTCGTTATGTTCAAATTTCCTCATGGCTGCAAAAGAAAGTGTATAAACGTATGCTATGATAGATCTTTTTATCAATTGTCACCCTCTGTACAAATGTATTTGTAAGATCGCAACTGCTGATCTGAATTTTTAACAAATGTGTTGCAAAAAGGAACCAGTGGGAATGGAACCTATTCTCTATTACAACATATCTATGTAATCATATATACGTGTATGTAGATAATAATAGTCTTGGATCTGAATTTTTACTTTGTTGTAATGAGGGTTTTGTTATTTTGGTAGAACACTATATGTGACCGTGCACCTCAAAACGAACATAAAGTCGCACACACTGATTTTGCGTGAGGATTGAAAATAAGTGAAATGGGTCAAAGTAGCCGAACTTGACTTTTTCATACTTTCTGAAAGAGCGGGTCTTCTAATACATTATGCTAAAATTTGGTATCATAAAACGGGAAGGAAAGTGTGTTTTTTTAGCAGTTTATCTCGACCATTTTTGGTAGAATAGTGTGATTAGGTGTTTCTTTAGAATCCCTTTTTCATTTCTGAAAAACCTTGTCCACACTCTTCACTTTCAACTCTAATAACTTTTGAAAGGATAGTGCTACTGCTTTGAAAGTTGGCATTAATTATGGACAGAATGTGTTAATGAGGCCTGCTTAATTTCAGTTTAATCTAATAATCCCTTCATTGTTGTTACTATGGTGGTTTACTTCCTGTTTTTTGTCCCATTCATCGCACAGCCAGCACGGTTTGGTAAAGATTAAGCGCTTGAATAGACACTGTACTTTAGAGCCTCTTTTCTCAGTTCACACTTTTCCTGAGTTTGTGCTTTCTTCCCAATATTTAGATAGGTTAGGAGAGTCAATTTGATTTGAGTTATACATCATTTTAAAGCTTAAAGTCTGTTCTTTCAGAATATGGTCTTAACTAAAAATTCATGTCTGGCGACTTTTTGTTTGTTTTGAGGTGCAGGGTCACATATATAAGAGTCCCAGTCTCTCATAGCAAACGTGTCCTGGTTTGGTGTTAACCCATGGAGGACAAAGTGATTAAGCTATAAACACACATTTCCCGTAGACACCTGCTCAAGTATACACAAGACTAGTCTTCAAGGGGTTAAAGGGATTGTATAGTTTTAGTTGAGACCTAACTTCAGGTTTCTAACAGTTTGGGGTGAGAGAATGAAAAACTTCCTCTGAAATATGAAAGATCATGTAATTCCAAGGGGCATTCAGCATTTATTTGATTAAAATTGGTTTTGAAATGGCTGAGATACCCAAAACAGAGTAATCCTAATAGAAGGTGGGACCCAACTTTTATTACGATCTCTTTATTTTACTGTATACGCCGTTATTTTCGCGTACAGATATTTTTGCGAATGAAGCGGTCACTGACATTTTCGCGAGATGTTGTTTTCGCAAATTGACACCGAGGTCTTCATAAGCGCAATATTACCTCAGTGCATGGTGACATTTTCGCGTGTTGTTAAAATCGCGGTCCAACCGTGATTCGCGAAATTCGCGAAAATTAAACCCTTGCGAAAATTAAACCCTTACGAAAATAACAGCTTATACAGTACTTTGTTTTTTGGATGTCTCAGCCATTCCAAAACCGATTTTCATCAAATAAACTTTGAACTTGTCTTAGAATGGTGTGCTCTGCACTATTTCATAAGTGGTTTCTTGGTATCTCGCAAAAAGTTAAAAGCCCAATCCTCGCCTCCACCAATACTGTACCATCCCTTTAATGTAAGGAAACATGTCTGTAAATTTACTGCAGTTTTCATTAGCTCTCCTAGGAAGTGGCTTCTGTTCACAGAGATTTTTTTTTTTCAATCCTTGAAATCTAATGACCATAATCTTTCCCAAGGTAATCCTTATATCCTTTGAGTAGGTGATTCAATAGCTTGAATGGAACCATTTTTATAAAACATGCATTTTGAAGCCGTCCCGTCATCAAAGCAGCCTCCGTAACATGTGTCAGTCATTGCCAAACAATTCACACCTTATCTGTTTTTTCAAGGCAGTATTACATAACCTTGTGACAGTTTCAGCAATACAGTTATGTGTTCTATGCTCCTCCCCATAAATGCTGTATGATATTACTTTTTATAAAGAAAGCAAAGGTGTCATGCAACATAAGTCTCATGTGATGATGCAGTTTGTGAAATTGTTAATGTTATCATGCATAATGATATTTTAGTGTTATGTTGCAATGCAATATTTGAATCTTGGATGGAACTTAGCCAAGATGTCATCTTTTTAAAAAAAAATCTGTGATATGATATGTCAAAAA
Source organism: Diadema antillarum (assembly GCF_040938485.1). Taxonomy (NCBI): domain Eukaryota; kingdom Metazoa; phylum Echinodermata; class Echinoidea; order Diadematoida; family Diadematidae; genus Diadema; species Diadema antillarum. The sequence continues at coordinate 495,960 of NW_027271135.1, forward strand.
TTGCATTTTCGTCATAATATGCTGAATCTCGATTCCAGCATTTGCATTGTCATTGTGTGTAATCCTCTTTTTGGTAAATATTGAATATCAAATGACTGAAAAAATATAAAATTCCAGTGCACTTGTGACAATCTAATTCAGGAGGTTACATTCCTTGTTTCATTGTAGAAAGAAGCAGGTTATCTTTTAGCTAATGTTTATTGGTTCTTTGGAAAAAAGGGCCAATATTATCATTAAGCCACCTGAATGATTGTGGATATCAACATTGCACTCATTCCCAAAAGAACAAAATGTCATTGATTCAGATAGTTTTATATTGTCCATCATATTGTCCATCATATTGTCATTGGAATGTTTATTTTATTGTTGAGACTGCCCTGATTTCTATCTCTCTCTCTCTTTCATCTGTTTTTATTTTGCTTCTAGTACTGACTGAATTCCTTTTTTTTTTTAATTCTGCTGATTGTACTAACTAAATTCAAAAGACAATATATGAACTACTGGTAAAATTAGTACTGGAGTGTATATGTCATATACTATGTGTAAGGGGACCTTAATGCCTTAGCTATTTTGTTAGATTAGAGAATTGTTCAATTGATGTTCATGTACTATCAAAAGCTTTGTCAAAATATTGTGATGTTATTTTGTTTATTGTACTGCCTAGACATCACACAAAAAAAAAAAACAGATTTTATTTATGCAAATATTTCATTGTATTGAAAATACTTGAAGCTGAGTTGTTAATAGTAATGAGTCATGTTTGATGCTGTATGATGTAAGCAATAAAAAAATAAATAAAAATGCATTCACAAGTTGCAACTGACTAACAAATTGCCCTATACGTCTGTCCGGAGATCAGGAGGTCGTAGGTTCGAATCCTGCTCTAGTACGTACGCCTATGATTTTTATCATGGCTACTACCAAAACACTGATCAATTCAGTGCTTATTTACGTCGATGTAGGGCAGTTTGTCAATCAGTTGCAACAAAAACACCTCGACGGAAGAATTTTATGAATTTGAGCAAGTCACAAGTTTGATAACAAAGTAAAGTGTAATGCTGACAGTGTTTCACTGACTGAATGTATGAATGCCAGTAGCATGCCTTTATGGTGACTTATGCAATGTGCATACAAATGCCAGTTGATAGAGATGTTAGAGCCGTGAAGTGCAAAATTGTTCAGAATTGTTGTAGATATACATTTAAGCGTGCAAGCATAGGTTTAGAAGTTTTTGAAGTCACTTTAACTGCACTTCTGTAGCATAAAATTGGATCAGTTATGCACAAAAAAGAAAAACAAAAAAAAATGTAAAAACCACCATGTAATTTTAAATTTTGCCAGTTATATGAGAAACTGTAGCCACACATTGTCAAGACGTACTATAGACCTATTGGGAGAACCATGCTTTATGACGACGGCATAACAGTCACCATAGCGACATTTCTAGTTTTTTTCTCGTACTTCTTCCTTGGTGATTTATCTCTGAGAACTAAACATTTCTCCTCTGAACTAAACTGTGTCAGTGCCAATTGCAAGCTGTGGAATAGAGCCTGTATTGATGTAACATTGTGATATTAGATTGAGATAACGCCCCAGTGAAGGTTAAAGCATGCCAGAGGTTGTGGGAAGTATAGCTACAGGTGGACAATTTGTCCTTCAGTTAATATTGGATAGGTGATATATTATCTGCGTTTACAGAGGTGGTTGAATGTACAATAGCTGTATCAGTGCCCCTACCTGAATGGTGTTTTTCATATGACTTGGTAGATCTACTGGCGTGAAATGTACCTGCCAGAAGTAGTGTGTTACACTAATATACAAATACATTTATCTAGCTATGACCATATACTCCACTGCCACCAGCAATGTTCAGAATATCCACATACATGTAAGATCCTTGTGACATGTATGCCTCACCAGTTCATTATTCGTTTTTCTGGAGGCTCATTTTTCCGAAGGTTCGTTCATCCAAAAATGAAACAGGTTCGTCATTCCGAAGGTTCATAAATCCAAAAACTATATAAGGTTCCTAATTCTGCAGGTTCGTGAGTACGCGTCTTGTTTCCATTTTCTGATTAACGAACTTTCAGAATAACGAAACTTCTTTTATTTTCAGACTAACAAACCATCAGAATAAAGAACCATACAATGTATTTCATTTTCAGATGAACGAACTTCGGAATAACGAACGTCACTCGATAGAACCGTAGCACCCTGTGTTGATGCCAGTTTCATTATGCTGTTTCATCCTAGGGTCATGTCATACCTGGTGTTGTAATGTTATATATTAAATGGGTTAGTCAAATACCGGTTAATGATTGGCTAAACACAGTCATGTGATGGAGGCACATTGGTTATGTTCGCCCATGGGCAGAACATTTTTGTAATGTTCTTTCATGGGAAAACATGTTCACGTAACAAATGACAAACGATGCCAAACGATTGAACGATCATATTTTTCACGCAATCGATAGGATAAAGTTGCCTATTCCATACAATGTATTTGACTAACCCATATTATATAACACATGACGACTTTTGTTGTCGGGAACATGTACCAAATGCTCCACTCTCAGGGTTTGAAATGCTATTTCGGGAGGCTATAGTCCCTCGACTTCGTCTTGGGACTTATAACCTCCCTCAATAGCATTTCAAACCCTTCGAGTGGAACATTCGGTATGCAGGGATGCCAAGTTCAAAAAAATCTTATGAGTGAGATTTTCATGACTCGGCATCTCGGCATGCGAATGTGCGCGCGAGCGAGGGTGGGGGGGGGGGGTTTCCCCCTGTGGCCTCCCACGGTAGGGAGCTTTTTCAATCTTTAGCTTTTGAAAGACAAAAGGGAAATATGCCTTCAATTGCAACTACCACTTTAATCCTTTGAGCTATGCTCATTATTATAGGCCCAAATTGCAGACTTCGCCCGATGCGTGAGAAAAATAGGTGTCATGCGTGAGATCGTGAGATTACCCCTAAATGCTTGAGTCTCACGCAGAATGCGTGAGACTTGGTAGCTCTGGGTATGTTCCCTTCCCCGCCAGTCATCATCTACAGTATATGCATATATTGTTCAATTTGATACTGTTGTTATACGTCAGGTTTGGTTAGAAGCATACGAACACTTTTTTTTTTTTTTTTTTGGCAACCTCTGATTGCAATACATGTATGTATAAAAATAAATATAGCAATATCAGTCAAGATGTTATTTTAATGATGTACACGTGTATTAATGTGTGAATCACTGGATCAGCTGGACAAAATGAAAGCAGGTGCAGCTCAATTGTTTGAAGTATGTTGGAGAGTGAAAGTGAGTGTTGTTTGTAAGTCTGCACTGTGTCATCTCGGTAATGCAGAAAAAAAAATATGTATGTCATTTTCAGAAAGATCTTCCTCCTTTTTTTAACACGTCTTACAACATACGTAGATTGACTAATCACGCTATTGACTGATATTTACTTTGTTATGATTAAGATTATACAAAAAAAACCCCAAAAAACTAAACACATATCCATACCTTACCTTATTCAATTGATCGGTGTTTCGTAAAGCTCTTGTCGCGGCGACAAACTGTCCATTTCATACAGAATTTTTTGCTAGAAAGCTGCGACAACCGGTATTAGTGACAAATGTGTCCCAACCCTTCACCTTGTTACTATCAAGTACAGTGCACTCCGTTAAAACGGACACGATTTTAACGACATTTTCGTTACAACGAATTCATAAGTCAAGTCCCCAAATTATAAGTGGATTATCTTTTTGGGCTCAATTGTTCGGCTATAACAAAATTTCGATATATCGAAAGAAGACTGTCGGTCCCGAGAACTTCGTTAAAAGGGGAGTCGCCTGTACTCACAGGCACAGTGGCAACACCTGTCATGATACACTGTATACACCGCTGCTGTCTGCGTACAGCCTCAACTTACTGATTCCATAGCTCAGTATTTACCTGCATGGTGGCCGAGTTGTGTGTGTGTGTGGGGGGGGGGGTGGGATAAAACAAATACGGTAGTGCTGCCACTACTCGTGATGATATCAGTCATGAAAGGGAATATAGAATGTACAATAAGATATATCATATAATAATAAAGTCAGATTTTCACTGTTGCAAGGAAAACCGCATTTAGGGTGGGGGGGGGGGGACGACACTATCTTCACTTATTCACATGTAAGACACAGCTAAACGAACGTATAGACACTCGATCACATTTCAAGCTTTAAATACTCGCGACAAACACATGAATGCATACACAAAAATATGAAGAAAGGTTGTGGTCATCGTAACCCTCGGTTTATTTCACACTTTCAACCTTTTCTTGTTGATATTTCAGTGAGTGGAACTCAAATCGAGAGTGAGGTAGCACCGAATTTCCAATGACCAGAATTAGCGTCGAAGCAATATGGCCTTTTATTTCTTATTTACACTTTTGATATCTACAGCATCTGAGTTGCAAGGAGGTACAGAGAGGAGCGCTACGGAGTGTCATGTAATTTTAACTGTTGCAGATTCCAAATGTTTTTCAGGGTCACATAATTTGTTGTTGGAAATAAGATAAACAACGTAGGATAAGATTGTGCCAGTTCCTCACTTTTTTTTTTTGTCGTCGTATCTTGTTTTATCAAAGGTAGTGTTATTTTCAAGTACAATATTTGTCCAGGGTCCAATTTCATTAGAAAAAAAAAAGTTGATATGATAGCAACTCTTGCTGGGATGGTAATTGTCGTCGTGAACAATGGTGAAGACAAGAATCCGGCTTCTTGATGGACTTTTTCTATGGGTAGTTGCAGTTCAAGCAAGGGTTGGTATTGTATCATCTTTTCTGAAATGGGGTCATGAAAGTATTTTTTTTTCTCCTTCAGATGAGCCTTGCTATGTAAAACTGGAAAAAAAGAGCAATATTTTTTTTTCCAAACAAATAACCCACAGCAAGGCTATAGTCAACTTCACCGATATATTCCGGTATGCGTTTGCACATTGTTATTTGGTATTAAACGTGACCAATTGGGTTAATTTGTATTTAACCAACGTACATTTTAAGCATTAGACCTTTCAATCATGTAAATGTTACCCCCAAAGTGGGATATGAATAATTATTTTTTCTTGATACTTAAAAAAGGATAAAAGTGTCACATATGACATATATATATATATATATATATATATATATATAATATGTATATTGAACATATATTATATATATATGTAGATATATATATATATATCCCTAGTTGGCACCTTAGGGAGACATATTGGGGGGAAGTGTCTTCATTAGGGAGACAACTGGTCATTAAGGAGACAATTTTCGTGTCTCCATTGCGTAAATTGCCATTGAACATGTATTTTAAAATTTGCATATAAAACAAATGGAAATGTCTTCCAAATGACCCATCTAGGAGTATATATATATATATATATATATATAAACAAAGAAAGGGAAAATTGACCAGAAACAAATAATTAATAGTGAAAACTTTGAGCAAAGAAAATGGGTTATCATCGGGATTCGAACCCGAGACCTCCGGATTACTAGACCGGCACTCTACCGACTGAGCTATTGAAAACCCTAGATCGGTGTTCGTCCCAAACCCTTAACTCTCTTTGCTCGTGTGGTCATTTACTACCTGTTCTTCCACGTCAACCATCAATACCAGCATAGGTACTCCAGTTGCATCCTCCTCCCCGAAACATCGACCAAAAAAGGGAAACAATCAATTAAGTTTCTAAACATCAACTTCCAGAGTATCAAAAATAAAGTCGCAACACTGCAAGCTCTGATTGAAAAAGAACATCCTGACGTAATATTTGGAACAGAGACATGGCTTGATGACTCTGTCTTCTCTCACGAAATCTTTTCAACTGAATACCAAGTCTACAGAAAAGACAGAGGCACACTAGGTGGCGGAGTCCTGCTAGCCATTATATCTGAACTGATTGCATGTGAAGAACCACACCTTACAGCACAATGTGAATCGGTTTGGGCGAGTATACACACAAAGGGACATCAAACTACATTGTATGTACCTGGGTGTGTTTTACAGACCTGATACAGGTTGTAAAACGAAAGACATGGGCTGTATTGATCAACTTGATTCAATCCTGAGCAAAATTCCTCGTAACGGTCACATCTGGCTATGTGGTGACCTAAATCTTCCAGACATTAATTAGACCAACAACACCTTCTTACCTGGAGGCAAATGTCCCTCGGTCAGTAAAAAGCTCCTGGACATGGCCCTTGATTATAATCTAACTCAGGCTCTTACATCGCCTACTAGAGATGGAAATGTTCTTGATTTAGTATTCACAAATACTCTCTCCTTCATTCTAGATGTTACCATAATACCTGGCTTGAGTGACCATGATGCTGTCCTCACTGATATTGCGTTGTCCAGACAAAAAGTGAAATGTCCACGTCGGAAGGTATATCTGTACAAAAAGGGTAACTTTGATAAAATTAATGAAGATATCAAGTCATTTGGTGAACCTCGTACAGAAAATGTCATCAAACAATCCAGCGTGAATGACCAATGGTGTTGTTTCAAAGATACAATCTCCTCCTCGATAGAGAAACCACTGGCCTATGTAGGAAATGCTCTCAGGCACCATGGATTCATCGCTCCCACATCAGAGGATTAGACGTAAACAACGCTTGTACAACAAAGCTAAAATGCCTAGGACGACTGCTACTAACAAAGAATTTAAGAAATTTCGTCGTGAATTAGATAGGAGTATTCGCAAATCCAGGTCTCAGTTCCTGTCAGACATCGGGCAAAGTTTAGAACTTGGAAATGTAAAACCTTTTGGCGTTACATCAAGAACTCTCGATAAAATCTTTCAGGCATCGCACCCTTAAAAACAGAAAATGGATTAGCGACAACAACCCTAGAAAAAGCAGCTTCGTTGCTCAACAAGCACTTCCAGTCTATTTTCACAAAGGAAGACACCACCAATTATCCCAAAATATTTTCATGTAGTGGAGATTCTCCAGTCATGGCACCCATCACAGTCACCCCAGAAGGAGTTGAAAAGCTTTTGAAAAACCTGGACCCCCAGAAATCTTCAGGCACAGACGGAATTTCAGCTGGAGTCCTGAAAGAATGTGCAACTAGTGTAGCGCCTGTCCTAACAACAATTTTCCAGAAATCCCTTTCTACCGGAGATGTCCCAGAAGACTGGTTCAAAGCCAACGTTACGCCCTTGTACAAAAAGGGAAATCGTTCAGAAGTCTGTAACTATCGTCCCATCTCGCTAACCTCAATAACGTGCAAGGTTCTTGAACACATCATACACACGAACATCATGTCCTTCATCGAATGCCATGGCATCTTGAACGATAACCAGCACGGTTTCCGTAAGAAGCGTTCCTGCGAGACACAGTTGGCTCTTCTCATTGATGATCTCACCAAAATTTTAGACAACAAAGGGCAAGTAGACTTAATGATTATGGACTTCAGCAAAGCATTCGACTTAGTTCCCCACGAACGGCTCCTCTTCAAGCTCCACAACATTGGAATTCAGGGTGCCCTTTTGACATGGATCAGAAATTTTCTCACAAAACGAACCCAGAAAGTAATAATTGAAGGCGTCGCATCCACCTCAGCACCAGTCCTGTCTGGAGTTCCACAGGGTACTGTCCTCGGACCCTCGATCTTCTTTCTTCTCTACATGAACGACATCTCTAATGACTCTTCTTCAACAATTCGCCTATTAGCAGACGACTGTATTATGTACAAGGAGATTCACAGCACACAAAATAGTCAGGCCCTTCATATAGATCTTGATCGTCTGAGAATGTGGGAACAACAATGGCAGATACAAAGCAAAATGTTTTGTCATGCACATTTCACATAAAAAGAATCTAATCAAGGCAACTTATCATCGGAGAAACCATTTTGGAGGCTGTCGCAGATCACGCCTACTTTGGGATTCAATTAAGCAACAAACTGAGCTGGGCAAATCACATTCGAGATGTTTCTTCAAAAGGAAACCAAATCCTTGGCCTCCATGCGAAGAAATCTCTTCAGTTGCTCGTCAAGGGTCAAATTCATCGCCTACAAAACCCTCGTACGACCCAGACTAGAATACTGTGCATCAGTTTGGGATCCATACCAGAAGGATTATGTAACTCAACTGGAAGCTACTCAACGACGATCTGCTAGATTTGTCCTCAACATCCACCAAAGAACCTCCAGTGTCACTGACATGCTTGAACGCCTTAAGTGGAAACCGCTTGAACATCGTAGGGCTGCCCTTAGACTGACACTACTCATATAAATCAGTCAATAATCTTAATGCTCTGGATACGCCTCACTTGCAATCAAGCCCAATGGAAAACAGCAGGACGACAAGGCAACAACAGTCTATCTCCTTTAAAAAGTTAAAAACATTAAAAGATTGTTGTAAGTACTCTTTATTCCCAAGAACCTGTCCTGAGTGGAACCTTCTTTCACCGGATATCAGAGAAGCTCCTAGCCTAGACTCATTAAACAGAAGCTAAATTTATTTGACTTGGGGAAAATCATCCAAAAAGCACATTATAAGATATAAACACTCCGCTCATTCGACCACGCCTGCACGTTTATATCCCTGATGTGGAGTTTGTGCAGTATCCCACCAGATCCAGATCCAGATCTTGGCTGCATACGGGGACTGCGAAGTACCTGCGTGGGAGTTGCCAGCGAGGTGCTGCCGCTAAGGGCCTCCTACTGGCGTTCTGCGTGGACCTCTCCGGGCATCCCCGCGACTCATCCGGAAAAAGTTTTGGTCATGCTCAAAACTTGGCTGCGGTTAAATCGGACTTGCGTGCGCACCTCCGGGCAACTACAGGCGAGATACGTGCTAGGTAGCCTACTGTCAGGTGCGGACCAACAGCGCAGAGCTCCGGGTAGCAAATTTGTTTCCCGCAGTTCAAGCCGCAAAACTTCCCCAGATACGGTATGACAAGGCCTTGAGCATGCTCAAAACTTGTTCCGAGTGAGTCGTGGAAGTTCGCTCGCAGAGGTACACGCAGAACACCAGTAGGAGACCCTTACCGGCAGCACCTCGAAGGCAACTCCAATGCAGGCACTTCTCAGTACCCATAAGTCGCTCGTAACAGAAAACGGATCGGTTTCAAAGCTCTCACGCAGGTCACACGGAATACACGCAAGTGGGAGGTAAGTAACACGCCTCTAGCAGGTAAGAAACAAGTGCGAAACTCGCAAACATTCTTGTCCGCCCGCGGAAAATTCTCCTGCGTGCTGGAAAATCCCTGCCCGCGTAGCTTGCCCGGAAAGGTGTGACACGGTGGTTAGGCTTCGTCAGGGTTCGTAAACAGTTGCAGTCAGTTTCTTGTCGCAACTTGTTGCAAAGAAATTTGTAACATGCATGTTCAAGAAAAAAGTGTTTCCGACAACGAAAACTGTTTGAGAATTTGATTGCAACTGTTTCACTGAGTAAATCTTGATTGTAACTGTGTACGAATGTAGTCATGTTAATTGCAACTGTTTATATGTGTTTACGAACCCTGACGAAACATGAACTTCGCTCAAATTCGCTGCGTTCGCAATCATTCACCACTCAGCCAGATATCCCCTTACGGTGCTCCAGGCATGGTGTGGCAAAACGCCGCGTTCCGAATACGCGACATGGAATGCCCCCCCCCCCCTTTTGCTATGACACACAAATGCATTTTCTTACAAACTCCAGTCCAACTGTGCAATATATATGTATGTATGTATGTTTATACATGTGTAAATAACAGATAAACATGACTTGCACTCATAATGCATTCATAAGTTCACTATTATAGCATCAATATGTTAAAGGCCGTGTCACACCTGGTCCAGCCTTGCGTGCGACTTGCAAAGAACAATTTTGACTACCCGGAGGTCCCCGTAGATGATCCGCACATGACAGTACCTAGCATGTATCTCAAAAGTAGTCGCCCGGAGGTGCGCACGCATATTTTTTTTTACCCGCAACCGCGTTTAGGCCCTGTCACACCTTTCCGGGCAAGCTACTCGGGCTTGTTACGTGTAGGGATTTTCTAGCATACCGGACATTCCTGAGGGCGGAAAACGATTTGAGCGAGTCAGCGCATGTGTCTTACTTGCTGGACGCGTTATACTTGCGAGTATACTGTGTGACCTTTGTACCAGTCGCGTGCGAGCTGACAACTCAGTGAAGGAATTCCTCTAATGGAATGGCTGAAATCCCAAAGAATTTCATTATCTTGGCTGCATACGGGACTGCGAAGTACCTGCGTGGGAACTGCCTGGGAAGTACTGCCGCTAAGGGTCTCCTACTGGCGTTCTGCGTGGACCTCTACGGGCATTCCCGCGACTCACCCGGAAAAAGTTTTGGTCATGCTCAAAACTTGGCTGCGGTTAAATCGGACTTGCGTGAGCACCTCCGGGCAACTACGCGCTAGATACTGTCAGGTGCGGACCAACTGCGGAGAGCTCCGGGGAGTAAATTTGTTTCCCCGCAAGTCAAGCCGCAGAAGTTCCCCCATAAGGTATGACAAGGCATGAATGAAAATTGCAAATATTCTTGTTCGCCCGCTGAAAATCTTCTACGTGCTGGAAACTACCTCCTCGCCACAAGCCCGCGTAGTGGTGTGACACGGCCTTACCACAAAGTCACATGACTGTCATAGGTTATGGAAAGGTAAAATATTTCCTATGCGAATGCGATTCATATGAATTATCCATTCCCTGAGGGAGTGGAACGTTTATTTGTTTGTTTGTTTGTTTGTTTCTAAGGGTTGAAGGCTGTGGGGTGGGGGTAGGGTCAAGAGTCAACTTCGATGCCTGATTGTCTCGCCCGCGTAGCGGGAGCAAGACAAGGGCGTCACTAACCCTTCTCCCTAGTCGTCAGCGGCGGCAACGTCAACAAATTGGTGTACTCTCTGCGACATTTCGCAGCTTTGAGCTATGAACACCGAATTCACACAGCAGGAAAATGACCTAAACATGCGGTCAAGTTCGAATATGGGTATAGTCCGGCAAGGTCAAAGGTCTAAGGTTTAATCAACTTTTCTTGATAAACACTTTGCACTCACAGTATTATGTTGTACTCTCAATAATCAACTTTCCACCGCTTTGAGCTATGACCACGAAACTCGCACCCATGCAGCACCTGACGGATGCTTGACAAGTTTGAATATGGTTGAAGTCCGACAAAGTCTAGAGGTCAATGGACTTGCTCTGATAAGCATTATATATACCTACAATATTGGGGTGCACTCTCAATAATGCAGGCGAGACATCGCTTAGCGTTTGCCTTGTTTTTGTCGATGTATACGTAATTAGTTTAGGATTTATACACTAATTAAAGAAGATTGCATTTTCAGTGGTCAATATAAGCCTCATAATCTCCAAGATAATTACTTTATTAACGTTCTCTTGCTCCGTCGCAAACAGTAAAATTTTCAACGTGACGACTTAAAGCCTTCTCTCCACCATTCATGTAATTATAACTTGTCTTAAAACACAATGTATAGTTGAGCATTACTTTTTGCACAAAGAAAGAAACTAGCTGTCCATACCGCAGAATCGACTAGCATAGAATATCATCATCGATGGTCATTAAATTCGACTTGACAAACATCTATTATTCCAAAAGACTTTAAAAGGATGGTTTAGTATTGGTTTAGGTGAGGATTCACATTTTAACGATTTGCGAGATATTTAGAAAATTGAAAAGAAAGTTTATTTGATTAAAATCGATTTTGAAATGACAGAGATATCCGAAAACAAGGTAAAAAAAGAGATGATCATAATAGTGGCCTTTTATAATGCGCTGAAGTCCATCAAGAATGATGCTCAGATGCTAATAAAAGTCGTGGTCTGTCGCATTTTGTTAGGATGGCTTTTTAAAATTTTATATCTCAGCCATTTAAAGACCAATTCTCATCAAATAAACTGTGAATTCCATTAATTACATTTCTTTCATATTTTGTAAGAAGTTCTCATCTCACAAACACACACACACACACACACACACACACACACACACACACACAATTAGAAACCTGCAGCCCCATCTAAACCATAACTGCACTGTCCCTTTAAGATAGCAGGAATTACCCCATACATGAAGGAGATCTTTTGGTAGTAATGATTTAGATCAATTTGTGTGTTACATACGTTGTCCAAAATATTGGAGAGAGCAAAACATGCTAAATTGTGCATATTTAGATATTAATGAAATCCTTGCCAATTGTCAATCAGGGTTTAGACCATCTTATTCTACTGCTACATGTTTAACTAAGATTACAGATTATTTGTGCGATAAATGGACCAAAAATTATTCATTAACAATTTGTGTCCAAACAACTGCTAGTCGGCAGACAAAACAAACCAGTGCATTGTGTAACAATCTGTGAAGTAAGTATAAAGGTCAAAGAGAGCGTCTTTCGTAACATTCTGTCTGGGAGCTTTGAAATTTCGCGACGCGGACATTCTGAGGGGAAAAACGTGTTCTGCGCATGAGCAAAATTGCTTATCACACTCGATATTAGATAGCTCGCGTCGTCTTGAGTTTTCACTACGCGTTCTGGGCCATTTGTACGTCCGCTCAATTCACAATAATGATGATAATAATAATAGTAATAATAATGATAATAGTAATAATAATAATGATAATAATACTAACAATAATAATATGTTGGCGCCATTTTTCCTTTTATAGGTTTCGCGTAATCTAAGGTCCTCCGCACACTATAAGACTTTCGGTCGCACGACTGACAGACTTTGGATCTGAAATAAACCGAAATAGCCCCAGAATAAACACGCTTGTTTATTTCAGATCCAAAGTCGGTCAATCTTACGTATAATGTGCAGTGGTCTTAAAACTACTTTGCAACACGACGCAGGGAGAGAGGAGAACGGCCAGTGCAATCGTCATCATAAACGTCCGCGTCGCAAATCTATAGCTCCCTAACTGTTATGTTCTGCAACCGGAGTTAGTTAGGGACCTGAAGGTAATCACCGCGATGTGCACATGTTTTGGGAAGAATATTACTTTATCTACTTAAGCCCAGAACTTTTCTGCTCCTGTGAACTGCTCAAAGAATCTCTCAAACCCGGTTTATACACCTGTCTTTTGATATCGTATTCTATATTGTATACACTTTTAGTTACCTGACATGAATGTGCCTGTCTTTAACTGTCACATGGTCAGGCAGGCCAGACACATAATCTCTTTAGTAGACAGCTATAGGTTTAGTTGATCGACCCCCCAACAGGTCGTAAGAGATGCTGTCGTGGGTAGACTTGGGTCTTAGGTAGACTTTCTGCCTAATTGTGGACACAAATTAATAAATTAATTACTTACTTAAAATGCGATGGATCTTTGTTTGGAGACCATTCAATGGGAAAGCTGGACCGACTCAGATAAACTCGAAAACTTCCGTGTCAAATTTTGTAAAGATCCTATAGCTTTCATATGGCGGCTTCACACTGTCCCAAAATTGACACAAGATGGCCGTACAAATATGAAATTTTTCAATTTCATACGAAGTTCGCCCCGAAACGGAAGTTAAGCAAGGATGGACACACCATAGCGGAAATGTTCCAATTCGGCTCTGAATAAAGGTATGAATATCAGGTATATTCGTGAGGGCATATTAATGCCGTCGTATAACCGCCGGTGGAGTTTCCTCCGGCTGCTTAAAGATCGCACTTGCTTTGGCTATCAATCAGATTTTGATTAACCCGATCCGGGGTCAGCCCGAAATGAAAATGTCATATTTGCATGGCCATCAGAAATGTGTCAACTTCGGGACACTGGGACGCCAGCTAAAAGCCAATCAACAGCTAAAGGACGTACGATGCCGACCATGTCTACAGAAGATCACACGATGGCACCCAAACCATACCCGAACAGGGACGTCGATCCGGGTGTGTGTGTGTTGGGGGGGGGGGGGGGGGAGGGGAGGGATGGGGAGGGAGCAGTTGCTCCCTGAAAAAAAAAAATGTATATGAATATAACATATATAATGGTGTGGTGTTTTGTTTTTGTTTTTTTTTTGGGGGGGGGGAACATAATTTGCCACACCCATAATTCCCGAGATGTGAAAAAAATTCCTTGCTTTTTTCATAGAAAATTGTGAAAATATTTCACCAAAAGTGTGCACCAGATTGTTGAATTTCAACTCTGAAAATGCAAAATCTCCCTCGCGTGGGAGTGGGATACCCAAAGGACACACGAAGAAAACACAGTGGCTTCACAGAGATTTTGGCGCCGCTCGCTCACGAAGTTGCTGCTGGAGCCTGAGAAACGCCATCGGTGGTCAAACAATGGCTTAAGATGCCCTCCCAAAATTGTTTATACAATTAGAGCCGAATTTAAGTATTTCCCTTTTCCTCTTTCCATCTTTGCTCAATTTCGGGATAGGTATACCTGCATACACCAGGGAGTGCGGTTACGCAGCACACGCGCAGCCGATGAATATTACCAATGATTGTACGCTTTTGAGCAAAAATTCGCTGACGAGCAATTCTATTCTAGCATGCCTGCACAAGTCGTGGTTTTCGAATGTATCCTGGTGAGCAGCGAATGAACATCAATTCATTCTAGCTAACGTTCTCTCCCCACTCCACCGGGTCTTCAAGAAAAGGTAATTTACAAACAGGTAAGATGACAGCATTACTGTGGCTCAGCAATATTACTTGTATAATAGAAGCATATGTCACGAGCATAGCCATCTCAGAATCACTGTATGTAACATTGTGCATACAAGAAGATGTCAGTACCTGCTCCTTTCCCTATTCTAGGTGAACATAGATGTCATGTCCAATTCATCCATTGTAGCCTATTATAACTTAATCTTTTTGCTGATGGCGTTGATATATTTTATTTCCAGTCCAAGCAAGTAGCCTACCCTGTGAGGGATACACCTGAAATACCCTCTAAGGGCTATTCAGCGGCTCATCGAAATTTTGCGATCGTTATCTCTATTCTTGTTGCCGGTCGTTCCGATTTATGACTCAAAATTCAGCGGATTTTGCAGGCTCGCCATGATCTGGGTGGCCTTATGTACCCACCATGCACATAGTCCGCGCCGTTTGTATACACCCACAGGCAGGCCGGACAGGCAAGTCACAGCATCACATACCAGCCGGGAAGATACCACCAACCTCCTTGATACCACGCACAGTCTTCGCACATCCACTTAACTCGCGCTAAGATGGTTTTATTGACAATTTGCCCAAATCGAAACATATCTGAACTACACTAAGTGCACATAGTCGTTGCAGGATGATAACACACAAAAAACACACAAAATACACAGCCCCCCCCCCACACACACACACGCACGCACACAAGCACAAACACCCAAAGCAAAAAAAAAAAGCAAAAACAAAACAAAAACTGACATCATTCAGAAAGTGTTGAATTCAAGTAATATTATCAAGATACAGTTGTATCTTGAGATCAAACCATTTTTAAAACCATGTGCATGATCTAATATTAAATCTGTATTAAGTCACATCCACTTCAGTATCAAACCGTATCACTCTGTGACTGAGAAAACAGCCGTCTGCAGTGTGAACTTTATAATATATTGGCCTACGCATCTGTGATATAAGAACATAGACGATCAAACGCAATAGATTTCAAAATCCAGTTCTGGCGACTGAATAGATTTCGTTCTCGTACCTGCCCGTGGCACACTTGCCGAACTGTAAAGACGATGGTATCACACATCTCCTTGGTTCTCAAATTGAACTATTTTCACTTATGATTGGATCTCCCACAGTCCCAAGTAAATATAACACAAAATGCCTCCTTGGACTTCCAAAAATGCTATCGACGCAGTCATGGCAGCGTATATTCCATAATTCAGGGAGGTGGAAAGAGAATTATAATTATGCCTGGTTAGTGCACAGGGATAAACTGCACCGTGCTAACTGTTCATGATCTCACTGGCAGCTGACTGGTAATGCACTGGTATCGAGGAAACCCGACTAAGGAATTAAGATTAAAACACAAAAACAACATCACTCCCCAACCCCCTCCCACGAACATTGGATGGTACGACTTGAATGTGTTTCGCAGTGATTTTCCACAGCAGACACTCTGCCGAGCGAGACTGCCAGAACGGTCAGGGTAATAAATCTTTTCAATGTCACAGCACCTTCCCAAGATCGACGCAGGGACGTGATAAATGCACATTTTTTTTTTCTGATTACCTGCGTTGACACCATCTATGATGTCCCCTGAAGATCATACTATAAAGAGGTAAGCATCGATGTCATCCTACACAATGTATTTCCCCAAATGTACATTTGTGATTACATGTATATCAATGTGAGATGAGTGAGCAGGGGTGTATCAAGGATTTTTTTTTCCCGGGGGGGGGGGGGGGGGGGGGGGGGGGGTCGTAATCACAATTTTTGGACCTTTACCTTTGCGAGGGAGCGGAATGACCGAGCGGGGGGAGGGTGTGGGAGGGGGGTGTCCCCCCTCCCACGGTAGGGAGTTTTTGAATTTTATATCTTAAAATGGGGCCATTTGGTGCATACAAAAGTGACTTTTTAGGCATACTTTAAAAATATATATATGTTAAAATTGGTGATAAAACCTGTGTTGGTCACTAACAAGTTCGTGAATCGGTATGTTGTAAAAGTTGCTGACTAGCTACACCTTTCTAGAGTACATAGTAAAAAGTTTTGCGGACCATTTAATATAAGTATTCCAGAGTTGACGATACTTTCAGAGCTAGTCAATCCTGCCTAACTTTGCCTCCGAATGTAGTAAGAAAGTAGAAATAGAACCTCTTTGGCAGTGACCTAGAAGCAAGTAAGGAGCAGGCGCGCGCAAGCAACCGATCGTTGCTGCTCTGCCCGGCTGGCCGGCCGCGCCGGCTGTCATAGGGTAAGGCGCGAGTAATAGTAGGCCAGCTGTAAGTGTGTAGTCTAGTCAACCATTTCGATGAGTTGCTGATGAGAGACAGGAAAATCGGTAAACATGGCAGTGCGGCTTAAGCCTTAGAAATAAGATAAAAATTTATGGCAGATTAAACCACCTGGTCACTTTTTCCCCTGTTGTATATAGGGTAAAAAGCCCTCAAAAAACAAAAATGTCTTTCGCAAAAAGTGGACCTTTTGATTTTTTTTTTTTTTTTTTGGGGGGGGGGGGGGTCGTACGACCCCCACCCCACCACCCACCCCCCTTGCATTCACCAATGGTGAGGTTCCTTCGTACAGCAGCGAACGTTAGCCCACGAAAGCGACGGCCGAGCAACCAAGGCGAGCCAGAGAGCAATGCGATCACCATTCCACGTGGGCTAACTGCGTATACCAAGGAGTTGTAACTCCTTGCGTATACGGAGGCACGCGGTGTGCGCGCGTTTTTCTCTGTTCCAGTAGCTATAGCTTGACAAATGCAGACCGGATTGAATAAGGCTAAGTGGACAAAATTTTCGAACATGTCGTGCTAAGACAGAGAGCTGGTGAATTTAGCTTGCCGCGGATTATCCTGCAAAAGGGTCTATAAAAGGAAAGACTAATAATCTTCACTAGAGAGAAAATGAGCACACTCCGCGCCGATCAAAAAATGTCGTGTGTGTTTAAGGCCCCCATCTCACTAGGAAGGCGACCATGGCGACCATGGCGATCTGTAACGATTTAACAAATCGTGGCGCGATCGCCGTCCGTCTCCATTTTTGGCCTCCGAGGCGATTATTCTACGGTTTCTCCACGCTCAACCTGCGCTGTAGGCGATAGCGCCACGATAATAATACGACTCTGCCACGTTGTTGCCGCGTTTCCAGGCCGACGAGACGTCCTAGCGCTGCTTCTGCGATCGAACCGACTGTGTTGCGATATTCATACGCTTATCAAGACCGCGCTACAACAGTGATACGATCGGAGCGACAGTGATACGTTTACGCCGGGCTCATGCTACGATCTCAAGCGATCGGGGTATAAAATGTGTTTCATGATTGAATTTCTTCAGGCAGCTGTCAGTGTCAAATAAACATGGACATGCAGAATATGGTTCTATCCTTACATCTTAGCATTCTAGAACACACCAGTTAGAACCTGATGTGAAATTGCACTATTAGTTAAGTCACCCATTCAATTAAAAGGGTAAAACGTGTGTAATATCAAAGAACCGGCTTACGAGCAAACTACAAATCGTATCCTATACAATGAGACAATTTTATGAAGATATATTTGAAAAGATTACAACTTGGTTACTTTCATTGTCTTGCAATGGTATATGACAAACAAACAATTAAATAAACAGCAGATTCGTACCGAGTGTACGTGGAAAAATGAATTTTATACGCTTTTCTCCATGTCCACCTTCCTGGTCTGTTCATCACTTTCTATCGTTCATGGTTTTTCCCTGTATACGTAATACTGTACAAGTGGTAATTTTCATGGGCGATGGGAGCCGCTTTTGATGCGCTCGAGTTACGCTTTGCGCGATGCTACCCCGTCAAAGCTACGAATGTGGCGCTTTTAATGCGCTCGTGAGGCGATGGTGATACGCTCTAAAACCACGGCGATCGGGCGCGACCTCGCTACGGAAGTTTTGGACATGTTCAAAACTTCCGTAGCGAGGCCGCCGACCATGGCGATGGTGGCGATCCTCCGCGCTTCTGAACCGCTCAAGATACGATGGAGAAGATTAAAAGCGATCAAGCCACGATCCGCCGCGCTTTGTCGATTTTTGATGATCGTAGCGGAATCGCCGTCTAGTACGAGATGGGGGTATTAACGCAGGCAAGTCGAAGCGGTTTTGCCGGTTGCCATAGACTTTACACGTGAAGGCGATTCGCTTGGCACTGAGCCAGATTCGGCGAGCTCGCTCGGTCCTCCCGTTTTATCCTCTTCATAGCCTATAGGGTATTTCGGCGTTATCCTTCACAGGGTATTTGCTTGGACTAATTCCAGCTCAGGTTACAAGCTCTCATATAAATCCTTGACAACGAATTACCAAAATTATGATGCCCTATATCATCATACAATCTGAAGAAGACAGATGTAATGCATTTCTCGCCAATAAACTAGATATAAAGAGCGCAGATATACACAGCATGATAGTAGGGCCTACTAGATGGGCAACTGTCACGACTGTAGAAAACAACAAACAAAGAAACGCCCACATATCACACCATATTCACTTAGCTACATCAAAAAATAATGTTTTCTGAAATATGTATTGTGAAAAAACCCACCAAAATTCACTGCCTTTATATTGTTGTGTATTATGCTTCCTTGTGCACTGAGCCGTTATCGCTACGTGTAATCAGGGAGGTGATAACCTCCCTGGGGGGCGTTTCATCAACGAGTTCGTCGGAGTTTTCACCGAGAAATTTGCTATCAGCCAATCAGACCAAGGATTTCATTAGCTTTTAACAGTTGTCAGTGTAAATCCTTGCGTCTGATTGGCTGATAGCAAATTCGTCGGTGAAAACCTCCGACGAACTCGTTGATGAAACGCCCCCCTGGTGTATAATCCCGCTATACGATCTAAAGAGGTTAGGTGGTGTCCCGGGGTGGTGTCCGGCACAATCTGCCCGTCTTTCATGTCCTTTGCGCAATTTACCTGGAGTATAACATTATTGAGAGAAGGTAGGTCTATATCATACTTTGCAAAATGATATTAACTCTATATACAGCCATGTTATTTTAGAATTTTATTAGTATTCAAGTCTAGAGTTAAGGATTGTGATTGATATCTTAGTTTGAAGAAGTCATGGTCACGAACATGACAATGTGTTAATTCGAGTTATGTCTGAAGACGGCAATACAATGTAGCGTTGATGTTACTGGACTTATTACCTTTGGCTGGTTTGATGTACCCCATATTCAAGTAATTTTTAGAGTTATGTTAATATCATTTGCATGCATGTTTGAATGTGATGAATTTTATACTTATGGTTATGGAATCATTACTTCTATGTCAATGTATATTTTTGTATATAATGAGATGTACATTTGTGCAATTCGACCTTTGGTCGCCGGTCAATTTTTTAATAAAGACGTTTTCAATCATCAATCATTGCTTTTGTACACTGAGGGAATCAAACGGACGACATTTTAGATGTTATAAGATGCAGGATGGTATACTTGTTCCCCTTTCCATAGACTGCACTTACTCAATTTTGGGATATTTTCTCATCACGTAAAAAAAGACGAAAAATTATGATACGTAATTATATTAACCAAAACATTCCAATAAATCACTAACGAGACCAATATGTAATGTGCGGGAAAAAAACAAAACACCGGAATGGACGCACTGAAAAAGACAAGGCTTGTATGAAGTGGCCCCTCTGAAGAAGAACATAACAGAAAAAAACAAAAAACAAAAAGAAGTGCGGAAACCCACTAAAGAGACTATGGGGTATAGACCCCACTGACATTGTATTTTTGACATGTTTGACATTTTTCTTGTATGCTATGTGGCGGCAATGTGTTGAATTAGTCTCATGTCCATACAGAACATTCCCCAAGCTGATGAAATAAAATTCAACGAACTGCGCCAGAAACATGTCTTTCCTACAGTAATGTTAGTTTAATCCAAAGATTTTAATGAATGGTTTGCATCACTGCATGTCAAATTATTTTATCAGATTTAAATGGGAAAATGGTCATTGCTACTAGCTCTAAATTCAGATTACAAAACCCGTAGTAGTAATGACCTCTTTCCCATTTAAATCTGATAAGATAGGGCAGTTTGTTCCTGTAGGCCTACAGATCGGTTAACCTTGCGAGAAATAAAAGAAAGGCATCCGTTACTTCCACGTTTCGGATAATTTGACATTTACTGCTAACTTTCCAAAATAATATCATAGAAGTTATATGTGCACAATTATTGATTTCCCAGTATTTTTGACGCTTACTGTTTACTGTATACAAAGGGTTAACTACTTTGACATTTTAAAATACAATCTTGTTTGTGTAATTGTGACCACCTCATTGAAATGTAAAGGATGGCCGTGCTTGCATCGAAAAATCACGAGTCACATTCACATCTTACGTCCTTTCGCGAAACGGATCACTCAAGTCAATAGTGTCGAGTTACATTTGATTACTAAAAAAAAAAGCCAAGACACAATAACCACATGCTGATATACTGTATCCCATCAACGAGTGTTCACTTATGACGATGACGTTAAACGAATTTATGTAAATTGTCATTGACAAAAGACTAATGAAAAAAAAGTATAACGCATGGGAGCAGGGGGTATGATTATGGGGGACACAATTTACACTCATATGCACACACAAGTGGTATGTGTTGTAGAGCCATGGCTATAAACATACATTCCCATACCAGCAAATCAAACATACACATACATAAAAACGCTTAGTATCGTAAAGAATTATTGTCATCGTGACCCTTGGCTTGTTTAGCCTCATCTTTCCAGATCTGGAGAGTAGCACCGAATTTGCAATACGACAATAAACATCGATTCAAAATGGCCTTTTATTAATTCTTATTTACACGTATTTACACGCAGCAAAGAGGCACAAAGAGGGGCGCTATACGGAATACCATGTATAACGCAGCTGTTGCAGATTCTAAGGGTATCACATCGTTGAAAATGAAAAACTTGTAATAGGGGTGCATTTAGAATTGTGGATAGTTCCTGATTTTTTTTTCTCGTCGTACATGTATATTGTTTTGGTTAAAAGTAGCGTTTTTGTTTCGGTAAATACAATTTTCATCAGGAAGGAACTTTTGTCTGTGAGATTGGGCTATGCTACACTGAAAAAAAAGTTAGCAGCATCATAGAAACTATCTTAAATATAAAGCACTTCATTCTTATGAAATGAAGAAAATTTCGGCACATTTTAATAAATATGCCACAAAAACAGTAATTTGAATAAGTCAAGGCCATTTCCTCATCTTTATAAATGTAAAGTCATTATAAAAAGTAATGTTCTTGGGATATTGTGTTTGGCACGGAGACAATTACGTCTCCTCTTTTCGAAAATCAGCTCGTTACTTTCTTGGAAACTGTCAATTGTCCACCTAAATGGGCGATTTTTAATATCCAGAATAACGAATTTTTGAACGCTAAAGCTTCAAGGCTACATGCATTGAATTTTCTTTGTTTAGACGGTTACATTTCGTTATTCCGAAGGTTCGTTAATCCGAATTGATATAAGGTTCTTTACTCCGAAGATTCGTTGACCCGAAAATGAAATAAGGATCGTTATTTCGAATTAAGGTTTGTTAATTCAAAAAAATGGAAAAAGGTTTGTTATTCCAAAGGTTTGTTAATCCGAAAACGAAATGAGGTTCAGCAGTACATATCTTTCTTTTTTTTTTCGAAAATAAATGGAATGTTACGTCACATTTGTTACATAATTCATAAGCATCTGTCTGTCAAATGATTTTTACCACAGGGCAGCACAACATACGGCATATCTTTCACGTTGTACTTACCACGTCGGCAAGAACTGATAGTATTCACGAGGATGACTCCTCGTCATGGATTACAGCCCGTAACTATTGGGATAGGCCTATGTGCACTTTGGACAATCTTTGTGCTTGGTTTCCTTTATTATACTGGTGAGTATTTCCATTCTTTACTTTGTATTCTTTCCTTGAATCTATTTCAGTTTCAGTCTTAGGGGTTTTGTGTCTTTCATGTTTCTCTACTTGTACAAATTAAATCCTTTTGACAAACCAACGTTCACATCAAAATATGAATGAAATTAGTTATATAGTACTTAAAACTTCTCAGGTGTAGGCCTATACAATTTTGTGGGTTCGTAAGTACATGCTCTCTTTTCATTTTCAGATTAAC
Organism: Diadema antillarum; assembly: GCF_040938485.1. NCBI lineage: Eukaryota > Metazoa > Echinodermata > Echinoidea > Diadematoida > Diadematidae > Diadema > Diadema antillarum. Next base: position 518,723 of record NW_027271135.1, read on the forward strand.
AAACCTTTGGAAAAAACGTACCTGCGGAATAACGAATCTCATTTCGTTTTCGATATAACGAACTCTCGGAATATGAACCTCATTTCGCTTTTTTAGTTAACGAACCTTTGGAATAACGAAACCATTTCATTTCCGGATTAACGGACATCGCAATAACCTCCGATATTTTTTTCTTTATCATCATCATCATCATCATCGTCATCATAATCATCTCGATCACAATGCTTAGCTACTTTCGATATTGATATCATACGAACCGTAAATCTGTCAGCCATGTTAGCACTGGTTTATTTCTCTCATTGTATTTTAGAAGTATTTGCTTTCCCCTAAGAATCAATTTCATTCTTATGCCTCTGTACATGCATTACCTGGCAATGCTTCTTTTGGGAAGTTTTAAGTTATGAGGTCACAGGTAAAGGATCAAAGGTCAGCTTGAAATGCTATAATTACAATACTTACTAGTGATATTTTCTCTACACACCTTGATGTACGTACCTCAGAAATAACTCAATGTATACGCTCAATTAAACTTGGTGCATACATTACTGCCTTATGATACTGTAGGGAAAGATTTGTGTCATGGGTTCACAGATCAAGAGAAAGTGCAGAAGTTCTCCTACTTTGTCCATATTTTGGAATTGGCTCAAAGTTTCGTCATCAAAAATTGGTGAATTACCAGACAGTGATTATTTGGTGAGTCATTGTCTCACATTGGCAAGATGTTCTGTAAATCTATTGGAAGAATAATTCGCTATCATAACAGAGACATACCAGTCGCCATAGGAACGTTTCTAGCTTTTCCTTTAGTTTAGTCCCAATTGCTCCGAAACTTTTTCTCAACATTCAATCTCTAATGGGATCTCTAAGCTCAAAGAAGAATGAAATTCAATGTATATCTGAAAATTTTCAAACTTTTGGTGCTGCAATCGCTGGATGAGAAGATTACGATACTTTTTAATGTGTAAGGCAATACAGAAATCAGAAAGAAAATTGAACATATTTTCATTTTTCTAGCATGACGAAAGAGCATTAACTTGCCTCTTTCATAAAGCAGGGTGGGGGTGATATTACCCTTAAATAAGTCAATAACAAGTTAAAGGGGATGGCTAGTAACTTATCAGCAGGAATGCTGGGGGATAATTGTCCCAATTCTTGTGAGATTCATTTAAGAGTGCATAATATATTTATTGTTGTGTGAAAATTATTTGCTTCAGAACGGTCTCATATTCAAGTGGTGTGCAGTTTAATGCCCCGTCACTGTACAGGCATGCTAACCTGGAAGCATTAATTTGCACATTACTTGAATATGAGACCATTCTGAAGCAAATAATTTTAACACAACAATACATAAATGTACTCTTAAATGAATCCCACAAGGATTGGAACAATCATCTCCCAGCATTCCCACTGATTCCCACTGATCAGTTACTAGCCATCCCCTTTAAAGAAATGTTTACTCTTCGTAAGAAAAGACATTTTGTGGAATTCTCTTTACCGCACAGATTTTCATTATGTTATCGTTTTCTATGCGTGACGTCACGAACTATAGTAGTCTTCGCATCCAGCGATGGCTGCTGAGAAACTTTAGATATTCATAACTTTTCAACAGATGCTCCAATTTTCCTGCTGCATTTTACGGAATACTCAATCCACATGCACATAGTTTGGTTTCATTCCCTTTATACTTAAAGCTCGTTTTTGAGTAGGTCCAATCATATTTTTGGAACCTTTTCTAAACTTTATAAGCTCGCGATGTTCTGTATTAGTAATATTCTATCATACACCCAAGCTGGATATCAGATATCATTCCATTTTGTAATATTTCATGCATTTTTAATAAGAGAAATGTGAATATAAACTGATTTCGACTGAATTAGAAACAGTTGCTGGAAGTATTAAACAAGTAGGAACAAGGAGACCTATCTGTGGTGGAAATACTTTCCTGGCTGTATCATTATATAATATCAACATGAACTTTGGGAAAATAGATTGCATCTTCATTGTCTACAACGTGTTCGCCTTTTGGCAAACAACTTGATTATTAATCAGGCTTATTCTTCTTTCCTCAGATGGGGCGTCATGCCCTAGACATATATGTGGTGCTCAGACCGGACCGAAACCTATCATCCAGACTCCCGAAAGCATGGCAAGGGTAATTATTATTCATTTCATTATGAATTGAAATAAAAGAACAGTAGATCTAGGCATTTGCAATCTCTTGTCAACAGAAATAAAACCCTTAATATTTCTTGAACAATATTGACGATATCATGGACTCTCATACTATAAGTTATTTGTTAAATGCTGTCATAACTATAGCATCCTTTTAACCCCCCTTCCCTTTACTTTGTTTTCCCTTTCAAATGTGCCACCGACTACCAGAAAACAGAAAAAAATCTATTCCTTCGTGATGGTCCTTGACATTGAATAAGAAAAAAAAAAACCCGAAGCAAAATAAAAAACCCTGTCTCACACCTGGACTATGATAGAAGTCTAACTTGTGCCACACGATACTCTCTTGGTAAAGCCGTCTGCATGCTATACATATACGGGTGGCGTAACACTGTGGTGAAATCGACAAAGAATGGTGAAACGAATACGAAATTTCACATTTTGGACCAAATTTGTCCCGAACAAGGCCAAAAGCATATCAGCACCCGAGCAAGCACAGAAAATCACACGATGGCACCAGAACTACACACGAAAGTCACACGAAGATGTGAATCTTTAGCTAGAAGTTTTCCCGAAGGATACACGAAGGAAACACAGTGGACACACGAAGACTTTGCCCAAGGCTCATGAAGTTGCTGCTGGAGCGAGAAAGTCCACCGGCAGTTATACGATGGCTCGCTGCTAAAGATGCCCTCATGAATGGCCCGATGTACTTGAATCATCTGAGGCGAATCTGAACATTTCCTCGTCTTGGGTTGTCTTGTAATTGCCGAAGATTCCTACAATCAATAGGATGATTCTCCTGGTACTATCGGATGCAGACCAAGCCTGTCTTGACCTTCTATAAACTGCTATTATATCAACACTTTACAAACTCTTCTTTTCTTTTTCTTTTAAAAAGAAAGTGCCCAATGATGGTTTTGTCACTTGCTGACCCTTGACATAAATGTGTACAGGGTTGGACCAGCCACTGCTTCCTCTGGAAAGCTGTTGCAATTCTTTATGGTTCTCCTTTATCGTCTGTCCATCTTTGGAATAATGTGCCGACTGAATCAAATTGACTACAGTGTTATTTTCTCAGCTGCCGTAGAGATAGGTTCAACTCACCTAGTTCTGATGAGGTTGGCATATACAGTACTTGCTACAATATTAGGTGTTGCCCTATTCCATGACAGTAACCTCGAGACCCTATTCAAGCTCCTATATCGACATTTTGTTACTCTAGAACTACAGTAAGCCTAGTTTCCTGCTATGCGTTTACACTCAATATGGAAATATTTGCCTTAAAGGGAAGCTGTTGGCACTCAAGTGCAAAATACGTACATGCCACAGTTTTGGTACATTTTCTCTTCATCTTGTATTTTGGTTGTTTAAATGAAATTTATTTTCATGTCGCATTGTTCTATCTCTTTCTGTTTCTTAGAACCTTCCCGTTCGCCCCATTTATAGGATAATGACCTACGTCTTCAAGTGTTTTTCTGATCCCTCTATCTAAATTCATTATAAAAGTATAGTGATACAATTCTGACGTTCGAACTTATGACAGCAGTACCCCTTAGGCATGTTAGGACTTCTGGCGTTTTCATGAAAGATATCTAACATTTTCAAGTTCTTATGTGCCACTGTCAGGGGACATTGTGTTGCCTATTAGCTGTAAAGTCAGCAATGGTCATTATAAAATGGGTTCAAGAATGTAGCCAATTGGAAGCGCTGAAATGAGTCACGTGTGCGTGTATTAATTTCTCACTAACATGCACGGCCTGACGTCACAATGTTTACACTAGCAGTGCGCACTCAATTAGTGCGTCGCGCGCTACTATACGCGCTGTCAATCCCGTAAACAACTTCTAGTTCGGGCTGCCGGCCGGCCTATGTGTGCATAACATGTGTGGTGTACGTATACTCTTATACGTACATGTGCGGGATTTCTGAGTGCGACGTGCGTAAATGTTTGGGACGAACATCTTCGGACATCTTGACTCTTGAGCGAGTGCTACATGTAGCTGACTGGTATTGACCCACAAAGGTACGTGAAAAATGCTGTTAGTTTTCGACCCATTTTATAAAACAAATGATGCACAGGATTATTTCCTGGCGTTTCACTCTCGGGTATTTACAATGTAGTCCAACATGCACTCGGCTTCGCCTCGTGCATGTTTCACAATTGTAAATACCCTCGAGTGCGCTACATCTCCACTAACGCACTCTATCCTATGCATCATTTGTATACTATCACATTGAGATTACGTCATTTCATTCCTGTTGTATACTTGATCTGTAGTTTCATGAGAAGGGATTACTGGTGGTGTTATATCAGTTCAGGCCGAAAATATTGTCATATATTATCCACTTCCTATTCTTCACAAAAATTTAATGAATTTCCACTTCTGTTCTGCAAAATTATATCTTGAAGGAAACCTCACCAGGAGTGAAAGTGGAAGACACACAGGCAGCTCGTCAAGAGATCTTGCAGAGAGAATGTCTGCGGAGAAACATCAGCACCTCCCCGCACCTCGCACAGACCTGCGACCTCTTCAAGGTCCTCCCAAAACAGCGGACGCTACTTCTCTTCGTCCCCAAGTGTGGCGGCGTGGTCTGGGCTAGACTTCTCCTCAGCGTTAACGGCTATAAACCCATCGACGCCAACATGAGCGCGATGGAATGTGTCACCTTACTAAAGAAGCATTTTCAGTTTTTGTCACAGATAGAAAAAGCTAGCAAAAAGAAATTCTACGCTTCAAACTTTAAGAAGGTTATATTCGTGCGTAATCCTTTCACTCGTCTTTTGGCTGCGTTTAGGGAGCGACTGGAGACTTTTCCCAATATAAATCTTAATCAGCGCCGTAAACACAACAAGAAAATCTACGTGAAATACGGAAATCACTCTAAAGACGAAATGCCAAATAAGTTGGTAAAAAGTGAAATGTACAATGTGACATTTATAGAGTTTATCGACTATTTCTTGGACGGGAATTACGATATTCACTGGCAGGACGTGTACAAGATTTGCAATCCTTGTCTAGGTTACGATTTCATTGGAAAAATTGAGACATATATTGAAGATGTTATAGAGGCCCTGAAACTCATGGGTGTGGATTCTAGATTCCATCCATACAAGAAACTCCACGCTTCGAATAGCAGCGATGACGCCATCATGAAAAGATATTATGACACGCTCTCTGATGAGCAGTTTGAAAAAGTGAGAGAGAGGCTGTCCATCGACATGGCGTATTTTGGCTACGATATGCCGGAGAGCATACGACGGGATCATGGTTTAGATCTAACTTATCAAAATAAGGCAAATCTCCTTTAGTTTTATTCGATTTAATCTAATTTCATTTCACAGCATTACCATACGGTGTTGAGCATAGGCCGATTCAACGCCAACATGCACAGCTAAATCATAGGTTCTGCATCCTCACTCCCGCACCCTGCCCATTATGATACGTTACTGCTGGCTACCACACTGACTTGAAGAAACTTGGAATCGCGCCCTCTAGACTATAGCCTATGATGGAGAGATAAAAAACAAATTAACCATCAACAAGTGTCAAATAACACCCAAGCTCAAATCGGTCTGTGGAACGCCCGTTCTATCAGCAACAAGTCAACGTGTATCAGTGATTTGATACAGGAATGCAATCTTGACGCTCTAGTTATCACAGAGTCTTGGCTTACTGGTGATCACAGGGATGACCATGTTTTAGCCGATCTTAAGCTTTCACTTCCAAATTGTAGCATCTCACATTGTCCTCGCAAGGCTTCCAAAGGAGGAGGAATCTGTGTCATCCACCGTTCTTCTGCTTGCATCTCTTTGAATGATGCAAAGACCTTCTCATTGTTTGAGCTCATGGACTTTAACATCAGATTCTCACCCGCATCTGTTCTGAGGGTCTATGCCATCTACAGGCCACCACCATCTTCTCAAAATAAGCTGACCTATAGCATGTTTGCTTCTGAATTCTTCACTCTTCTGGAGTCAGCGGCCATTACTGAAGCCTGCCCAGTCATAATCGGTGACTTCAACATCCATGTTGATAATAGCTGTGACAGTCATGCAAAATCTTTCTTAAGCTCGTTGGAATCGCTCGGGTTTCAACAACATGTGAAGGAAGCTACTCATCGAGCGGGTCACACCTTGGATTTGATAATTTCTAGGAAAGTTGATGATACAGTTTCCTGTCTCAACCTTATTTCTGGTTTACCATCTGATCATTCTATGATCATCACAACCATAAACACTACGGGTTCAAAAAATCCTAGGAAGCGCATTACCTTTAGGAAGCTGAGAAGCATTGACATCAGCTCCTTTCGGCAGGACATCAACACTTCTTCAATTGGGTCTTCACTTTCATCTCACCTTTCCACGGCTGTCGACGTGTATAATGAGACCTTGATTCAACTACTTGACAAGCATGCTCCCGCTGAAAGCAAGGTCATTACCATTAAGCCGTATGCACCATGGTATAATGAAGAGGTTAGGGAGGCTAAGAGGTGCAGGCGGCGGGCAGAGCGTCGAATGGTTAAATCTGGACTTTGCATCCATAAACAATTGTACAAGAAGGAATGTGAAGCTTACTACAATATACTGTTCGAAGCCAAATCAAAGTACCTCAAGTGCGAGATCAAGGAATCAAATACCAAGCAGTTGTTTGAGGTAGTGAAAAGGTTGTCGACCCCTAATCGTTCCGCAGCGCTTCCTGATCACTCTTCTGATGAAGACCTAGCCAATAACTTTGGGGAGTTCTTTGAGAACAAGATCAGCTCGATTGTTTCTTCTTTTGATGATTCTTCTCATGAATTCTCCTGTGTGCCTGCACAACCTGGGATTTCACCTGACTGCAATCTGTCAGAGTTTGATCCTGCTCCCGAAAGCCGAGTGAAATCCCTCATTAAATCGCTATCCTCAAAGTCTTCCAGCTTGGATCCAATCCCCACATGGCTGGTAAAGGCATGTCTCGATGAACTTCTGCCTCTTATGACACAAATCATCAACCTCTCTCTTTCCTCAGGAGTGGTTCCTGAGCAGTTCAAGACAGCACATGTGGTACCTTTATTAGAGAAACCTGATCTTGAACGGAATGATTTAAAGAACTACAGGCCTATCGCTAACTTACCATTTCTTAGCAAGGTCCTTGAGAAACTTGTTGCAGCTCAACTCAGGACTTATCTGGATGAAAACAGCTTGTTTCCACCTCATCAATCGGCTTATCGTCATTTTCATTCTACTGAAACTGCTCTGGTAAGAGTCCTTAATGATCTTCTGCTTGCTCTGGATAAGGGTCAGGAAGCTGTCCTCATTATTTTAGACTACTCCGCTGCGTTTGATACACTAGATCATCACAGTCTCCTTCATCGTCTAGAGTCTGATTATGGTATCAAAGGAACTGTTCTCCATTGGATAGAATCTTATCTGGAGGGACGCAATCAGGAGATTCTTGTTAATGGCACTCGCTCCAGACCCTTTTCCCTTCCTTACGGGGTCCCTCAAGGATCAGTTGTAGGACCCCTGATGTATATCCTGTACACAGGTCCTTTGGGAAGACTTATCAACTCTCATCATGGAATGCAACATGCAACCTACGCTGATGACACTCAAATATACCTCATCATGAGCTCATCATCTTCATGAGGGGGCGATGCTCAGACTCTCCGCCTGCATCAATGATGTGAAGAGATGGTCATTTGAGCATAAGCTGAAGCTTAATGAGCTCAAAACTGAAATGCTTCATCTGTCATCCAAGTTCCGTAATACAGACCGCCTGCCATCTCTTAACTTTGAATCTGGAAGCATTTCTTCGTCAGAGCATATTCGAGACCTCGGGGTTATTCTTGACAAGAACCTGACTCTTAATCACCAAATTAAAAGTATATGTCGATCCGCCTCATGGGGTGTATGCAAAATCGGAAAGATAAGGCGATATCTCGATAAGTCATCCACGGAACGATTAGTCCATGCCTTCATCTCATCACATTTGGATTACTGAAATGGTCTCCTTGCTGGTCTCCCGTACTCCAACATTGCACCCCTTCAACGAATACAAAACACTGCAGCCAGACTTGTCACTCGAACTAAAAAATCAGATCATATCAGCCCAATCTTACAGTCCCTTCACTGGCTACAGATCCAAGACAGAATCATCTTCAAAGTTCTCCTTCTCATTTTCAAAATCAACCACAACCTCGCACCACCCTACCTTCAAGATCTTGTTTCTCTCCGCTCTGCATCCACATCCTCCACAACCAGACGTCTTCGTTCCGCCACCACTGCCAATCTTCAGTTATCCTCTGGACCTCGTACCAACGCACGTTATGGTGATCGTGCCTTTTCCTCTCTTGCTCCTAAACTATGGAACAATCTTCCCGTCAGCATCCGACAAGCCAATACACTAGATTCATTTAAGTCAAATCTCAAAACATATCTCTTTAGGAAGTGTTATCTGTGTCGGTAGTGTACTAGTATTTGTAATTGTTGTCATATATATGATTGTTGCTGTACTTATATGTGGATTGCTTATTGTTTTCTTCTTCACTCGTTCTCTATCTTTGTTTTTCCCCAGCGCTTAGAAATATGATATTAAGCGCTTTATAAATGTTATGTATTATTATTATTATTTTGATATTATTATGGTGCCGGTGATCAAACGGTTGCAGGTCGTTATCCAGAATCTTTGTTGTTTTGAAAATGAAATAAGGTCTACTAATACGAAGGTTCGTTATTCCGAAGGCTCGTTATTCCGAAGGTTCGTTATTCCGAATGTCCTTAATGAGAAAACGAAATGAAAATATTCGTGATTCCGAAGGTACGTTAGTAAGCACCCTTTTTTTCATTTAGGGATTAAAGAATATTTGGAATAGCAGATTTTTTTTTCAATTACGGATATACGGACCTTATTTCATTTTTGGATTAACGAATGTTCGGAATAAAATATCATAATTATATCATTTCGGAATAACAAAAATTCGTAATAACGAACATCATCTATGATTGTACTAAGCTATAATTACCGGAATAACGAACCTTATTTCGTTTTCGCAGTAAAGAACCTCCGGAATAACGAACATCGCCTATGATTGTAACAAACTTTACTGGCCTGTTAACACAGGAATATCAAAACGTATCAAAGCTCTATAAGAGATGAGAAGTTTGACAATCCGGGAAATAGATATTATTCAAACGTTACTTCTATCACAGGTACTATATCTGGATAGATACTAGAGCATGACAAAAAAAGTTAGAACAAAAAATTTTGTAAAAGGTTTCATCTATTTTCTTTCAGTCAAAACACAGAAAATGTCAGGACAATCTATGTCCTTTATTCCGCTTAATATGGGGGTCTTGGTTACCACACACTAAGAGCAGTGATAAACAACCCATGCTAGTGTAATTTTTTTGTTCTTTTGCTAATGATAAATGAAAAGATAATATACCATTGACTTTGCAGTTTCATTGTATACAAGTTGCTAGGCTCGTACCACGCAAAATACTATTTACATAATATAATACATTTTGTTTGGAATTGCTTTAACGGGATGAATTACAATATCTTGTTGAATTCCACGAGTGTAAATTTGAAAATGAAATAATTTGGAATAATCTCAATATATTACATTAAAATACATTATTGTGTAAACAAAAACCGCAAGAAAAAAAGTGATGTAATAGCTATACAAACCATTTATTAGAATAAATAATTAAAATTATCTTCTGCAGGATCAATGACATAATGTAAATGAATTATCTTTGCGCTATGTTTTGATATCCTTCGAGAAAATTCTTGTCAAATTTCACATATTTCTTTGTACTTTTAATTGAAAGCAAGTAAATAAAGTTTATATCAAATTGAATATAATATGTGAAAACTTAAACAGCTACTCTAAGGTTTGAAGTGTGATAGCAATCGGTGTCAAAATTGTGGCAATCAACTTATGCAAGAAGAAAGATTGACTTCCTTCTTTCTTTCTTTTTTTGTTAAATGGAAATCTGTGACTTTTTTTTGTCGTTCCAGAATAAAAAAAAGGTTCTAAAATCGATTTGATGAATTAAGAATTATTTCTCATCCAGCCTAAGTTACACTTTTGACAATTAGGAAATGCTGCCTCTTTCAGAAGCGTAAATGTTTGAAACATTTCGTTTAGATTTTATTCTTTTACGACAAAACAAAGAAATGCTTTTCATTTTTTTTTCAGCTGCTCTTGCATGAAATGAAGTTTCAATGAAAATTTAGTTGAATGGGAGATCACATGAGATAACATGTAACTACTCTCAAAAAAAAAAATCGAGTGAAAACGTTCAATCTGTTGAAGGAGTGAATAACAGATAAGAGTGAATTTTGAGTGAAATTGGAGCGAATTTTGAGTGAAATTGGAGCGAATTTTTTGTGAAAATGTTCATTTTCACTCATTTTAGAGTGACCTCAGGGATCACTCCAAAATCTTTGAGTGATCCCTGAGGTCAGTCTAAGATTAGTGAAAATGAACATTTTCACTTAAAATTCACTCCAATTTCACTCAAAATTCACTCTTATCTGTTATTCATTCCTTTAAGAGTGAACATTTTCACCCGATTTTTTAGAGAGTACAGTAACGAAGCTCAAACACTCTCGTATTTTGCTGCATTGTCGACATTTAAATACATTCTAGCAAAATAAAGCGATTTCATTAGCTGTCAAATCAACTTAGATATCCAAAATGGAGAAAAATGCCAATAGGATATGATGTTTACAGTGCAGCTGATATGAATCTTCAAATGATATTTGGTCTTCTCACAATTTATAACATAAAGATTATCATAATATCATATTAGTTTACCTCAAAACCATTCAATTTCCCCCTCTATCGTCAGAATTTTAGAGAGATCTGATAAGTAATAAATATTTGGAAGATTAACAAGAATAAGATATGGAGAGAACACTATACAACGAAATAACAATCTTGTGAATTGTTAAGTAATACTATTCATCTTTTTTTTGATGTAACTCTGCTAGCACAACAGGATACTGAAAATGAACTTCTAACATTCTGATTCCTGTTTGTAGTGTGGTTGTAGCTGTTTTTATTAGTATTATTTTTAGTTTTGAGATTTTTTTTAAGCCTGCGAAAAGTAAAAGCAAGATTAGATGAAGATGTTTTGCACCCGATATCAAATATTCTGTGAATCTAATGGCTTGGATTTGTAATGGGGATAGAAAGACAGACAGACAACACACACACACACACACACACACGCACACTCAAAATCTATAGATTTTTCGCCCGTTCCTCCTCTGATATTTTTGCCTCTATTGGAATTTTACAATTTTAGAGAGACCTCAGTAGTTGAATATTTGTTTCGTGAATATTTGTTTCGTTAAGATTAAGAAGATGAAATACTTGAGAGAATTCTATAATGAAATACCAATCTGAAGTAATACGATTCATTTCTTTTTTTATGTAACTCTGCTAGCAAAACAACCTAATGAAAATCAACCTCTTACAGTCTAATTTCTGTTTCCGTCCGTGGATGTATGTGTGGTTCTATCATTAAATCTTCATTTAGTATAGGGAAAATAAAAGCGAGATTGAACAAACATGTTTTGCAGCAGATATGAAACATTCTGTAAATTTGATGGTTTAAGAATTGGGACGAAAAGACAGAGAGCTAAACACGAACAGACACTAACACACACGCATACACTAGAAATGATACACTAAAAATGATTTCATGAAGCAGTTTTTCCGACAAAGTTGTAGGATAAATTTGCTCTCAGCCAATCAGATGCAAGTATTTTCGTAGCAAGTAACAGTCTGTAAAAAAATATATCCGACCAAAATGCTTCATGAAATGCCCCCCCCCATATCAGATTTCTTGTCCGTTTCTTCTCTGATGTTAGCCAGTTCTTATCCACTTACGAGTTGATGAATTGAATGAGCTTTCTGTTCTCGATCTTCTTCATCAGTGCTCATTGCAGAATTTAAATCTGAAAATATGCTAAATATCCTTGCCATTTTATTCAGAATAATTATATCACTGTTCTTTTACATTTCAACTTAATCTTGTCCAAAAATTGTCGCGTTTTACTGAAATACAACATAACTATTTATTTCTCTAACTACAAATATTCTTCTATCCAGTTTGCGTCAAGATGCCAATAATATATTCAATGACTTTTACCCTCTCCTGTTTGTTCCACTAATGTATGTATATCTTACGACTTCAAAGGAAGTTACATGCTCCTGTGAAATTGACATGTCTGTTTTTCCTATTAATACTTTTGCGATGACACATGTCATCATTGAGTATAAGGGCCATTCATCCGTATTTAACTCAATTTCAAAGGGTTGTTTCTTGTTCCCTCTCTCTCTCTCTCTCTCTCTCTCTATATATATATATATATATATGTGTGTGTGTGTGTGTGTGTGTGTGTGTGTGTTTGAGTGTGTGTGTAATAGTACTAGTTTGTTCACACAGTATACCATACCACACCACACTGTACCACTTATGTATCAATTGTTGCAGACTTACATGTTACTAAATCAAGTTTGAGTTCAAATTTATTTCATTAGAATAATGTGTTTGAATTACTCTTTGTACGTCAAAAAAAAAGGCAAAATGTTATTGTGTAATTGTAGCTCAGTTAGGTTTGTTTGTTCTATAGTTAACACAAACTGGAAATAAATTTAAATCTAATCAAGACAAATCAAATCAAATCAAATCAAATTTCATCCAAATAAGATACAAACGCAGGAAGCAAATGGGCCATATCACTTGCAAATCATAAATGGGAAACATCAGACATTGGTGAACATTTATTTACATGCCCCGCAAATAATGAACATGTTTTCCCGACCCCCCTTCCTCAAAAAAAAAAAAAAAAACCCTCACACACACACAAAGCACGTGACTGTTACATTCATCAGTCACATACAACATTAACATATTTTTGTGAAACACTTGCATCCTTTTTTGTATAAAACGCACACTTCTGTGTTAAAAGTTTGATTTATACGCCGAATGCACAATATACATGGAGATTTTGGCGCCGCTCGCTCACGAAATTGCTGCTGGAAGCGGTCAAACAATGGCTTAAGATGCCCTCACGAATGACCCGAAGTTTATACAATCAGAGCCGAATTTAGATATTTCCTTTGTCCTGTACGTGTCCATCTTTGCTCAATTCCGGAAGAGTGTGACACCTGCATTAATAGCCATGGACGTGCGGCACCTCACTGATTATACGTAGCACACACGCAGCCGAAGAACTTCTGCCGAAGGATGAGTCTACGATTCCATGCAAAAATTCGCTGAGGGCAATTCTATTCTCACTGATTCTAGCGTGCCTGCATAAGTCTTGGTTTTCGAATGTATCCTGGTGAGCAGCGAATGAACATCGATTAAATCTGGCCAACCTTCTCTCCCCACGCAAAGCAGGTCGTCAAGAAAAGGTAAATTACGAACAGGTATGATGCAGGCCCGTAGCCAGGGGGGGGGGGGGGGGGGGGGGTGCGTCGGGTGCGTACGCACCCCCCCCCCCCCCCCCAAATTCTGAAAGGTCCACTTTTTCATAATAACGGTTTTTAGCAATTCTCAAGATAACAATCCAAATAAATATAAAGACACATTATATGCTACGTAAATGTGGAAGAGTACGTTTAACAATGTTTAAAATAATTGTACGAAACCCTTTTGTCGTATGAACCATCGGATCGTCCCCATGCACACAAACACAAATGTTATGTATCAATTTGTGCGAGCTATTACATATTGAAAACTTTCGGTCATCTGCGAAGCCGCGCTTCCGCGCGAACGCTGCAACACGTAAAACGGGTCAAAAATCGACGCATTTTCCACAAAATCTGCCATAACTTTTAAACTGTTTAAGAAGCAAACTTGGGCCGCCCGGATTCTAAAAGTGGACACTTTAGGGATTATTTATGTGTATACATCTTTATTGTAACATTTGTAGCAGTGACGCAAATTAGATCAGAAAAGTACCTTATGAGTAGAATTGTCTATGGCGAACAGTCCAAATTTGACGAATTTGAGCATATTTTGCCGTCTTGCAATTCTTCCAGACGGGATATCTTGAGAACGGAAGATCGCACAAACTTGGGGCGCACGGTTTCAGAAAGTAGAGGTTCTGCCCATTTTTGTGACATAAGAATCTTGTCCATTGATTGAGCAGTCCTGACGCAAATTTGCAGTAAAGCTAGACTACCCATTCACAATTGCTGTCATAGGGAACGTGTACAATCCATACAGAACTATCACGTGACGAGACTACCAACGAAAATTTGAGCCGTTGACCTTCACTGTCTGCCGTTGTCAGCAGTGTGAATTCCTGTGATATCAAGCTTTTGTTTCTCGCCAAATATCATTTTCAACGCAATATCCAGATACAGTTGTATGTGAGACATTATCTAGATACGTAGCAGCCTTATTGACAACATAACTGTTAAGTTTGGGAGCAAAAACGACCAAATACATTCCACATTCCATCTCATTTTTCGATGATGGCTGTATAGTCGGACTGGTGCATTTCCTTCGGAGGTGGTAATAATGTAAGTAGTTGCAACGGTCACCTTGCCACCTGCTGTCTGCAATCGGGCGCTTATATACACGTGTTGTACACAGGTAATCAACTGAAATAATGTTGTAAAGGAATGATAAGGTCATAGACTATATTATTTCAACTGTAGATTTAACCCGATTTCTGTCGCCTACACACACATTATGCCATCATGTCAACGGAAGTGTTTCCGCAGGAGTTGTTCCGATGGAAGCACAAGTACCAAACAAAACCCCCCAATGAACGTCTGTCTACTGCAGCGGAAACAATAAAACAGTGTGATGCAGACATGTTTCCAAATGTTTTTACATTGCTAAAAATATGCTGCACCATCCCCACAACCAGCTGCGAATGCGAGAGAAGCGCCAGTGCCTTACGCAGACTGCACACCTATCTGAGGGCCAGCATGACACAAGACAGGCTGTCTGCTTTGGCACTCATGCATATCCATTACAACTTTGACGTTGATAACGAGAGGGTGGTGAAATTGTTCGCCAGAAAGCATCCCAGAAGACTGGAACTTCAAACAATGCTTAAAGACTAGAAAAAGACTAAGCGAAGATCACACTGCACAAGTGCACATTCAAAGGACCGGCAAATGCTCCCCTCTAACTCCTGCTATGTAATCATCATTTTCTATTTTTGATGATTACTTGCCTGTCTCAATATATTGTTGATTATTAGTTATACATTTTCTCATGTTGTGACAGTTCGATTGGTTCTCATTTTGAAGTGAGCCAAAACCTAAGAACATTCTCGCTTATAATTTCCAAAGAGTATTATGCAGGCACGCAAACTCAATTTAATTGTATTTCATTTAAATGTAATGGATAAGAGGGTATGAGAGAGAATGGAAAGTGCTGAGCTATGAAGTAAAATGGTAAAGTAAAAAGTTTGTCAGATAGTATTACAAAAGCCTGAATATTGCAAGAGCTCCGGAGTAAAAACAGTCAGTGAAAAACCCTATGTATGATAGCATTGTGAGAGCGTTAGACTGTATTGTGACGCATCGTTATTTAATTTACATTCTTTATTGATATATTTTCATAAATATCTCAGGTAATGAGTCGGATTGGATTACAATTCTCACTTCCAGCTTTGTAGAAGTCTGAGTCAACAGTATCACACAGTACTTCAAGACGCATTAGTACAAACGATTTCTTGAGCCTGCACCGTTTCAGGCTCTGTTCTGGATACGGCGGTAGAAACTCATTCTTTTTTGTTGTTTATTTTATCATTATTTACTAATCTCTTTTCTAACTTACAGGTAGCGGATTTCTTTGCAGGCCAAATTCGGAAATGTACTGTTGATTATTACTTATACATTTTCTCATGTTGTGACAGTTCTATTGGTTCTCATTTTGAAGTGAGCCAAAACCTAAGAACATTTTCACTTATAATTTCCAAAGAGTATTATGCAGGCACGCAAACTCATTTTAGTTGTATTTCATTTAAATGTAATGGGTAAGAGGGTATGAGAGAGAATGGAAAGTGCTGAGCTATGAAGTAAAATGGTAAAGTAAAAAGTTTGTCAGATAGTATTACAAAAGAAACTCATTCTTTTTTGTTTGTTTATTTTATCATTATTTACTTATCTCTCTTCTAACTTAAAGGTAGTGGATCTCTTTGCAGCCCAAATTCGAAAATGCCTAGAGACAGCTAGTAACCAAATATGCTACTATAATTTAATAAATACGAAATAACCATTCCAGTATGTATCTTAGTGTGCACAGTAAGATAGATCAAATCAAATAGGAAAACATCTGAGCACTAAGCCTGAGGTCTGAATTTGCACTCAACTTCTTCCAATGGCTAACGGATGTTTAATTTTTGAATTTCACTGACCTCCAAATTTCACAAAGAAAACCTTCTTAGCATGATGGTTAATATGACATTTGACTGATATTGGAGATGTTTGCGAATCGGATCTACTACCTTTAATATTATTAAATCTAAAATGATTATTTGAAAGTTCGGAAGTGCTGGAAATATCCTACCACAAGGAGGCAAAATATAAATGGTTCACATTTACAATTCATTTTGTTTTAAAAATTTTCTTATTTATTTTCGTTTTTGACAAACTCGCATACCAACGGCTGATATACTGTATAGTAAAGTGAATGTTTCATCTTCCAAACAGCATCCAATGGGATGGAAAACTCCAACTGAAAGGTGGACACCGTGACCATACTTGCTAAAGAAAACGCGTAATAGGGGTCGTTTTTTCTCACGGATTAGATGGAAAGTGTGATGTACGAGCGTATATAATCAAAGGGTATCAAAAAGGCCGAAATTTGGGAAAATGGTATATTGTTCAATCATGATGAAGTACTTCTTTAGGGTGCATGAAACATTTAAGGAATACTTGTTTTTAAGGCCCGAAAAAATCATATGATCATTACTCGTTTAGGGGCCATTTTGAAAGTCCATGTATGAGCATGGTGTCCACCTTTTCATTGTCGCTACCCCTCCCGGGACAGTATCAAAGGACCGTTTTGTTAATTAACGCAATCCCCCCTTCCTTTAAAAATCCTGGCTTCAGGCCTGCTAACGCGGGTATACAATAGAAAAAATAAAAGTTAAAACAACACCAGGAAAATCACTATTCTCAATTTTGCGGCGCGCTACGCGCGCAGAGTCTCGAACACAATTAAACTTTGCAACTTCCTGGCAAAATGAGTTTTTGCTATTTCCTAGATGAAATACCGTAACGCGATTGCATGCAACAGACAAAAATACAAATTTCCTTTACTTTAAAACGTCATTAAAACAGTCAAAATTCACAATTTGCGGCACGCTTCGAGCGCAAATTCTTATACAACTTTTGTAGTTCGGTCGTCCAAAGAATATATATATAATTGTGTGTGTGTGTGTGTGTGTGTGTGTGTGTGTGTCATCATTGGTATTGGTACCGAAGGTCCGTTTTTTTAGTGACCGCACCCCCCTTTGAAAAATCCTGGCTACGGGCCTGTGATGATAGCATTACTGTGGGTCAACAATATTAATCGCCTAAGAGAATTTTATGTCACGAGTACAGCAATCCCATTGAATCATAGGAACTAGAATGGGCATCCAAGAAGAGTCGATAATTGTTCCTTTCACTATTCTACTATTTCTAGCTGAACATAATATCTCATGTCCAATTATTAGGTGATCCGAGTATCCTCTCGGATCACCTTCTGTTTCTGTACGGATTCTTTCTTCTTCTTCTTTTTCTTTATTTCTCCCCAAAGTTGTGCAGAGGTTAGCTCAGAAAGTCCTCTTCCTATCAATTTCAAAATTATACCGTATATGTATCATGTCCCAAAGACGACAGATCTAATAAAATCATAGTGATCAGTCGACCGTGACGTCACTATGACGTCATTATATGAATTCAATTCAATTCAATTCAATTCAATTCAATTCAATCATAATTTATTTCCAATCATCGAAAATCAAAAAAAAAAAAAACATAGTACAAAGTATACATGTGTTGAAATAAGGTTCAAACGTTTGCAAAAGATTCATGTTATATATACGAGACAAATTATAGAACAACATATAACATGTACAATATTTAGGAAAAACACTGTATAAATTCTTCGTGGGAGAGCGGAAAATATAAAAAAAATTAAAATTATATGAAAACACATTCTCATTCATATCTCAATAATGGAAAAGAATTTTTCAATGAAATTTACGTCACATATAGTTCAAATCAAGCTGATTCTACTCATGTTTTCAAAATTCATCTATACCCTTAAAACGTGCGCGTACGCGAGCGTTGAAATATTTGTAAGCTCCAATCGAGCTCAAAATTTTTTGCACACGTTTCAGACCATTTGGAGCATTTTTTGAAAATTTGAAAAAATCGGACGGACGCGTACGCGCGCGCACATATATGCACGCGCAGCTCATATGCAATAGAAATTTCCCGTTTTTTTTTACTTTGATCGGATGTCTGAAATGTCAAGGAATGTTTCTACCAAGTTTCAAGTCAATCCGACTCCATATGACGTCATACGGGCCCGTCAAAGTTGAATTTCCGCGCGCGCGTCAATGGCGATCAGTGCAACTATGCCAAAAAAAAAAAAACCCGCCAATTTTAAATCCGAATTCACTCGCCAAGATGGACGGTGACCCCCCATTTATTTTCTTTACATATTTTGAAAGCTGATGAGTTGTACATGTCATTCCATGGGTTGGCGATGCTGGAAAAATGATGAAAAGATATCAAATTTCTTAATAAAATTTAAAAAGTAAATTTTCAAAATGACGTCATCAAATTTCAAGTCTACTCGAGCGTATCTCACTTATCCTTGGCCAATTTTCACCCAGATTTCAGTATGTTGTAGCTTATTTAATGCTCTATCAGTTTGTACAATCAGATATTTCGCTGGATGAAGTCTTCACTTGGTAAAAATAGATTGAAGGTAACCTTGTCAAATCTGACCCACTTGCGAGTTATCTCTATAGGAGTGCAGTTTTTTTGAAATGAAAATTAACATGACTGTCTTTATCGAGCAGTATCTCACTTATCCTACGTTGAATTTCTCCAAGATTTTGATATGTTGTAGCTGAGACTTTGCGCTATCGGAAATGTATCTCCGTTTTTTTCATACAACGTCGAAATCACGTCGAAAAACTTCTCTTAAATTAAAGCTTAGCTTCGATGTATTTTCATATTTCTTTCTTTTTGCAAATTTCTTTGCAATAACACATGAAAGACATTCCCTAGTACCCCCATATTTTGCACATGTTTAGTTCATGTCACGTACATTATTTTATAAGGTAACAACTACTTGTTCGAACACCATCTTGGGTAGGTAAATGTATCATCCTGTAGCTTGGTGAATACATGTCCTATCTTTCCAATATTTTGCACACACAAAGACTACGTTACCAGGATCATTTCACAAAATAACCACTTTTTTCTCAGATGCCATCTTGGCTGTGCAAAGTGGAATCAATGGTCAAATGTGACCGTGCACCTCAAAACGAACATAAAGTCGCACACACTGATTTCGCGTGAGGACTGAAAATAAGTGAAATGGGTCAACCTAGCCGAACTTGACTTTTTCATATTTTCTGAAAGAGCGGGACACGGCCAATGTCTCTAAACACAGATGAAACCTATATGGTCATGCCTGTATTGCGATCAGGACTCGAATCATTGATTAAAAAAATTCGATCACCTAATTTGTCAGTGTTGACAAATTCCAAGTCTAGTTCATCTATTGTATTGCAATTCATTCTTATTGCCGATGACGTTTGCGTATCCTATTTCAGCTCAGGCTTACTGACCTTCGTACCAATCCTTGACAACGAGTTACCGACATTTTCTGCATGGTTCATAAGCACTATCATTATCGAACAATCATAAAAAGACTGACGTAATGTATCACCAACAGAATAATGAGGCATGACAAATTTGTATGCACATAAGATGACACTAGATGGCCAACTGTATTTAAGCATGAAGACGCCCACTCATCACGGCATGTTCCTTTCGTGACGACACATGATAATGTTTCCTGACCTACATGTTATGAAAAAATAGCGGCCTGTGTGGTATTAGTATTACCTTGTATGTTTTGTGCACTGGGTCGTATAGCTACCCCCAATACACGCCCTATATGAAGAGGTTAGGTGGTGTCCGGAACAATCTGGCCGTCCCTTGCGCAATTTACCCGGAGTATACCAAAATAAAGAGAAGGTAGGTCTATATCGTACTTTACAATATGATATCAACTCTGATTGCAGTTATATTATCTTAGAATTTCATCAGTATCTAGATCTATAGTTATGTGAGTGATATCTGAATGTGAAAAAGTCATGTTCACGAACTTGCAAGTCTTATTTCGTGTAACACGGAGACTGCGATAGGCCTTACATGTACATTCATATTATTGTAACGTCATTAATGCTGTTCAGGTTCTCCAATCTAGGAGTAGAGGGCAGTTTGTGACAGATGCAATTCATGGCCGGCGGAACCGTGGGGGCTCGGGCCCCCACACTTTTTGCTCACCATATTACAAAGGAATACGTAAGGTGTCATCACTTTGGGCCCCACACTCTTTTTTTTTTTAAAACCCAGAAGTACGTAAGTGGCACTAAATAGAAATAGATACATGTAGAGATCTTGAAGTGTGAGCGCGGTAGGTTATGTTTTCCACTGAAGACATGAAACCCGGAAGTGCCCCCCTCCCCACTTTTGAAAACGCTCCGCCGGCCCTGCAATTCCCCCCCCCCCCCCAAAAAAAAAAAAAAAAAAACAAACAAACAAAAAAACAAAAAACAAAAAAAAAACAAAAAAAAAACAAAAAAAAAAACCAAAACCAAAACAAAACAAAACAAAACAAAACAAAACAAAACAAAACAAAACAAAAACTCCCTGTTTAGATCTGTTAACCTTGGGGAAAAAATAAGACATCAGCTATTCCAACGTTTCAGATGATTTCATATCTACTAATAATCTCTAAATTATGAATGTCATATATGCATTACCTTAGGTATACATTTAATGATTTAATTAACATTTGCATAAAGAGCTCACTCTTGTATCTGAAAGAGATTGCATACGTGCGACGATTGATGAAACGTCTTCGGAACTGACATTTCAAGATTGTCATCGAAACAACATACAAAAATAACTCATATCCTCATGTCCTTAAATGAAGGCAGGAGCTATCCGTAATATGTGATGACTTTAAAGGTTGTGTACAGTTCTGGTCGAGGTGAGGATTTAGCTTTTAACGTTTTGCGAGATATTCAGAAACCACTCTATGAGATGTCAAAGAGCATGCAGTTCTAAGGGGTATCAAAAGTTTATTCGATGAAAATCGGTTTTGAAATGGCTGAGATATCCAAAAACAAGGTGAAATGAAGAGATCCTAATAAAGTTGTGGCATGTCGCCTTTTTATTATTAGCACTATTTTTTTTGGATATCTCAGCCATTTGAAAACCAATTTTCATCAAATAAACGTTGAATCCTTCTTAAAATTACATGCTCTGTCATATTTCGTAAGAGGCTTTTCATTATCTCACTTAGGAATGTTCAAAACATGAATCCCCACCTCAACCAGTACTGTACAGTCCCTTTAAAGGGAACACAAACCCAAAGAGCAATGTGGATTGAGTAAAAGCAGTAACATTAGTAGAACACATCAGTGAAAGTTTGAGGAAAATCGGACAATCGATGCAAAAGTTATGAATTTTGAAAGTTTTGGTGTTGGAACCGCTGGATGAGGAGACTACTAGAGGTTATGACGTATGAGAGGACCACAATTAAAGAAAATTATAAAAGGAATTCCACAAAAATTCACTTTCCCAGCAAAAAGAAAGAGTTCTTGACTAACCGCTTTCAGAAAGCAGGGGTAATAAGTGCTACCCCTAACATATGTCAGTATCAAGTTGATGGAATGTGTAATTTTCATGAAAAATGAATTTTCATTGAGTTCCCTTTTTATTTTCTTTATATTGTAGTCCACTCATATGTCATAACCTCTAGTAGTCTCCTTGAACAGCAGTTGCAACACCAAAACTTTAAAAATGCATAACTTTTGCATCGATTGCCCGATTTTCCTCAAATTTTCACTGATGTGTTCTACTGATATTACTGATTTCACTCAATCCACATTGCTCTTTGGGTCTACTTTCCCTTTAAGGAACAACAACGACTTGGCGATTGTCCGCAGCTGACAAAAAATACAACAACAAAGAAGCAACATAAATCTGACAAATCAGGGGATGTCTGAAAGAAACGTTAAATGGAAATCAAAACATGTTTTGACAGGCAGAGCTTTAGCACGTTATCTACAGCATCCCTTGGGCGTTGTAACTTGGCATGTTAGTCGTGTATTGTGATGATCCTCTTGAGAAATAGAGACCTACAGAATGGCCGTGCTTTCACGTCTTTCGTCTTTTCGTGGAGCAGGTCACTCAGGTCTACAAAGTGTTCCATTAAAACAAAATCTTTACTTCTAGTACAAAGAAAAAAGTGCAAGCGTTCCATTACAGGAAAAGAATGTATGTTGATATATATGTATGCCATCTACGAAAGGTCACTTAAGCCGACACTGACGTTAAAAGAATTAATATAATTGTCATTGACAAAGGACTGATTGGGGGTATACAGCTGTAAAGCATGGCGAGAGGGCTTATGAAGACGACAACACAGTCTACACTCACATGCACACAAAGATACAATGGTAGGTGTTGTAGCGCCATAGTTATACATTCCCAGTCAAGTTAATCAAACACATGCATTACAAAAACATATTGTATTGTGAAGAATGGTCTCGGTCATCTCGATCCTCGGTTTAGTCACGCGCACAGCCCAACCTTGTTAGCTTTAGTGAGTGGCAAGATTTTCTTTATGTATCTCTTTATTGTGCCCTTCGCACAATTACCCCCCACTCAGTGAGTGGCAAGATTTTCTTTATGTATCTCTTTACCTGGGGCCATCTTCCTCGTAAAGCTTAGCTTATGATGATGGTCCCCTGCATTTCATTTTTATAATTTCCTATTGCTTCCTTTCATATATGATATTCGTTCTTGAAAAAAAGAAAATGTATGTAAGATCCAAACGTTACGAATATTAGCTGTGTAAATGACTATGTAAGTATTTTGTTGATTTGTTGATTTGTATTGATTTTGAAATGCAGAAATAAAAACTAAACTGAACTGAACTGAACTGAGCTTTAGGGAGTGGAAATCAAATCGAGGCCTACGGTAGCACCAAGCTTCCCTTTACCAGAATCAGCGTCGAATCAACATGACATTTTAGTTCTTATTTACACTTATATGCATATAAAAGAAGGGTGCTACGAAGTGCTATGTATAATTCAGCAGACTGTTGCAGATACAAAAGATCACGTATATTGTTGAAAATTACATAGACCTTCTTGTAATTATATTCAGAATAAACAGTTAGTAGTTCCTGAGTTTTGTATAGTGGCATGCTGTTTAAAAGAAGTGTTTTCGTAAATACAGTTTCCACCATGAAGTCTTTTAAATTGGGTAGGAAATTGAAAGAAAATTACAACTTGCCACAAATTGTATGCTGCATTTATGCTAGAATAAGTGAGCTTCGGTAGAGGTTTTCGAAATCGAATGGTTGGGGTTGATGTTGGGTATTGTAATAACTGATGCTGGCTTAAACTGAATTTGCAATTTCGTGAAATATTATTCGTGTTTTATATCTCTGTGTATGCAGGGGTGGATCCAGGAATTCTGTAAATGAGGGGGGGGGGAACTAATATTTCTGGTGCCACTTCAGGGTTTCATTTAATGTTTTCCTTTTTATTTCTTTTGTTTTTAACGAACAATAAAGGGGGAAGGGGGGGGGGGGGCGTGCGCGGGTTGCGCCCCCTCTGGATCCGCCACTGGTATATGTACAATCTGTTTAACTCGAAAAATTGAATAAGGTTTGTTATTCTGAAGTTTCGTTAATCCGAAAACGATATAAGATTCAGTGGTACACATCTTCTATTTTTTCATTTTCGAAAATAAATGTAATGTTGCGTCACATTTGCTAGATGCATCTGTCTATATCAAATGATTTCTACCACAGGGCAGCACAACATACGGCATATCTTTCACGTTGTGCTTATGTATACCACGTCGGGAGGAACTGATATTATTCACGAGGATGACTCCTCGTCACGGATTACAGCCCATAACTATTGGGGTCGGCCTATGTGCACTTTGGACAGTCTTCGTACTTAGTTTTCACTATTATACTGGTGAGTATTTCAATTCTTCACGCGCTGTTGCTGAATATACAACCAATGACGCCGGATCTGTTTCAGTATGAGTCTCAGGTCTTCTTCTTCTTCTTCTTCTTCTTCTTCTTCTTTATCTCTCTACTTGTACAAATCTAATCATTGTGACCAATCAACGTTAATAGAAAAATGTGATTAAGGTTACTATAAATGTCACTTACTTTCATTCTATGTGCATTCAAATTCGCATGTTTGAAGAGGCGCAGTGATTTTGTCAAACGATTTCATGTCCAATGCTTTCATATTCGTTATTAGGAACCCAAACCAGTGGTCACAAGTTCAAATTTGGATGTGAGCATTCAGTTTTTTGTGTGGGCATGAATTTCCAAGTTTGAGAATTCAAATTAGTGAGGTGGGCTCGATCAGCACCTTTTATAAAGCACTTTTAATTTCGTTTTTAACCCGTTTCCTACCGGAACCTGGTGGTCTGTGTATTAAGTCTATGGGGATTTCAGAATGCAATATGGAACGGGTTAAGCAAGCGATTTTCACATCAGAGCACTCAATTTCGTAATGCCTGCATACTTTTAGATAAGTAAAAGTGATGCTCAGTGCTCACTTGTTTGTACATACATTACTGTCCTTTATTCTCTAGGGGAAAAATGCTAGAATTTCACGACTTTAGTCCATAACATTTCGAGATGGCCGAGAGTTTTCTTATGAAAAATATTGAGGAATTACCGGATAGTGATTACTTGCCGATCATATAGAAATCCTATCGTAAGATATTTTGTAATAAATCTACTATAGAACAATAATGCGTTAAAATGGATCAGGGGAATCATACCAGTCGCTATATTGAACCAACATTCTAATTTTCCCTTTTTCGGAACACTAAAGCTGTAATGAGATCTAAACAACTTTATTATATTTTTCTCTCGAGGGATCTACGATGTACGAGCTTCGCTTTTCATTCTTCGTTCTTTTCCATTCCTTCAATTTCTTTCTTGGTTTCTATTGCAAAGTGTGCATTGTTTTCCTTATAGATATGTTGTATTGCGTCCCGTTATCTGTATTTCTTTTTCTTTCAAAGTACTCAATCATATTAACCAACAAATGCATACTCTTATGTCTTATTTGATGATGGAAATAACCCTGTATTGAATAAAAAGGGGGAATGAAAACCAAATATGTATCTGACAGGAAGAAATACAGCAGTGATTTAGTAGAACATATCAGTAAAAGTTTGAGGAAAATCGGACGATCGGCTAAAAGTTATGAATTCTG
Organism: Diadema antillarum; assembly: GCF_040938485.1. NCBI lineage: Eukaryota > Metazoa > Echinodermata > Echinoidea > Diadematoida > Diadematidae > Diadema > Diadema antillarum. The sequence continues at coordinate 544,438 of NW_027271135.1, forward strand.
AAACGTCATGGTGCTGCCGCAGCCATCGCTGGATGAGAAGGCTACTATTTACAAATAAAGAAATCATTTTGAAATGTCAACATACTTTCATTTTTCTAGCATAATGAAAGCTTCGAGCATTTGATTAGTGAGTTAGGGATAGAAATAACCACTGTAAAAATTAGAATCCATATGATCAATGCTAAGATGTTAATACATAAAATGTTGACAGTAGTTATAATAAAAAAAATGTTTTCAGACTAAACCGTCTACAATTCTGATTTATTGAAAAGAAATACTGATATCTACTCATATCTAAGCTCTTTTTTTTGCAAGAAGTTTATATGGCAAGATATTTAGTGGAAAAAAATCTAGACCCACACATATACATCAAATTAACTGCAAATCTCGAATAAGGAAGCTTATTTGTGGTGGAAATACTTTCCCGAGTGTATGTTGTGACGTCTTTAATGTCTACAACATGTTTGCCTTATGTGGGAAGCAACATGGTAATTGATCAGGTTTATTCTTCTCTCCTCAGATGAAGCCCCGTGCCCGAAACATGTATGTGGTGCTCGGACCGAACCAAGACACGCCGTCAAGACTTCCACCAGGGTATTATTTACTTCCTTTCTTATGAATCACATAAAAGCACTGTATAGATCTCCTAGGCATTCGTAATCACTTGCAAACAAAAATTGACAATATACTGAACTTTCATACCAAACATTATTCGAGAAGTAAGTATGCCAACCTCAGAATCTGGTGAGGTCAATCTATCTCTACGACAGCCGAGAAAATAACACTGTAGTCAATTCTATGCAGGCGTCACACTGTCCCAAAATTGATGAAAGATGGGCACATGGTAAAAGGAAATGGTAAAATTCGGCCCTGATCTTATAAACATAGTAGGGTTATTCATAAAGACGTCTTTAGCAGTTGACATCGCTAAGAAAGCAAGCTAAACTTCTATAGCCAAGTGTGAGATTGGTCTTTCTATTTCTTTTGTGGATTTTTTTCTTCAATTAGTAGGAAAACTATGAGTGAAGTCAATTTTTTTCTTATTTCTTTTGTTTTATGCTTGTCCGTGGCACATCAGAAAAAGGTTATCCCTAAAACGTGGTAGTTATAACAATTTTAGCGTGGCGACAGTGACACAAGATGGAAATACGAATATGAAAATTGAATTTTGTGCGAAGTTTACCCCGAACATCATCAAAAGTCAATCAAAGCCCAAAGTAAGCATAGAAGATGGCGCGATGGTATCCGAACCACACACGAAGGCTACACGAAGATGTGAATGTTTATCACGAAGTTTTCCCGAAGGAAACACGGAGGAAACACAATGGCCACACGAAGATTTTTGCCATCGCTCACGAAGTTGCTGCTGGAGTCCAAGAAAGTCCACCGCGGTCTAATGATGGCTAACTGCTCAAGTGATGTCCTCATGAATAACCCTATAATGTTTATAAGATCAGGGCCGAATTTTACAATTTCCTTTTACCATGTGCCCATCTTTAATCAATTTTGGGACAGTGTGATGCCTGCATAACTTATTGACCACAGAGTTATTTTCTCGGCTGTCGTTGAGATAGATTCACCTCTCCTGATTCTGAGGCAGGCATACTTACTTCAATATAAGATGTTGCCATATACCATGACAGCAACTTCGACCCCATTTAAGCTCTTAAGAATTGTATAGACTTACTGTTACCTGCTTACCTACCTGCTAGGTTTACGTTCAATTAAAAGGAATCCCTACAAGGGCTTCTTTTGACACTGATGCGCAGACTACATGTCACATTTTGCATTTTTCTGCCTTTTTGTGTTCAAATGAAATACATTTCCATGTCGCTTTGATCATTTCCTTTTTCCTGTTTTATAGAACCTTCCCGTTCGCCCCATATTAGTTTGTATGATATTGACCAATGCCTTCAAGTGTATTTCTGATCACTCTATACAAGTTCATTATACAGTAAAATAACACAATCGTTTGTTGAGAATGATAAGGGCATGAAGGGTGTTTAGTTGCCACTAAAGCCATACTGATGTAGGCCTACACAGTTATGAGAGCTGTACTCCGTAGGATTTCTTGCGTTTTCATGTAAGAAACATGGCAGTTTTAACTTCAAATGTGCCAATGTGAAGGGGTATACGTCATGTAGCCTCTTACCTACAACCTACGACCCTCATCCTTACATTGAGATTACGTTACTCCATTCCTGGAATATGTAATGAACACTTTCGCTTCATGAGAAGTTATAGTAGGCCTACTTCTGTTTTTATATTGGCTCAGATCAAGGGCATTGTTCTCTTTCTACGTTTTTCAAAATAATGAAAAAATTATGCTCCATTTCTGCAAAATAATATCTTCCAGGAAACCTCACCCACGGTGAGTGGTGGAGACACGCAGGCGGCTCGTCAAGAGACCTTGCGGCGTGAGTGCCTCCGAAGAAACATCAGGGCCTCTACGCGCCTGGCAGAGACCTGTAAGCGCTTTCGGGTCCTCCCGAACCAACAAACGCTGTTACTCCTCATCCCCAAGTGTGGCGGCACAGTTTGGGGTAGACTTCTCCTCAGCGTCAACGGCTTTGTACCCGAAGACGCTAAAGTGAGCGCGATGGAATCTGTCACCTTACTAAAAAAGCACTTTAAGTATATGTTTGAAATGAAAAAGCGCAAGAAATTCTACGCTTCTCGTTTTAAGAAGGTTATCTTCGTGCGCAATCCTTACAGCCGTCTTTTGTCTGCCTTCAGAGAACGACTGGAGACTTTCCCAAATATAAATCTTAATCAGCGCCATGCTCACAATAAGAAAATCTACGTGAAATACGGAAATCACTCTAAGGACGAAATGCCCAATAAGTCGGTAAAAAGTGAAATGTACAATGTGACATTTAAAGAGTTTATCGACTATTTCTTGGACGGGAATAACGATATTCACTGGCAGGACGTGTACAGGATTTGTAATCCTTGTCTCGGTTACGATTTCATTGGAAAAACTGAGACGTATAATGAAGATGTTATAGAGGCGTTGAAGCTCATGGGTGTGGATTCTAGATTTCACCCATATAAGAAACTCCACGCTTCGAATAGCAGCGATGATGCCATCATGAAAAAATATTATGACACGCTTTCTGATGAGCAGTTTGAAAAAGTCACAGAGAGGCTGTCCATCGACATGGCGTATTTTGGCTACACTATGCCACAGATCATACGGCGGGATCATGCTTGAGATTTTTCCTATATATGCATCTAATAAAGACAAATCTTCTTCTGTTGTATTCGATTTAATTTCATTTTATATCATAACATCATTACAATTTCTTTCAAAACGGAGTTGAGAGTAAGCTAATTCAACGCCAAGACGGACCGCTAAATAGGTCTGCACCCGCACTCCCGCACCCTACCCATACGTTAGCTGGCTACCTCGCCGACTTGTAGAGAATAAGAATCGCGTCATCTATTGACTTGCAGCCAAATATTGAAATACGTCTAAGAATCCGTCGTATTCAAGACAAGCCTATAATGGTGCCAGTGAACAGACAGTTGCAGTTCGTTAATCAGAATCTTTGTTGTTCTGAAAATGAAATAAGGTTTACTAATACGAATGTTCGTTAATATGAAAATGAAGTATGGTTCACTGTTCCACAGGTTCATTAATCTCAACATGAAATAAGTTTTATCTTTACAAACTTTGTTTGATTTGAAAATAAAATAGGTTTCGTTATTCTGAAGGTTCGTTATTCCGAAGGTTCTATAATGCAGAAACGAAATAAGATTTGTGATTTCGAAGGTACGTTAGTGAGCACCTCCTTTTCATTTTTTTGGATTAAAGAACATTCGAAATAACAAACTGGTTTATTTTTCACTTTCGGATAAACTGACCTTATTTCATTCTTAACAAACCTTCGGAATAAGTTACCATTGTTATTTCATTTTCGGAAGTATTCGGAATAACGGACATTACCCATGATTATCATGAACTATACTTGAAGAGTTTGTTCGCAAAAAAACCAATAAGTCCATATTTGCCAAATGGAGATATTTGCTATTAAAGGTCAAGAAATATAAAGAGAATAATGAGACAATTTTTGCTTCTTTTGACCATAACTTCAAAAATTTACCTTTATATGAAGTGACCAATATATCATTTAAAAGGTATTGTTTTGTACTTTATGACAAAGACTGTACTTCAAAATTTTCAAAAATGGACTTCTCGGTTTTTGCGAACAAACCCTTCACTTGAATACCGGAATAACAAACCTTATTTCCTTTTCGGATTGAGAAATCTTCGGAATAACAAATATCACCCATGATTGTAATAAATCATTCATGAATATCAAAACATAACGTCACAGCACTACGAGAGATGAGAAATTTTTGACATGTTCCGGGAAATATGAATTCAAACGTTATCAGGTTATTACAGGAACTATATCTGGATAAATACTATAGAGCATGCAAAAAAGGTATATTAAATTCTAACAATGTTTCATTAACTTTCTTTCAGTCAAAACAGAAAATGTCAAGAAAATTAATGTCCCTATTCCGCCTTGATATGGGGGTTTCGGTTACCATACATTAAGAGCAGTGATAAACAACCCATGCTGGTGTATTTTTTTTGTTCAGTCTTTTTTAATGATAGATGAGAAGATATACCATTGACTTTGCAGTATCATCGCGATCATTGTATGCAAGGTGCTAAGCTCGTCCCACGCAAAATACTACTTACATATATAATGTATACATTTTGTTTGGAATTGCTTTAACGGGAAGATTTACAATATCTTGTTGAATTCTAAGTGTCTAAAATTGAAAATGAAATAATTTGGAATAATCTCAATATATTACATTTAATTACATTACTGTGTAAAATAAAACCCGCAAGACAGAAAGTGATGTAGTAGTTACAGACCCTTTATTAAAATAGAAAATTGAAGTCAATGATCTTCTACAGGATCAATGACATTATAGTGTGAATGAATTCTCTGTGTTTTGATATCTTTCGATAAAATGCATGTCAAATTTCGCACATTTCTTTGTAAATGTTTGAAACATTTCATTTAGATTTTATCATCTTACGACAAAACAAAGAAATATGATTTGTTTTTCCAGCTGGTCTTGCATGAAATGAAGTTTCAATGAAAATTTCGTTGAATGGGATACCACATCAGATAACATGCAACTACTCTCTAAAAAATTGAGTGAAAACGTTCACTCTAAAGAGGAGCAAATAGCAGATAAGGGTGAATTTTGAGTGAAATTGGAGCAAGTTTTCAGTGAAACTCTTTTTTCACTCATTTTAGAGTGACCTCAGGGATTACTCCAAAATCTTTGAGTGATCCCTGAGGTCACCAACATTAGTGAAAATGAACATATTCACTCAAAATTCAATTTCCTTCAAAATTCACTCTTTTCTGTTATTCACTCTCTCAAGAGTAAACATTTTCACCCGATTTTTAGAGAGGACAGTAACAACAGTCAAACACTCATTTAAATACATTCTAGCAAATTAAAGCGATTTCACTAGCTGTCAAATCAACTTAGATATCCAAACTGGAGAAAATAATAATAGGATATGATGTTCATAATGCAGCTGATATAAATCTTCAAATGATATTTTGGTCTTCTCACAATTTATAACATAAAGATTATCATAATATCGTATCACTTTACCTCAAGACCATTCAATTTCCCCCTCTATCATCAGAATTTTTGAGAGATCTTATAAGTAATAAATATTTGGAAGATTAACAAGAATAAGATATGGAGAGAACACTATACAACGAAATAACAATCTTGTGAATTGTTAAGTAATACTATTCATCTTTATTTTTTATGTAACTCTGCTTACACAACAGGATACTGAAAATGAACTTCTAACATTCTGATCCCTGTTTGTAGTGTGGTTGTAGCTGTTTTTATTCATGTTGTTAGTATTATTTTTAGTTTTGAGATTTTTTTTTTTAAGCCTGTGAAAAGTATAAGCAAGATTAGATGAAGATGTTTTGCACCCGATATCAAATATTCTGTGAATCTAATGGCTTGGTTTTGTAATGGGGATAGAAAGACAGACAGACAACACACACACACACACACACACACTCAAAATCTGTAGGATTTTTCGCCCGTTCCTCCTCTGATATTTTTGCCTCTATTAGAATTTTACAGTTTTAGAGAGACCTCAGTAATTGAAACTTTATATGATTAAGATTAACAAGATAAGATATGAAGAGAATTCCATGATAAAATGCCAATCTCGTGAATATTTGTTTCGTTAAGATTAAAAAGATAAGATACTTGAGAGAATTCTATGATTAAATCTTCATCATCTTCTATCACTAAATCTTCATTTAGTATAGGGAAAATAAAAGCAAGATTGAAGAAACGTGTTTTTACAGCAGATATGAAACATTCTGTAAATCTGATGGTTTAAGAATTGGGACGAAAAGACAGACAGCTAAACACAAACAGGCACTAACATGAAGCAGTTTCATGATTTGTCCGACAAAGTTGTAAAACAAATTTGCTCTCAGCCAATCAGATGCAAGTATTGTCGTAGCTTGAAACAGTCTGTCAAAAAAAAATCCGACCAAAATGCTTCATGAAATGCCCCCCCATATCAGATTTCTTGTCCGTTTCTTCTCTGATGTTAGCCATTTCTTATCCACTTACGAGTTGATGAATGGAATGAGCTTTTTGTTCTCGATCTTCTTCATCAATGTTCATCGCAGAATCTGAATCTAAACATATGCTAAATATCCTTGCCATTTTATTCAGAATAATTATATCATAGTTCTTTTACATTTCAGCTTAATCCAATAGTATAAAACTTATCGCGTTTTATCGAAATAAAACATATTATAACTATTTATTTCTCTAGAACTAGAAATATTCTTCTGTCCAGATTGCATTAAGATGCCATTAATATATTCAATGACTTTCACCCTCTCATGTATGTTCCAGTAATGCATGTATGTCACACATTGCTTTAATGTATATCTTGCGACTTAAAATGAAGTTACATGCACCTGTGAAATTGACTTGTCTGTTTTTCCTATCAATAGTTTTGCAATGACACATGTCATCACTGAGTATAAGGGCCATTCATCCGTATTTAACTCAATTTTCAAAGGGTTGTTTCTTGTTCTCTCTCTATCTCTCTCTCTCTCTCTCTCTCTCTATATATATATATATATATATATATATATTTATATATATATATGTGTGTGTGTGTGTATGTGTGTATGTGTGTGTAATAGTACTAGTTTGTTCACACAGTATACCATACCACACCACACTGTACCACTTATGTATCAATTGTTGCAAACTTACATGTTACTAAATCAAGTTCGAGTTCAAATTTATTTTATCAGAATAATGTGTTTGAATTACTCTTTGTACGTCAAAAAAGGCAAAACATTATTGTGTAATTGTAATTCAGTTATGCTTGTTTGTTCTTGTGAACACAAACTAGAAATGGGATCAAATGAAATCTAATCAATTTTCATCCAAATAAGATGCAAACGTACAAAGCAGATCGGCCATATCACTAGCAAATCACAGATTGGAAACATCATAAATTGGTTATTGTTTAGGCCTATACTTACATGCTCCGTATTTAATAAACATGTGACCACTGACCCCATAAAACATAATTCAAATCAATTCAAATGATTTTATTTCCATATAATAATATCATTCAACACAAAACACGTGGCTAATACGTTCATCGGTCACATTACAACATGCACTTACTTATGTATAGTACAATATTGTATCCTTTATTGTACGAATGCACACTTCTTTGTTAAATATACGTCTATACATGCACAACATACATAGAGATTTTGGCGCCGCTCGTGAAGTTGCCGGTGGATCCTCAGAAGCGCCATCGGCGGTCATAGGAATGACGCGATATTTATACAATTAGAGCCGAATCTAATCATTTCTTTTGTCATGTGTCCATCTTTGCTCAATTCCGGGATACTGTGACACCTGCATGATTATACGCAGCACACACGCAGCGAGCTGCCGAAGAACGCTTGCCGATGAGTCTACGCTTCTATTCAAAAATTCGCTGACGGCAATTCTATTCTCACTGATTCTAGCGTGCCCGCATAAGTCGTGATTATCGAATGTATCCTGGTGAGCAGCGAATGAACATCGATTAAATCTGGCCAACCTTCTTTCCCCACGCAAAGCAGGTCTTCAAGAAAAGGTAAATTACGAACAGGTAAGATGATATGAGCATTACTGTGGATCAACTACTCGCCTAAAAGAATTTTATATCACGAGTTTAGCAATCCCAGATCATAGGAACTAGAATGGGCATTCAAGAAGAGTCGATAATTGTTCCTTTCAGTATTCTAGTATTTCTAGCTGAACATAATATGTCATGTCCAATTTATCCATTCTATTGCAATTTATTCTTTTTTTTAATGACGTTTCTGTATTTCATATCAGCTCAGGTTTACTGGCCTTCGTACCAATTTTTGAGAACGAATTACCTACATTTTCTGCATGGTTCATAATAGTACAGTCTGCTATGTCGAAATATTGGGTCCCGTGAGATTTTCGTGCCAAAATTGATTTTTTTTTATTAGCTAACTTGGTCAATTTGGGGGTGCTGAATCCAAAAAACTTTAGTTCCATTTTCTCCGACCACGTTTTTAGCCGCCATTTTGAATTTCAAAATGGCCGCCATAGCAAACTGTATTTTGACCCAATTCTCATAATGTGAGCATCATAGAAGGTTCAAATTTGATGCAAAGGGCATGTTTATGATGTTAGACATTCTGATGCACCATTTTCTGATACCGTAGGTAGTTTTGATACAGTTTTTAGGCAGCCATCTTGAAATTCAAAATGGCCGCCATTGCTAAATATATTTTACCCGTATCTAAGGTTGTATAAACATTATGGAAAGTATAGATTTGGGGCAAAAAGCATGCTTGTGATGTCAGACATGCTAATATATACATTTTTTTAAAATGATGGATCATTTTCATTGGCGGCCATCTTGAAATTCAAAATGGCCACAATAACAAATGTAATTGGGCCTGTATCTCATATCGTATGCATTAGGTTCTAACTTGTGGCAAAGAGCATGCGTATGCTATCAGATATTCTGAACATCTTTTTCTGGAAAGATGGTTCATTTTGATATTGAAGGTGGCCATCTTGAAATTCAAAATGGCCGTCATACCAGAATGTATATTTTGACCCATATCTCATGTTGTTAGCAATAAAGAAAGTTCACATTTCGGGCATAAACCGGGCTGATGATGTTGAACATTCAGATGCACTTTTCCCCTCGATTAAATTGCAGATCACTTTCGAGGCGGCCATGTTAACATTCAAAATGGCTGCTTTTCAGCTAATATCTCTGGTTACAAGCAACTTTTAGAAATATGAATGTTTATGGTGGCGTACAGTATACATTCTTTTAAAAACACACATAGGGCCTATACATTCTGTAATAATGGATTATTCGCATTGGCCGCCACTCTTGAAAATCAAGATGGTTTTCGACCATATTTATTTTGGTGCTGTAAGATCTTTAAACTGCAAAACCAAGCATGCTGGAACACTCATGTGTAAGTCAATCACTTCAGTGAATTGCGTAGGCGGGACTGCTTCCTGTCCTGTAGGTACACTGCCATGTTGAAATGGAAAATGGCTGCCATGGGAAACATTCCTTTAAAAGCATTGCGTTTGGGTAAAAATTGTGAATGGGAAATCATGTGATTCTGACGTCAAAACAAATGAATTTCAAAAGAACCTCTTAATAGCTGCGTGTCTGAGTGACTAAATGCCCCATTCAGACGATTTGATTGTAGAGTTTACAAAATTAGCCCTACATTCTAAAAAATCATGGGATAATCACTTTAATACATAATGTCTTCTAGGCTCATTCCCTGCATGTGTTTTTTGAAGTCACAGCACTTTAAGGCAGTACACAAGGGAGAATTGGTTCTATAAAATTCTTCCAGAAACAGTGACTTTTGCATTTCTTGCTATGAGCATGATAATGAATTCTGTGGCCACCGTTGGTGTAGGAAGCTCAAAGCATTTAATTGAACATTATTTTTATGCATACCCTCTGGAAATAACTACAATGTAATATATCATAATTCCCTGTAGTAGAGGCACAAATTAGGTTGTGAGAGTTTACGAGCTTTGCTCTCTGGATTTGTTGTATCAAGACTCTACGAGGGTACAGCGGGAGATTGTCCTGGTTGAAGTCATCCACGCCAAACTTCTGGGAGGCATGGACTGTGTCATTGCACATTCTGTATGATTCCAGGTTTAGATACTTCTTGGTCCATCTGCTCTTTGAGACATTCTCAAATTTTCAACTTCAGCCAGCACCATAAAAGGCATGAAAAAGCAGACCTTTGTTTTTTTCGCAACGAACTGCAGAAGATAATTTCTCAATAATGTCAATTGTACTTTTATCATTTCCTTTTCCAGTGATGGAGCAGATATCATGCAATGCAGTAAGTAAAGCAAACTTACAAGATCCACGAGGAGAATTGAAATGTCAGTGTCTACGTAATAATCATCAATATCTCTGATTTTCCCGTTGCTCTTGAAGTAGCATCTACATACAATGGAATGAGGCTATCTGTTTCCTGGTTGTGAGTGACGGGTGACAGCTCCCACGGCATCTTTGATGAACCCTTTGTTTCTTTTCTTTCCGTGATGTGGTCTCTGTGTCAGATGGAAATTACTGCTCAGTATTTCAACTTTCAGGCTGATTATATGGCTCAGTTTTGTGGGTTTCTAAGGCATGGGTATGAAAAATGAACCTTTGTTAGTGAGAATGAGGGGAAGGCCATGAAATTATGAGATGAAGAGTGACTGTGGAATTATACCTTCCGATAATTGTATCGTTCAGCAATGACTGGATAATGACAGGTCTATCAGACTGTAGAGCAAGTAAAAATGTTATGAGAAGTTGGTGATCCAGCTGAGAAGTTGGTGAGCTTAATGCCTTTGGATCCAATCTTACATAGTGTATTTCAATCTCACGAGTTGAATGTCTGCCCTTTTTCATAGTATCCCAGAGATTAATATATTCTAATTCTCCTAGATACAAATTCTTAGTACAGAACATGAAAACTTCCCTTTTCATCTCTTTCTAGAAATATCCCCCTTGAATGTTTCCGATAGCTGATTGCCAAACACCACAATCAACAGCTTCAAGGCAGTGACAATTTTTGAGATCACCCTCATGTGATGGTCTTCTAAATTGTGGAGGAATTCTGATGCATGCAAAGCGCCACAGAACTGAGCTATTATTGCTCCTTTGTTGTTTTAGAATCATTATAGCTGTACGGCAGTAAGCATTTTGGAAGTCTTAATAGCTGAAGATGACCCACTCAAGGGCAATCAGGAAAAAGCCTACTCATTCCTTATTAATTCTGTATTATTCCAGAAATATATCTAGTGCCTAGCAAATCTTGTTTCAGTTTGAGGCCAACAAACAAGCTTGTGAATGGGATGCCTGGTAGGTAACTGCGACCAGCAGCCCCAACGTACAACGTACAGTGTTGGGGCTGCGCCGTTTTGGCATCGAGATTTTAATGTTGTACCAAACGGGTGCCGTTCCGGCGCTGTATTTCCTTAATTTTTCAACAAAAAACTACTAGGAATACTTACATGGGTCGATTAAACCTAAATGATTCACATCGGCGACTGTTTGATGCATTTCATTGCTTATTATGCAGAAAATGGTGTCTTATAAGGCAAATATCTTCAGCTCACCGATGCTCACTAAAACTCACAATCACTTGCACATGCGCACAGCATGCATTCAGTCGGTCCATTGACAGCTGTATCGCTCGCTACATGGTGCATATTCATTTCACCTTATATGCACCGTGCGATGATGCATTATTCATATCCTTGAGCATCCGTAACGGTGACGTCACTGTTCACGCAGGCGTAGATGCGTACAAATGGATATACACGTTCAAAATAGCAGCAAAGCTCTCCACTAGGGCAGGCCGCTTACTCCTAAAAAATGTGGAAAATTTTGCAGTTTCCAGATAAATTGGTGAGAAGAAACAAGGCAATGGGGTAGTGTATATTTCATTTTTAATTGTCACTGTGTTTATGATAGAAATTTAGCCTTGGTTTATTTGTGAAGTTGCCGTATATGTGGCAATAGGGAGTTGTTCGTGATTCTCACTTTAACGAAACTGCGAGGTAGCCGCCAGGACTCCGCCGCAGAGCGGCGGGTCTCCGGGGCGCGATTTTTTTTCCCGTAACCCTAACGCGTCGAAATTGCCCATTGTGTCACTTGAGCAAAGACTATCAGTGTACAAGTTGGTTTTTGCACGCATGTGCGTGGACTTCGCAGTTAGGCGTTGAGTTCGTACTGTTACACAGTATACAGAGTACCATTGGCATGGTCGTCTGCTAACCATTGAGTTCATACTGTTCACACAGTATACAGAGTACCATTGGCATGGTCGTCTGCTACCCACAGAATCAGATTACAATGTGAGAATGGGACACCGTCCTTCAAGCAGAAACATAACAACGGGTTTGTGTATGGGTATGTGTATGCGCGTGTGTGAGTGTTTGTGCGTGTGTGGTGTGCGTGTTTGTGTGTGTGTGTGTGTGTGTGTGTGTGTGTGTTTCCACTTCACATGTCATCGCCATCGCGTTCGGCTTTGCCTTAGGTGGTATTTTTGTAGTTTTGTTAGCCGTCTGCTGACACTTTTCCTGTGTCTCGCGAGACTTGCGTTACTAGGATGCATGCAAACTCGACGTCGTCATCAATATCTTGCAAAAAGTAAGTTGGAAATCTAATTGAAGCTTGGAATAAATCATAATCAAAGTATTATATATACGTAGCGACACGTAGCGGTATAATTTGACAAAGAAGGTTGCTTCACTAACCTATATTATAGGTTAGTGAAGCAACCTTCTTTGTCAAATTTGTAATCTGCTATTTACATGTAGATTAACGTCTGCATATCTGTTCATTTTACTCATGTTTGTATTCCCATATACACTATAGTCTTGTATATCTTTTGTGTCATGTGTAATCTTTGAGTATTGTATTCACTGGTTTGTTATATTGTTATTTATACTCTTTGTTTGCTACTCTCATACCCCGAGAGGAGGTCGAAAGAGTCAATAAAATTCACAAAATTCACAAATATTTAGATCTGCAGCGATTGCTATTGTTAAAGGGTGTGTACAGTTCTGGTCGAGGTGTAGATTTAGCTTTTAACATTTTGCGAGATATTCAGAAACCACTCCATGAGATGTCAAAGAGCATGCAGTGCTATGGATAAGGGGTATCAAAAGTTATTCGATGAAAATCGGTTTTGAAATGGCTGAGATATCCAAAAACAAGGTGAAACAAAGAGATCCTGATAAAGTTGTTGCATGTCGCCTTTTATTATTAGCACTTTTTTGTGTGGATATCTTAGCCATTTGAAAACCAATTTTCATCAAATAAACGTTGAATCCTTCTTAGAGATTACATGCTCTTTCATATTTCATAAGAGGCTTTTCATTATCTCACTTAGGAATGTTCAAATTACTCAAAACATGAATCCCTACCTAAACCAGTACTGTACAGTCCCTTTAACATTGATCATGTTTATTAAGCCCCACAAAATCAGATTCGAAGAGGGCATTTGGTCTTGGGTAACATGGATGAACTCCTAGGTTAATTTGGGTTTATCCTCCAACTTCACAATGATTCAGAAAGGCGTAGTATAGGCTCCTTTTTAGTTCAGGTTCATTATGTATCAACGTATATGATTACATTCTCATGCAATAACATCCATGATGAAGATGGGGGAGGGAAGAGAAACTGCGGGAGGGGGGGGGGAGCTAGTAATCATCGATTTTGATCGATGAAATCTCTCTATAAATATTTTAATTTAATAAGCTTTAAAAAGGCATTTTGGATCGGCATTTAAAAATCAAAAGATGTGCTATTTCCATCAAAATCAATTCATTTTCCCAGTCCATACATGTGCAAAATTGCTCTAGTATCACGGTTTGCATCGTCATCATCGTCACCTCTACCATCACGACCATCATTGAAGGAAACCAAAACCCAAAAAGAAATGTGGATTGAGTGAAAGCAGCAACATTATTAGAACACATGCAGTGAAAGTTTAAGGAAAATCGGGCAATCGATGCAAAAGTTATGAATTTTTAAAGTTTGGATGTTGGAACCACTGGATGCATGACATCATGTGTGGGCAACAACATAAAGAAAATATAAAGAAAACAAACATGTTTTCACTTTTCTTGAGTAATGGAAGAGCAATATTTTGATTAACCACTTTCAGAAAGTAGGGGGAATGATACCCTTAACATAAGTCAGTATCAATTAAGTTGATGGAATGTATAATTTTATTGATTTTTTTGGTGGAATTCTCTTCATATTTTCTTTACATTGTCGCCCATCATGGTCTCTAGTAGTCTCTTTATTCAGTGATTACAACACAAAAAATATAAAAACGAACAACTTTGCATCGATTGTCCGATTTTTCCTCAAACTTTCACTGATGTATAATGCTAATGTTGCTGCGTTCACTCAATCCATATTGGTCTCATGGGTTTTGGTTTCCTTTAATATCAACCAAACATCACTACCATCATTGCTTTTATAAGATTACCATGCACGACCATAAACATCATTACTATCATTTATTTTCACAACTGGATATCATCTTATCACCACGATTATCACTCGTATTACCATCGTATACATATCACCACTATCAATACTTTTTTCCATGTCATCAATCCATCAACAACAACTTCACGAAATCTCTTTCAAAGCTTTCAGCATCATCATTATCATCAGTCTAAATAAGCATTGCGACTGGCAATATATTCATACTCGATCCCTCCCTTCAATGCGCACATGGCCTATAACACCCGTAATTGAAATGATGAAGACAAACGATTGAATATTAAAACACTGATTTGTTGGATTGTTTGTTTGTTTGTTTGTAAGAACACTAGCCGCATTCACACGTACAAAATAGCTGGTTACCGAGCGCACTCCAAAACTCGAGAGTTCTTGTTATACTCGCAACTTTTTATAAACTTCATGATCGATATATTATAGAAACAAACACCAGGCTTTAACTGGTATCAGATTCCCAGGTGGGTTCATGACTTTAAATGTGTATAAACCATTTGTTGTCGACTGACACCCAAAAAGGGAAGCCATGCGTGATTTGTTGTCTCGAAGTCGTGCAGTATCGTACACATAGAGCTGTGATAGAAGTTTACCAGTATATGGAGTTTATCAATATCAGCATAGCTATATGTTTACTATGTGAGAGAGAGAGAAAAAAAAATCAAACCCACAGCTCCGATTCTCAAGTAAAACACATTTGTAGAAGAGATTCGAAACGATCGTTTTATAATGTGTTATTTTGCACAAAAAAATTTCACTTATTTTTAATAATATTGATCGATAACCAAATTAAAATCAATTTGCCCGATATTCAGCCAAATTTAACATCTTTTCATTAAAGGACAAGTTCACCTTCATAGACATGTGGGTTGAGTGAATGCAGCAATATTAGTAGAACACATGAGTGAGAGTTTGAGCAAAATCGGACAATCCGTTAAAAAGTTATGAATTTTTGAAGTTTCTGCTCAGTCATGGTTGGACGAAAAGACTACTATAGCTTGTGATGTCACATGAGTACAACGATATAACGAAAGAATAAAGAAAATTCAACATGTTTCCATTTTTCTCGCGTAACAAAAGAACACTCGACTTCTCTCTTTCAGAAGGCAGGGGGAATAATATTACCCTTAGCATACGTCAGTATAGCAAGTCGAAGAAATGTGCACTTTATTCAAAAAGTAAAGTTTTGTGAAATTCTCTTTTTATTTTCCTTATATAGTTGTACGCATGTGACATCATACACTGTAGTAGTCTTCTCTCCCAGCAGTGACTGCGCAGATACTTAAAATATTCGTAACTTTTGAACGGATTGTCCAATTTTCCTCAAACTTTCACTGATGTGTTCTACTATAATTGCTGCATTCTCTCAATCCTTATGTATATGAAGGTGGACTTGTCCTTTAAGTTGGAGCAACGAGCATTAGTTCAGAGTCACAGAGGCTACTTTCGAGTTTATATGAAATACAGTCATAGGAAACTGAAAGCTATAAGTTTGAACGATGAAAGCACCCAAAATATCATGGTTACAGTTCGTTATTGAGAAGGTTCGTTATTCAGAAGGTTCTTTATTCCGAAGGTTCGTTATTCCAAAGATTCGTTATTCCGAAGTTCTTTATTCCGAAGGTTCGTTATTCCGAAGGTTCGTTATTCCGAAGTTTCGTTTTCCAAAGGTTCGTTATTCCGAAGGTTCGTTATGGACCGTATTTCATTGTCGGATCAATGAACCTTCGGAATAACGAACCCTATTTTATTTTCGGATTGGCGAACCTTCGGAATAACGAACCCTATTTCATTTTCGAATAAACGAGCCTTCAGAAAGCGAACCCTATTTTTGCGGATAAACGAACCTTCGGAATAACTAACCTGCGGAATAACGCCACAAATGTTCGGATTAACATACCCTTTTTGATTTTCGGATTAACAAACCTTCGGAATAACGAATATCCGAAACACACAAATTCCCTATACTTAGAGGTTTGTTAACCCTAAATTCAAGAAAGGTTCGTTAATCCGAACATTTGTGACGTCATTCCGAAGGTTCGTTAGTCCGAAAATAAAATAGGGGTTCTATTCCAAAGGCTCGTTTATTCGAAAATGAAATAGGGTTCGTTATTCCGAAGGTTCGTTAATCCAAAAGTCAAACAGGGTTCTGGAATGGGTCATAAGACTTTTTTTTGTTCAAAAGTTATCTGGATGTCTATAACGTACAAACGTTTTTCTGTCGGTCCTTAAAGAATTAGAAAGGTTTCTTGTTATTTTAACGTTTAAAAAACGTTTATATAACGTCCAATTGAAACGTTTTGAATACGTCGAAAATCTTCCAGAAAAATGATGTTCTGAAAACGTTTTGACAAAACGTCTAAATAACGAACTTGGAACGTTTCAAGAACGTTTAGAAACGTCCAAATGTCAGCTAGGACCCAGATTTGTATCATGGTTGTACTTTGAGGTACTCACATGCGCTTTATTAGACCTTAACCGCCCACGATCTAAAAATGACGTCAAAATCACGTCCATTTTCCTTGTTTACATAGTTTTCGTGAAAAAGGCGTCTTTCAGACGTCTTCCTTTTTTTTCTTTTCCAATATACATCAAAAAGGCATGAATTAACGTGTAGATGACGTGCTCGTGACGTTATTCTGATGTAAATCTTGTCTTTAGAATTGTGATTTACACGTCATTTAGACGAATCTAATGACCACCAATGACATCTTTGGGACAACTTCCATTTGAGCAAAAATACGACATATATTGACGTCAGTTTGAAAAATACGACATGTTCACGTCAGTTTGAAACGTTTGTATGATGTCAAGTATCTGTGTTTATTTTCGTCTATAAGACTTTAAATTAGTAATCTACACATCTTTACAACGTCTTCGTATAACCAACCAGGCGTCAGAAAGACGTCACAAAATGACGTCTTTTAGATATGGGTTCAAACAACAATACGACTTATTGACGTCAGTTTGAGACGTCTTATAATAACGTCTGTTTTCTTTGCTTATTTACCGCAAACAAACGACAGTTATTACGCCTTTCTAAAGTCTAGATAATGACGTCTCTCTATGTCTTCCATTTGAGCAAAAAAAAAAATCTTATTTGTGACAGTTGACTGACGTGAAATTGTCGTCGTTCTGACGACAGTTTATATGTCGCAAACTGATATAACTCTATAAAAATATAATTCCTAGACCTTATCATATGATGTCACAAAGACGTCGCAAAACTGACGTAAATTTAACGTCACGTCATTAATATGACGTGGTAAATAGGTTGCAAAGCAAAGTAAATTTTATTTCACTAATACGTCGTAAATATGAAGTGAATAATGCGTCTCAAAACTGACTTGAATTTTACGTCTTTACCCAGCTAACACAAAGACGTTTTCTAAACGTTCTTGAAACATTCCAAGTTCGTTATTTGAACATTTTGTCAAAACTTTTTCAGAACGTCTTCTTGTGGAAGGTTTTCGACGTATTTAAACGTTTCAATTGGACGTTATAAAAACGTTGTTTTAAACGGTAAGATAACACTAAAAAAACTTTCTAAAGTTTTAAGGACCGACAGAAAAACGTTTGGACGTTATAGACATCCAGATAACTTTTGAAAACCCTCTAGAACGTTTAAAAACGTTTTAAGAACGTTCAAAAAAAGTCTTCTGACCCGTTCCAGAACTTTGTTCGATTTTGGGATTAACGAATCTCGGAATAACGAATCCTATTTCATTTTCGAATAAACGACCTTTTATAGCGAACCCTATTTTATTTTCGGACTAACGAACCTTCGGAATAACGTCACAAATGTTCGGATTAACGAACCTTTCTTGAATTTAGGGTTAACAAACCTCTAAGTATATAGGAAATTTGTGTGTTTCGGATATTCGTTATTCCGAAGGTTCGTTATTCAGAAGGTTCTTTATTCCGAAGGTTCGTTATTCCAAAGATTCGTTATTCCGAAGGCTCTTTATTCAGAAGGTTCGTTATTCCGAAGTTTCGTTTTCCGAAGGTTCGTTATTCCGAAACTGAAACAAAGCTCGTTACTTCGAAGGTTCGTATTCGGAATAACGAACCCTATTTTATTTTCGGATTAGCGAACCTTCGGAATAACGAGCCCTCTTTCATTTTCGAATAAACGAGCCTTCAGAAAGCGAACCCTATTTTTTTTTCGGATAAACGAACCTTCGGAATAACTAACCTGCGGAATAACGCCACAAATGTTCGGATTAACATACCCTTTTTGATTTTCGGATTAACGAACCTTCGGAATAACGAATATCCGAAACACAAATTCCCTATACTTAGAGGTTTGTTAACCCTAAATTCAAGAAAGGTTCGTTAATCCGAACATTTGTGACGTCATTCCGAAGGTTCGTTAGTCCGAAAATAAAATAGGGGTTCTATTCCAAAGGCTCGTTTATTCGAAAATGAAATAGGGTTCGTTATTCCGACGGTTCGTTATTCCAAAGTTTCGTTTTCCGAAGGTTCGTTAATCCGAATTATTCCGAAGGTAACTTATAACCAGATAACTTTTGAACAAAAAAAGTCTTATGACCCATTCCAGAACCCTGTTTGACTTTTGGGATTAACGAATCTCGGAATAACGAACCCTTTTTCATTTTTGAATAAACGACCTTTTGGAATAGCGAACCCTATTTTATTTTTGGACTAACGAACCTTCGCAATAACGTCACAAATGTTCGGATTAACGAACCTTTCTTGAATTTAGGGTTAACAAACCTCTAAGTATATAGGGAATTTGTGTGTTTCGGATATTCGTTATTCCGAAGGTTCGTTAATCCGAAAATCAAAAAGGGTATGTTATTCCGAACATTTGTGGCGATATTCCGCAGGTTAGTTATTCTGAAGGTTCGTTTATCCGAAAAAAATATGGTTCACTTTCAGATGGCTCGTTTATTCGAAAATGAAATAGGGTTCGTTATTCCGAAGGTTCGCTAATCCGAAAATAAAATAGGGTTCGTTATTCCGAAGGTTCATTGATCCGACAATGAAATAGGGTCTGTTACGAACCTTCGAAATAACGAGCTTTGTTTCAGTTTCGGATTAACGAACCTTCGGAAAACGAAACTTCGGAATAACGAACCTTCGGAATAACGAATCTTTGGAATAACGAAACTTCGGAATAAAAAACCTTCTGAATAGCGAACCTTCTCAATAACGAACTGTAACCATGATATTTTGGGTGCTATCATCGTTCAAACTTATAGTTATCAGTTTCCTATGAATGTTTTTCATAAAAACTCGAAAGTAGCCTCTGTGACTCTGAACTAATGCTCGTTGCTCCAACTTAATGAAAAGATCTTAAATTTGGCTGAATATCGGGCAAATTGATTTTAATTTGGTTATCGACTAATATTATTAAAAATAAGTGAAATTATTTTGTGCCAAATAACACATTATAAAACGATCGTTTCAAATCTCTTCTATACCAATGTGTTTTACTTGAGAATCGGAGCTGTGGGTTTGATTTTTTTCTCTCTCTCTCTCTCACACATAGTTAACATATGGCTATATGCTGATATTGATAAACTTCATATACAAACTTCTATCACAGCTCTATGTGTACGATACTGCACGACTTCGAGACAGCAAATCACGCATGGCTTCCCTTTTTGGGTGTCAGTCGACAACAAATGGTTTATACACATTTAAAGTCATGAACCCACCTGGGAATCTGATACCAGTTAAAGCCTGGTGTTTGTTTCTATAATATATCGATCATGAAGTTTATAAAAAGTTGCGAGTATAACAAGAACTCTCGAGTTTTGGAGTGCGCTCGGTAACCAGCTATTTTGTACGTGTGAATGCGGCTAGTGTTCTTACAAACAAACAAACAAACAATCCAACAAATCAGTGTTTTAATATTCAATCGTTTCTCTTCATCATTTCAATTACGAGTGCTATGTGCGCATTGAAGGGAGGGATCGAGTATGAATATATTGCCAGTTGCAATGCTTATTTAGACTAATGATAATGATGATGATGCTGAGAACTTTGAAAGAGATTTCGTGAAGTTGTTGGTGGATTGATGACATGGAAAAAAAATATTGATAGTGGTGGAAGATATTGCTTGTGGTTATATGTATACGATGGTAATACGAGTGATAATCGTGGTGATAAGATGATATCCAGTTGTGAAAATAAATGATAGTAATGATGTTTATGGTCGTGCATGGTAATCTAATAAAAGCAATGATGGTAGTGATGATTGGTTGATATTAAAGGAAACCAAAACCCATGAGACCAATATGGATTGAGTGAACGCAGCAACAGTAGCATTATACATCAGTGAAAGTTTGAGGAAAAATCGGACAATCGATGCAAAGTTGTTCGTTTTTATATTTTTTGTGTTGTAATCACTGAATAAAGAGACTACTAGAGACCATGATGGGCGACAATGTAAAGAAAATATGAAGAGAATTCCACCAAAAAAATCAATAAAATTATACATTCCATCAACTTAATTGATACTGACTTATGTTAAGGGTATCATTCCCCCTATATACTTTCTGAAAGTGGTTAATCAAAATAATGCTCTTCCATTACTCAAGAAAAGTGAAACATGTTTGTTTTCTTTATATTTTCTTGATGTTGTTGCCCACACATGATGTCATGCATCCAGTGGTTCCAACATCCAAAATTAAAAAATTCATAACTTTTGCATCGATTGCCCGATTTTCCTTAAACTTTCACTGCATGTGTTCTACTAATGTTGCTGCTTTCACTCAATCCACATTTCTTTTTGGGTTTTGGTTTCCTTCAATGATGGTCGTGATGGTATATAGAGGTGACGATGGCAAGTGATGAGAAGGACTATAGGGTTGGCAATGATAAAGTGAACATCAAAAAATTATTGATAGAGCCATTCAAACCGTGATATAACTAGAGCAATTTTGCACATGTATGGACTGGGAAAATGAATTGATTTTGATGGAAATAGCACATCTTTTGATTTTTAAATGCCGATCCAAAATGCCTTTTTAAAGCTGATTAAATTAAAATATTTATAGAGAGATTTCATCGATCAAAATCGATGATTACTAAAGCTCCCCCCCCCTCCCGCAGTTTCTCTTCCCTCCCCCATCTTCATCATGGATGTTATTGCATGAGAATGTAATCATATACGTTGATATATATGAACCTGAACTAAAAAGGAGCCTATTTACTACGCCTTTCTGTATCATTGTGAAGTTGGAGGATAAGCCCAAATTATTAACCTAGGAGTTCATCCATGTTACCCAAGACCAAATGCCCTCTTCGAATCTGATTTTGTGGGGCTTAATAAACATGATCAATGTTAAAGGGACTGCTGGTTGAGGTAGGGATTCATGTTTTGAACATTCCTAAGTGAGATAATGAAAAGCCTCTTATGAAATATGAAAGAGCATATAATCTCTAAGAAGGATTCAACGTTTATTTGATGAAAATTGGTTTTCAAATGGCTAAGATATCAAAAAAAAAGTGCTAATAATAAAAGGCGACATGCAACAACTTTATTAGGATCTCTTTGTTTCACGTTGTTTTTGGATATCTCAGCCATTTCAAAACCGATTTTCATCGAATAAACTTTTGATACCCCTTATCCATAGCACTGCATGCTCTTTGACATCTCATGGAGTGGTTTCTGAATATCTCGCAAAATGTTCAAAGCTAAATCTACACCTCGACCAGAACTGTACACACCCTTTAGCAATAGCAATCGCTGCAGACGTATAAATATTTGTGAATTTTGTGAATATAATTGACTCTTCCGACCTCCTCTCGGGGTATGAGAGTAGCAAACAAAGAGTATAAATAACAATATAACAAACCAGTGAATACAATATACTCAAAGATTACACATGACACAAAAGATATACAAGATTATAGTGTATTTGGGAATACAAACATGAGTAAAATGAACAGATATACGACGTTAATCTACATGTGAATAGCAGATTACAAATTTGACAAAGAAGGTTGCTTCACTAACCTACATACCGCTACGTGTCGCTACGTATATATAATACACTTGTACTTTGATTATGATTTATTCCAAGCTTCAATTAGATTTCCAACTTACTTTTCGCAAGATATTGATGACGACGTCGAGTTTGCATGCATCCTAGTAACGCAAGTCTCGCGAGACACAGGAAAAGTGTCAGCAGACGGCTAACAAAACTACAAAAATACCACCTAAGGCAAAGCCGAACGCGATTGCGATGACATGTGAAGTGGAAACACACACACGCACACGCACACACAACGCACACAAACGCACACACACGCACACACAAACACTCGACACACGCCCATACACATACCCATACACAAACCCGTTGTTATGTTTCTGCTTGAAGGACGGTGTCCCATTCTCACATTGTACTAGTAATCTGATTCTGTGGTTAGCAGACGACCATGCCAATGGTACTCTATATACTGTGTAACAGTACGAACTCAACGCCTAACTGCGAAGTCCACGCACATGCGTACAAAAACCAACTTGTACACTGATAGTCTTTGCTCAAGTGACACAATGGGCAATTTCGACGCGTTAGGGTTACGGAAAAAAAATCGCGCCCCGGAGGCGATTTTTTTTCCGTAACCCTAACGCGTCGAAATTGCCCATTGTGTCACTTGAGCAAAGACTATCAGTGTACAAGTTGGTTTTTGTACGCATGTGCGTGAACTTCGCAGTTAGGCGTTGAGTTCGTACTGTTACAGTATACAGAGTACCATTGGCATGGTCGTCTGCTAACCATTGAGTTCGTACTGTTACAGTATACAGAGTACCATTGGCATGGTCGTCTGCTAACCATTGAGTTCGTACTGTTACACAGCATGCAGAGTACCATTGGCGTGGTCGTCTGCTAACCACAGAATCAGATTACAATGTGAGAATGGGACGCCGTCCTTCAAGCACAAACATAACAACCGGGTTTGTGTGTATGGGTATGTGTATGCGCCTCTGTGAGTGTTTGTGTGTGTGTGTGTGTGTGTGTGTGTGTGTGTGTGTGTGTGTGTGTGTGTGTGTTTCCACTTCACATGTCATCGCCATCGCGTTCGGCTTTGCCTTAGGTGATATTTCTGTAGTTTTTGTAGTTTTGTTCGCTGTCTGCTGACACTTTTTCTATGTCTCGCGAGACTTGCGTTACTAGGATGCATGCAAACTCGACGTCGTCATCAATATCTTGCAAAAAGTAAATTGGAAATCTAATTGAAGCTTGGAATAAATCATAATCAAAGTATTATGTATACGTAGCGACACGTAGCGGTATATAGGTTAGTGAAGGAACCTTCTTTGTCAAATTTGTAATCTGCTATTTACATGTAGATTAACGTCTGTATATCTTTTCATTTTACTCATGTTTGTATTCCCATATACACTATAAGCTTGTATATCTTTTGTGTCATGTGTAATCTTTGAGTATTGTATTCACTGGTTTGTTATATTGTTATTTATACTCTTTGTTTGCTATATACTCTCATACCCCGAGAGGAGGTCGAAAGAGTCAATAAAATTCACAAATTTCACAAATATTTAGGTCTGCAGCGATTGCTATTGTTAAAGGGTGTGTACAGTTCTGGTCGAGGTGTAGATTTAGCTTTGAACATTTTGCGAGATATTCAGAAACCACTCCATGAGATGTCAAAGAGCATGCAGTTCTAAGGGGTATCAAAAGTTTATTCGATGAAAATCGGTTTTGAAATGGCTGAGATATCCAAAAAGAAGGTGAAACAAAGATATCCTAATAAAGTTGTGGCATGTCGCCTTTTATTATTAGCACTTTTTTGGGATATCTCAGCTATTATTGAAAACCAATTTTCATCAAATAAACGTTTAATCCTTCTTAGAATTACATGCTCTTTCATATTTCATAAGAGGCTTTTCATTATCTCACTTAGGAATGTTCAAAACATGAATCCCTACCTCAACCAGTACTGTACAGTCCCTTTATTAACATTGATCATGTTTATTAAGCCCCACAAAATCAGATTCGAAGAGGGCATTTGGTCTTGGGTAACATGGATGAACTCCTAGGTTAATTTGGGTTTATCCTCCAACTTCACAATGATTCAGAAAGGCGTAGTATGATAGGCTCCTTTTTAGTTCAGGTTCATAATATCAACGTATATGATTACATTCTCATGCAATAACATTCATGATGAAGATGGGGGAGGGAAGAGAAACTGCGTGGGGGGGGGGGAAGCTAGTAATCATCGATTTTGATCGATGAAATCTCTCTATAAATATTTTAATTTAATCAGCTTTAAAAAGGCATTTTGGATCGGCATTTCAAAATCAAAAGATGTGCTATTTCCATCAAAATCAATTCATTTTCCCAGTCCATACATGTGCAAAATTGCTCTAGTATCACGGTTTGAATGGCTCTATCAATAATTTTTTGATGTTCACTTTATCATTGCCAACCCTATAGTCCTTCTCATCACTTACCATCGTCACCTCTACCATCACGACCATCATTGAAGGAAACCAAACCCAAAAAGAAATGTGGATTGAGTGAAAGCAGCAACATTAGTAGAACACATGCAGTGAAAGTTTACGGAAAATCGGGCAATCGATGCAAAAGTTAAGAATTTTTTAAGTTTGGATGTTGGAACCACTGGATGCATGACATCATGTGTGGGCAACAACATAAAGAAAATATAAAGAAAACAAACATGTTTTCACTTTTCTTGAGTAATGGAAGAGCATTTAATTAACCACTTTCAGAAAGTAGGGGGAATGATACCCTTAACATAAGTCAGTATCAATTAAGTTGATGGAATGTATAACTTTATTGATTTTTTTTGTGTGGAATTCTCTCCATATTTTCTTCACATTGTCGCCCATCATGGTCTCTAGTAGTCTTTTTATTCAGTGATTACAACACAAAAAATATAAAAACGAAAAACTTTGCATCGATTGTCCAATTTTTCCTCAAACTTTCACTGATGTACAATGCTAATGTTGCTGCGTTCACTCAATCCATATTGGTGTTTGAGTTTTGGTTTCCTTTAATATCAACCAATCATCACTACCATCATTGCTTTTATTAGATTACCATGCACGACCATAAACATCATGACTATCATTTTACAACTGGATATCATCTTATCATCATCACCACGATTATCACTCGTATTACCATCGTATACATATCACCACAAGCAATATCTTCCACCACTATCAATACTTTTTTCCATGTCATCAATTCATCAACAACAACTTCACGAAATCTCTTTCAAAGTTTTCAGCATCATCATTATCATAAGTCTAAATAAGCATTGCGACTGGCAATATATTCATACTCGATCCCTCCCTCCATTGCCCACATGGCCTAGCACCCGTAATTGAAATGATGAAGAGAAACGATTGAATATTAAAACACTGATTTGTTGGTTTGTTTGTTTGTTTGTTTGTAAGAACGCTAGCTGCATTCACACGTACAAAATAGCTGGTTACCGAGCGCGCTCCAAAACTCGAGAGTTCTTGTTATACTCGCAACTTTTTATAAACTTCATGATCGATATATACTGTATTATAGAAACAAACACCAGGCTTTAACTGGTATCAGATTCCCGGGTGGGTTCATGACTTTAAATGTGTATAAACCATTTGTTGTCGACTGACACCCAAAAAGGGAAGCCATGCGTGATTTGTTGTCTCGAAGTCGTGCAGTATCGTACACATAGAGCTGTGATAGAAGTTTACCAGTATATGAAGTTTATCAATATCAGCATAGCCATATGTTTACTATGTGAGAGAGAGAGAGAAAAAAAAAATCAAACCCACAGCTCCGATTCTCAAGTAAAACAGATGTGCTTTGTAGAAGAGATTTGAAACGATCGTTTTATAATGTGTTATTTGGCACAAAATAATTTCACTTATGTTCAATAATAATCGATAGTCAATGAAAATCAATTTGCCCGATATTAGCCAAATTTAAGATCTTTTCAGTAAGTTGGAGCAACGAGGATTATATAGTTCAGAGTCACAGAGGCTACTTTCGAGTTTTTATGAAATACATTCATAGGAAACTGATAACTATAAGTTTGAACGATGATAGCACCCAAAATATCATGGTTATACCACAGTTCGTTACTGAGAAGGTTCTTTATTCCGAAGGTTCGTTGTTCCAAAGATTCGTTATTCCGCAGGTTCTTTATTCCGAAGGTTCGTTATTCCGAAGTTTCGTTTTCCGAAGGTTCGTAAATCCGAAACTGAAACAAAGCTCGTTATTTCGAAGGTTTGTAACAGACCCTATTTCATTGTCGGATCAATGAACCTTCGGAATAACGAACCCTATTTCATTTTCGAATAAACGAGCCTTCAGAAAGCGAATCCTATTTTTTTCGGATAAACGAACCTTCGGAATAACTAACCTGCGGAATATCGCCACAAATGTTCGGAATAACATACCCTTTTTGATTTTCGGATTAACGAACCTTCGGAAAAACGAATATCCGAAACACACAAATTCCCTATATACTTAGAGGTTTGTTAACCCTAAATTAAAGAAAGGTTTGTTAATCCGAACATTTGTGACGTTATTCCGAAGGTTCGTTAGTCCGAAAATAAAATAGGGTTCGCTTTTCCAAAAGGTCGTTTATTCGAAAATGAAATAGGGTTCGTTATTCCGAGATTCGTTAATCCCAAAATCAAACAAGGTTCTGGAACGGGTCATAAGACTTTTTTTGAACGTTCTTAAAACGTTTTTAAACGTTCTAGAGGGTTTTCAAAAGTTATCTGGATGTCTGTAACATCCAAACGTTTTTCTGTCGGTCCTTAAAACTTTAGAAAGTTTTTTTAGTGTTATCTTACCGTTTAAAACAACGTTTTTATAACGTCCAATTGAAACGTTTAAATACGTCGAAAACCTTCCACAAAAAGATGTTCTGAAAAAGTTTTGACAAAATGTTCAAATTACGAACTTATAATGTTTCAAGAACGTTTAGAAAACGTCTTTGTGTTAGCTGGGTAAAGACGTAAAATTCAAGTCAGTTTTGAGACGCATTATTCACTTCATATTTACGACGTATTAGTAAAATAAAATTTACTTTGCTTTGCAACCTATTTACCACGTCATATCAATGACGTGACGTTAAATTTACGTCAGTTTTGCGACGTCTTTGTGACTTCATATGATAAGGCCTAGGAATTATAATTTTATAGAGTTATATCAGTTTGCGACATATATACTGTCGTCAGAACGACGACAATTTCACGTCAGTCAACTGTCAAAAATAAGATTTTTTTTTGCTCAAATGAAAGACATAGAGAGACGTCATTATGTAGACTTTAGAAAGGCGTAATAACTGTCGTTTGTTTGCGGTAAATAAGCAAAGAAAACAGACGCTGTTAAGACGTCTCAAACTGACGCCAATAAGTCGTATTGTTGTTTGAACCCATATCTAAAAGACGTCATATTTTGTGACGTCTTTCTGACGCCTGGTTGGTTATACGAAGACGTTGTAAAGACGTGTAGATTAGTAATTTAAAGTCTTATAGACGAAAATAAACACAGATACTTGATATCATATAAACGTTTCAAACTGACGTGAATATGTCATATTTTTCAAACTGACGTCAATATATGTCGTATTTTTGCTCAAATGGAAGTTGTCCTAAAGATGTCACTGGTGGTCATTAGATTCGTCTAAATGACGTGTAAATCACAATTCTAAAGACAAGATTTACGTCAGAATAACGTCACGAGCACGTCATCTACACGTTAATTCATGCCTTTTTTATGTATATTGGAAAAGAAAAAAAGGAAGACGTCTGAAAGACGCCCTTTTCACGAAAACTATGTAAACAAGGAAAATGGACGTGATTTTGACGTCATTTTTAGATCGTGGGCGGTTAAGGTCTGATAAAGCGCATGTGAGTACCTCAAAGTACAACCATGATACAAATCTGGGTCCTAGCTGACATTTGGACGTTTCTAAACGTTCTTGAAACGTTCCAAGTACGTTATTTGGACGTTTTGTCAAAACGTTTTCAAAACATCATTTTTCTAGAAGATTTTCGACGTATTCAAAACGTTTCAATTGGACGTTATAAAAACGTTTTTTAAACGTTAAAATAACAAGAAACCTTTCTAATTCTTTAAGGACCGACAGAAAAACGTTTGTATACGTTATAGACATCCAGATAACTTTTGAACAAAAAAAGTCTTATGACCCATTCCAGAACCCTGTTTGACTTTTGGATTAACGAACCTTCGGAATAACGAACCCTATTTTATTTTCGAATAAACGAGCCTTTGAAATAGAACCCCTATTTAATTTTCGGACGAACGAACCTTCGGAATAACGTCACAAATGTTCGGATTAACGAACCTTTCTTGAATTTAGGGTTAACAAACCTCTAAGTATAGGGAATTTGTGTGTTTCGGATATTCGTTATTCCGAAGATTCGTTAATCCGAAAATCAAAAAGGATATGTTAATCCGAACATTTGTGGCGTTATTCCGCAGGTTAGTTATTCCCGAAGGTTCGTTTATCCGAAAAAATAGGGTTCGCTTTCTGAAGGCTCGTTTATTCGAAAATGAAATAGGGTTCGTTATTCCGAAGGTTCGCCAATCCGAAAATAAAATAGGGTTCGTTATTCCGAAGGTTCATTGATCCGACAATGAAATAGGGTCCATAACGAACCTTCGCAATAGCGAACCTTTGGAAAACGAAACTTCGGAATAACGAACCTTCGGAATAAAGAACTTCGGAATAACGAATCTTTGAAATAACGAATCTTCGGAATAAAGAACCTTTGGAATAACGAACCTTCTCAATAACGAACTGTAACCATGATATTTTGGGTGCTATTCGTTCAAACTTATAGCTATCATTTCATAAAAACTCGAAAGTAGCCTCTGTGACTCTGAACTAATGCTCGTTGCTCCAACTTAATAAAAAGATCTTCAATTTGGCTGAATATCGGGCAAATTGAATTTAATTTGGTTATCGATTAATATTATTAAAAATAAGTGAAATTATTTTGTGCCAAATAACACATTATACAACGATCGTTTCAAATCTCTTCTACAAAGCACATGTGTTTTACTTGAGAATCGGAGCTGTGGGTTTGATTTTTTTCTCTCTCTCTCTGACATAGTAAACATATGGCTATGCTGATATTGATAAACTCCATATACTGGTAAACTTCTATCACAGCTCTATGTGTACGATACTGCACGACTTCGAGACAACAAATCACGCATGGCAAGAATTCCCTTTTTGGGTGTCAGTCGACAACAAATGGTTTATACACATTTAAAGTCATGAACCCAGCTGGGAATCTGATACCAGTTAAAGCCTGGTGTTTGTTTCTATAATAATATATCGATCATGAAGTTTATAAAAAGTTGCGAGTATAACAAGAACTCTCGAGTTTTGGAGCGCGCTCGGTAACCAGCTATTTTGTACGTGTGAATGCAGCTAGTGTTCTTACAAACAAACAAACAAACAAACAATCCAACAAATCAGTGTTTTAATATTCAATCGTTTCTCTTCATCATTTCAATTACGGGTGCTAGGCCATGCGCGCATTGAAGGGAGGGATCGAGTATGAATATATTGCCAGTCGCAATGCTTATTTAGACTGATGATAATGATGATGATGCTGAAAACTTTGAAAGAGATTTCGTGAAGTTGTTGTTGATGGATTGATGACATGGAAAAAAGTAATGATAGTGGTGGAAGATATATTGCTTGTGGTGACATGTATACGATGGTAATACGAGTGATAATCGTGGTGATAAGATGATATCCAGTTGTGAAAATAAATGATAGTAATGATGTTTATGGTCGTGCATGGCAATCTAATAAAAGCAATGGTGGTAGTGATGATTGGTTGATATCAAAGGAAACCAAAACCCAAAGACTAATATGGATTAAGTGAACGCAGCAACATTAGCATTATACAGTCAACCTCGCGTAAGTCGACATAATCGGGACTGAGAAAAACACGTCGACTTACGCGAAAGTCGACTTACGCGTAAGTCGACATTTTGTCGACTTATAAATGAAAACTAAATTTCCCCTATACAGAATAAGATCACGATGAGGATTGCAACCCAAATCTTACTCCTTTTGCCGCCAAAACATACCTACTGACGTTAGCAACAGTTATGTTTTAGTTCATGCATAAATCTCGCGCGGATTAGTAATGACAACGCACAATTCCCAAATCTCTAGAGAGATTTTGAGAGAGCGGGATCGGAAAACTGGGCCCGTTTCTAGACACTGTACGTTTTTAGATTTGCTTTGAAAAATCAAACGCATATACCCCAGAAAATGCATACAACTTTGCGCTTTAAATTCAAGTGCGTTGCTGCGAAGATATGCGTGTGAATTCGTATGATTCTGTCGAGATAATTTTTCAGTGCCGACTGAGTTGAAATAAGATGTGTGATTTTCCTTCCCTACGTCGCCATATTTGTTTTGCGTAAATTTCTATTGCACTACTCTGAAAATGAATTGTTCTCGCGCTCCGATTCGCAACATTCCCGCTCTGTACGGCGCGGGCCAGTCTGAAATAAAAACAAGAAGAAAAGTTTGTTAATCCGAAAACGACATTTTTCGGATTACTAACCCGCGTAAAAACAAATCTCTTTCCGTCGTCGGACTAACTTAACTTAGGACTGACATTTAAACCTTCGGCATAGCGAACTGTGACAATAATTTGTTACTATTTTTTTCATTGACATTTTGTGAAGCAGCATGCGTTTCGGTAGCTTGAAACGTGTAAATGTTGCGATGTCTTTCCCCTGCTAGTGCAGACTAAGTTCGGTCACGGCGAAAGTTCCGTTACGAAATAAAA
This sequence comes from Diadema antillarum, assembly GCF_040938485.1. Taxonomy (NCBI): domain Eukaryota; kingdom Metazoa; phylum Echinodermata; class Echinoidea; order Diadematoida; family Diadematidae; genus Diadema; species Diadema antillarum. The sequence goes on from NW_027271135.1 coordinate 575,934, forward strand.
AATAATGCAAGTCTTTTCAACAATAACACACTTCCGTATAGATTTAATGCGTTTAAACGCAGTTTCTAGTTTTGTACAAAAACCGCAAGTCTTTTCTCCAACGCTCTTGCGTTTTAAATACAACGTTGCTTGTGATTTGATGGACTTGCATTTGATTTTTAGAATTGCGTTCAAACGCAAGTGAGTTTAAGTTTCTTAGATACAATTTTCTAGTTTCGGATGATTATCAAACGCAAGTCTTTTCAGCGTTCCGTGTGATTTGATGGACTTGCATTTGATTTTCGGGGTTGCGTTTAATTTTTGATTTTGCGTACGAATAAAAATAATGCAGGTCTTTAAAAAAAAAAGCGCACTTCCGTAGATGTATAGAGATGCGTTTAAACGTATAGTTTCTTATAGTTTCGTACGGAAAACTGCAAGTCTTCCTCTGCAACGCTCTTCCGTTTAAATACAGCATTGCGTGAGATTTGATGGACTTGCATTTGATTTTTAGAATCGTGCTTAAACGCAATTGAGTTTTTAAAGAAAGTTCCCAACAATTTTCTAGTTTCGTATGATTATCAAATGCAAGTCTTTACGCGTTCCCGGTGTTATGATGGACTTGCAATTGCATTTGAATGTCAGAGTTGCGTTTAATTTTTAACTTTGCGTACGAAATAAAAAATAACGCAAGACTTTTCAACAGTAACGCACCTCCGTAGATGTTAAGGGATGCTTTTAAACGCAGTTTCTAGTTTCTTACGAAAACCACAAGTCTTCTATGCAACGCTCTTGCGTTTGAATACAGCGTTGCGCGTGAATTGATGGACTTCATTTGATTTTTAGAGTTGCGTTTAAACGCAATTGAGTTTCAGGTTCGTACAACTATTTTCTAGTTTCATACGATTATCAAACGCAAGCCTTTTCAGCAACGCACTTGTGCAAAGTTGCTCGTGATTTGATACACCTGCATTTGCTTTTTAGTTGCAATTCTATTACATGTAGTTACTTTCTGATTAATTTTCTAAAAACGGGCCCAGGTTTCTAATACCGCTTCGGAATAATTAACGTTAGAATATTCGGATAAACGGAAACACGTATTTCATGTTCTGATAATGATTCTCTACTAGGACCTATAGGTGTACAAAATTTGTGCGTTTTGAGAATAATGAGAAGGAGAAAAAGGGGAAAGTGAACTGCTTTGGGTATTACATGTACCGGGTACATGTGATTCTCCAATGAGTGTATGCCCTCTCTATTCTGACGTACAAGACAATGGACGCATCGCGCCACGAACGTACCGCGCCGTACACTAGAGAATTACCGAGTAGAAATGCTGAGAGTCGGAGCGGGAAAACAAGTCTTTTTCAGAGAATGGCGATAAGATTTTGAGCGAAAAAAATTATGTCGACTTAGACGAGGGAATTAACACGTATTTCAGCTCAGTTGGCACTCAAAAATCAGGTCGACTTACGCGAGTTGTCGACTTATAAATGTCGACTAAGACGAAGAAATTTTCAAGGAATAACAAAGGCAAAAATCGGGACTTTTTTATCGTGTCGACTTAAGCGAGTTGTCGACTTATACGATGTCGACTTAAGCGAGGTTGACTGTATATCAGCGAAAGTTGAGGAAAAATCAGACAATCGATGCAAAGTTTTTTGTTTATATATATTTTTGTGTTCTAATTACTGAATAAAGAGACTACTAGAGACCATGATGGGCAACAATGTAAAGAAAATAAGAACAGAATTCCACCAAAAAAAAAAAAAAATCGATAAAATTATACATTCCATCAACTTAATTGATACTGACATAATTTATGTTAAGGGTAGTAATCATTCCCCCTATACTTTCTGAAAGTGGTTAATCAAATGCTCTTCCATTACTCAAGAAAAGTGAAAACATATCTGTTTTCTTTGGTTTTCTTTATGTTGTTGCCCACACATGATGTCATGCATCCAGTGGTTCCAACATCCAAACTTAAAAATTTCATAACTTTTGCATCGATTGCCCGATTTTCCTTAAACTTTCACTGATGTGTTCTACTAATGTTGCTGCTTTCACTCAATTCACATTTCTTTTTGGGTTTTGGTTTCCTTCAATGATGGGCGTGATGGTAGAGGTGACGATGGTAAGTGATGAGAAGGACTATAGGGTTGGCAATGATAAAGTGAACATCAAAAAAATCATTGATAGAGCAATTCAAACCGTGATACTAGAGCAATTTGCACATGTATGGACTCGGAAAATGAATTGATTTTGATGGAAATAGCACATCTTTTGATTTTTAAATGCCGATCCAAAATGCCTTTTTTAAAGCTTTCACATTGTAATCTGATTCTGTGGTTAGCAGACGACCATGCCAATGGTACTCTGTATACTAATACTGTTTATAAAATGGGTTCAAGAATGTAGCCAATTGGAAGCGCTGAAATGAGTCACGTGTGCGTGCATTAATTTCTTCAGGTATGCACTAAGAAGAGTCTCTCTTCCACTTCCCTGGCCTGACGTACGTCACAATATTTACACTAGCAGTGCGCACTCAATCAGTTGTTACAAGTGCGTCACGCGCTACTATACGCGCTGTCAATCCTGTAAACAACTTCTAGTTCGGGCCGCGGGCTGCCACAACAGCCGGCGGCCTTTCTTGTGCATAACAGTACGTGGCGTACGTATACTCTTATACGTACGTACAGTACTTATGTGCGGGATTTCCGAGTGCGACGTGCGTAAATGTTTGGGACGAACATCTTCGGACATCTTGACTTTTGAGCGAGTGCTACATGTAGCTGACTGGTATTGACCCACAAAGGTACGTGAATAATGCTGTTAGTTTTCGACCCATTTTATAAAACAAATGATGCACAGGATTATTTCGTGGCGTTAGTGAAGGTGCGGCTCACTCTCGAGTATTGACAACGGTTGCAAACATGCACTCGGCTGCGCCTCGTGCATGTCGCACCATTGTCAATACTCTCGAGCGCGCCGCACCTTCACTAACACACTCTATCCTGTGCATCATTTGTATAGTAACAGTACGAACTCAACGCCTAACTGGAAGTCCACGCACATGCGTACAAAAACCAACTTGTACACTGATAGTCTTTGCTCAAGTGACACTATTGGCAATTTCGACGCGTTAGGGTTACGGAAAAAAAAATCGCCTCCGGGGCTACCTGGTAGGGTGACCATGGCCTTTCTTGCCATTGGCCATTGCGAGACTTTTCCTTGTTTGTCTCCATTCTCTCGAGGCAGCATCAAGTTTTTGAAGATCACCTTCAGTTGTATCAATGCTTGCTTTTGTACAAATATTTTACTGACTGGGCTTAGATATAATCATTAACGAGGTTCCACGATGCAAAGTGATGTGTTCCCTGAGAGGCAAAAACAAACCGCTTTAGCGTGCAGTTCGCGAACCGCATATACCCGCCTGGCTATATGGGATGTAACGCTTACACGCTTGCCCACATGTATGGGACAGTGGTATGCCCCCTCCCCCCATACGCAGTTTTTGCCCCTCAGCATGGCTTGATGACGTCATTGGAACCTTTTTGAATTGAGAGATGGCTGTCATTCTGCTTGACCTGGAAATGAATTCAGTCTATCTAGAACAATTTTGGCAAATTCATCTAAGGCGCTTTCAACAGTTATGTTTTCTATGGCAGTCATCTTGAATTTCAACATGGTGGCTTGTCTAATGATCCACAATTAGGAAACAGCTGTAATGGAATGTTGGACACCACAAGCATGTGCATTCTTGAAAATTTGATGCTTCTACAATAATTGCAACCTGAGATATGGGTAAAAACGTTATGGCGGCCATTTTGAATTTCAAGATGGCAGCCTACAAACTATACAAAACAATCCACAATATCAGAAGAAGATATATCAGAGTGTCTGACATCACCCTCATGCATTTTGCACCAAATTTGAAGCTTCTACAATGCTCACTTTATGAAATATGGGTCAAAATACAGTTTGCTATGGCGGCCATTTTGAAATTCAAAATGGCGGCTGAAGACGTGGTTGGAAAAAATGAAAACCAAAGTTTTTTGGATTCAGCACCCCCAAATTGACAAAGTTAGCTTATAAAATCAATTTTGGCACAAAAATCTCACGGGATTACATAGTAGCCTCTACTATAAGCACTATCATTATCGTACAATCTGAAAAAGACTGACGCAGCGCATTACCAACAAAATAATGAGGCATGACAAAGGTGTATGTACATAAGATGACACTAGATGGTCAACTGTATTTAAGCATGAAGACGCCCACACATCACGGCATGTTCCTTTCGTGACGTCACATGATAATGGTTCCTGACCTACATGTTATGAAAAAATAGCGGCCTGTGTGGTACTAGTATTACGTTGTATGTTTTGTCCACTGAGCCGTAGCTACCCGCAATACACGCCCTATATGAAGCGGTTAGGTGGTGTCCAAAACAATCTGGCCGTCCCTTGCGCAATTCACCCGGAGTATACCATATAGAGAAAAGGTAGGTCTATATCGTACTTTACAATATGATATCAATTCTATTATATTGCAATTGTATTATCTTACAATTTCTTCAGTATCTAGATCTAAAGTTATGTGAGTGATATCTGAATGTGAAAAAGTCATGTTCACGAACTTGCAAGTCTTATTTCGTGTAACACGGAGACTGCGATAGGCCTTACATGTACATTCATATTATTATAACGTCCTTAAAGGACAGGTTCACCTTCATAAACATAAGGATTGAGAAAATGCAGCAATATAAGTAGAACACATCAGTGAAAGTTTGAGGAAAATTGGACAATTGATGCAAAAGTTATGAATTTTTAAAATTTTTGTGTTGGAACCGCTGGATGAGGACACTACTACAGCTTGTGAGTCATATGCGTACAACAGTATAAAGCAAATGTAAAGAAAATTCTACATATTTTCACTTTTTTCGCATAATAAAAGACCACTTGACTTGCCTCTTTCTAAAGGCAGGGGGAATAATATTACCCATAACATATGTCGGTAACGAATGAAGGGAATGTGTACTTTTTTTCAAAAGATGAAATTTTGTGAAATTCTCTTTATATTTTCCTTATATTGTTGTACGCATGTGACATCTAAGTTATTCATACACTGCAGTAGTCTTCTCATCCAGCGGTCACTGCACAAAAACTTCAAAAATTCATAACTTTTGAACGGATTGTCCGATTTTCCTCAAACTTTCAATGATGTGTTCTACTAATATTGCTACATTCTCTCAATCCTTATGTTTATGAAGGTGAACTTGTCCTTTAATGCTGTTCGGGTTCTTCAATCTAAGCTTAGAGGGCAGTTTGTTACAGACGCAATTCCCCTAAAAATTCCCTGTATAGATCTGTTAAACTTGGGGGAAAATAAAGCTGCAGTTACTGCCATGTATCAGATAATTTCATATTTACAGATAATTTTCAAAGTATGAAAGTCATATAAACATACATTTAATTAACGTTTATTGTTTACAAAGAGCTCACTCTTGTATCTGAAAGAGATTACATACGTGCGACAACTGATGAAACGTCTTCGGAACTGACATTTCAAGATTGTTATCGAAACAACATACAAAAATAACTCATATCCTCTTGCCCTTAAATGAAGGCAGGAGCTATCCGTAATAGGTGATGACTTTAAGGAACAATAATGACTTGGCGAGTATCTGCAGCTGACAAAACAACAACTACAACAACAAAGAAGCAACATTCAATCTGACAAATAAAGGGATGTCTATAAGAAACGTTAAATGAAAATCAAAACAATTTTTGAGAGACAGAGCTTCAGCTGGTTATCTACAGCATCCCTTGGGCGTTGTAATATACCACCTTAGTCGTGTAATTGTGATGACCTTTAATATTGAGAAGTACAGAATGGCCGTGCTGCGAAAAAATCACTAGTCAAGATCACGACTTACGTCCTTTCATGAAACAGGTCACTCAAATCTACAAAGTGTTCCATTAAAAAAGTTCCGGTACAAAGTAAGTACAAGCGTTCCATTACAGAAAAAAAAATCATGTTGATTTACTGTTTGCAATTTTACGAGTTAAGGCCACATAAACCGACACTGAATTAATGTGATTGTCATTGACAAAAGTCTAATGGGAGAAAACAGCTGTAAAGCACGGGGAGAGGGATTATGAAGACGACAACACAGTCTACACTCACATGCACACAAAGATACAGTGGTAGGTGCTGTAGCTCCTTGGTTATACCTTCCCAGACAAGTAAATCAAACACACTGCCATGCATCACAAAAACACATTTGTATTGTGAAGAAAAGTCTTGGTCATCGTGACCCTCGCTTTTTAATAGTCACGCGCCCAGCCCAACCTTGTTAGCTTTAGGGAGTGGAAATCAAATCGAGGCCTACGGTAGCACCAAACTTCTTATTACCAGAATCAGCATTGAATCAACATGGCATTTCATTTCTTGTTTACACTTACCTACAGCACAGATGCATAAAGAAGGGTGCTACGGAGTGCCATGTATATTAAATTCAGCAGATTGTTGCAGATTCAAAGGGTCATATAATTGTTGAAAATGACATAGACCTTCTTGTAATTTAGAATAAAAAAGTTATTAGTTCCTGATTTTTGTTATAGTGGTATGTTGTTTAAAAGAAGTGTTTTCGTAAATACAGTTTTCATCATGAAGGTGCGTTTGTCTTTTAATCTGGGCAGGAAATTCAAAGAAAACTACAACTTGGCACAAAGTTTATGCTGTATTCATGCTAAAATAAGTTAGCTTTGGTAGAGGTTTTCGAAATAGAAAGGAGTGTGATATTCTTCGTGCTATATGTGGCACAAATCTTTTCCGTAATAACCGGGGCTGGCTTAAACTCTGTTTGCAATTTCATCAAATGTTATTCTTTTTTAAAATCCTGCAGTTTGATTTTAAAAAAAAATAGGGTTCATCATTCCGAAAGTATGTTAATCCGAAAACGACCAAAGCTTTAGTAGTACATACCTTTGTTTGGTTTTTTAATTTTCGGAAATAAATGGAAAGTTGCATCGCACTTGCTGTGTCAGGCATCTGACTATGAAATGACTTTTACCACAGGGCAGCACATCAAACGGCATATCTTTCACGTTGTGCTTACCACGTCGGCAAGAACTGATAGTATTCACGAGGATGACTCCTCGTCACGGATTACAGCCCGTACCTATTGGGGTCGGCCTATGTGCACTTTGGACAATCTTTGTGCTTGGTTTTCACTATTATACTGGTGAGTATTTCAATTCTTCACGAGCTGTTGCTGAATATACAACCAATGACGCCGGATCTGTCCGGTATGAGTTTCAATTCTCCGTTTTCATCACCCCCCTTTTAAGTATCTCTAATTCAAGTATGAATAAGGGTATTTAGATATTACTTAGAATAAAATTAATGTTATTATTATACAGTTTTGTAGGTTCGTAAGTACGCGCCTCTTTGTCGTTTCCGGATTAACGAACTTTCGGAATAACGAACCGGATTTAATTTTCCGGTTAACGAACCTTCGGAATAACGAGACCATTTCATTTTCGGATAAACGAACATTCCAATAATCATGATAACCTCCGATAAATTTCCTCTTCCATATATCTCAATAGCAATGCTACGTTACCATGGTTACTTTTAACATTGATATCATAACAACTGCCAATTTGTTATCCATGTTAGCTGACAGGCACATGCCGCTCTCTTCTGATTATTTTTAAAGGAAACCAAAACCCAAAGAGCAATGCAGATAGAGTGAAAGCAGCAACATTATAGAACACATTAGTGACAGTTTGGGGAAAATCGGTCAATCGATTCAAAAGTTATGAATTTTTAAATCTTAAATGTTGTAAGGAGACTACTTCAGTTTATGACATCATGCATGGACAACAAAGAAAATATATAGAAAATTCAACATACTTTCACGTTTCTACCTTAATGAAAGAACACTTGACTTACGCCTTTCAGAAAGCAGGGGGAGTGATATTACCCTTAACATCCCAGCACCAAATTGATTGAATGTGTAACTTTCATGAAAAATGAATTTTTGTGGAATTCTTATTTTGACGTCATAAACTTTAGCAGCCTCCTTATCCAGTCATTACAAGACCAAAATTTTAAAGTTTCATAACTTTTGCATCGATTGTCCAATTTTCCTCAAACTTTCACTGATGCGATCTACTAATGTGCTGCTTTCACTCAATCCACATTGCTCTTCGGGTTTGGGTATCTTTTAGATTCTAGATTCTAGATATGTGTGTGTATACACTTGTGTATCTATATGCTATATAAAATTTTTTACTCAGTTCTTATTCCTTAGGTTCTTGTTTTTTCCTTTTCTTTTTCATCTCTTGTATTTCCTTTTTCCTTTGTACCTTGAAAATTTAGTTTTTATATAGTTTCGTCATTATTACTTTGTGTCCTATCTCCATTCATTGCATATCAAATTTACACTGGAATATTTTCTTGGAACCTGCGTTTACAAGCTTTGCTTTTGCGGGTCCATCATATTTCACAAGTTATAGAGAATTGTCTTATGTACATTATATACGCTGATACACTTTCTGTCCATGGCCCGATTTATAACATATTTTGAATCTTGCTTGGTTTGTATTCTTCTTTAATGTATCTCAATGAAATGTATCTCAAGTGAAATATGAAAATAAATATGCTGGAACTGTTTACTGTGTCTCGAGTGTAAGACCGGTGCAGTTTCAGTTATTCAATTCAATTTTAAATACATTATGGTGTTCTACCAAAATAACAAAACTCTCATTACGAGTAAAAAATTCCCATGAGGTCAAATGTGGAGGATCAGATGTCAGGTTAAATGCTAAAATGACACTACTTACAGGTGAAATGGCAATAGTTTCTTCATACAGCTTAATTTACCTTAGAAATGACTCAACAATGCTCAATGTGTTCCCTTAATTAAACTTGGTAAATACGGACATTACTGCCCTATTATCTGTAGGGAGAAATAGGGGCATGGTGGCAAGAGAAAATAGAAAAAAAACTTTTATTTTGTCTATAACATTCTGAAATCGTTTAGAATATTTTCATGAAAAAATTGCGAATTACAAGCTTGCCCATCGTGTGAAAAAAATTGTCTCAGATGGGTAGGATATTCACTAATAAACCTACTACACGACAATAATGAGCTATAGTAAAGACATACCAGTCACCATATTAGCATCATTTCTAGTTTTCCCTTTAGTTCGACCTAACTTGTATCCGTTGTCCGTAACTTTTCTTAAGACTCAATCTCTGATGGGATCTATAATTATCTCTTATATCTTTTTCTCTCTAGTGATATTCGATGTACAAAATTTGCTTCTTAATAGATCACTCTTTTCCATTTCTTCAATTTTCTCGATTTCTATTGCAAAATGTACATTGTTTTTCTGTATATCATAATATTGCATCTCATGATCTGTATTTCTTTTACTACTATTGTTTTTCTTTTTAAATTGCTCCTTACCATGAGACGACAAATGCATGGTTTCCTATATATATATATATTTTTTTTTTTGTTGTTGCTGATGATAGAAATGAAATTGTATTGAATTCAAAAGAAAATAGGATAATGACCCTATACGGTATTTCAATGAAGAAATGCAGAGAGAATTTAGGAGAATACATCAGTGAAAGTATATGAGTATAATTTGCTAATAGTTATGAATTCTTAAACTTTCGTGCTGTCATCGCTGGATTAGAAGACTACTATACTTTATAATGTCATGTAGGCCTACGGAAATAAAGAAATCATGGTGAAATTTCAACACATTCAAATTTTTCTTCATAAATAATAAAGCATAATAATAGAGCACTTGATTTGTCTCTTTCAGAAAGCACGGGGAATTATATTACCCTCGATAAAAGTTATTTGTTTCTTTATTTATTTTCAATTTCATATAAAAAAACACACAAAAAAAATCTGAAAACCTGCATGAATAATCAAGAATTTTGCAATGGATGGATTGCCCTTTCATATTCATTATTTGAAGGGTAAAATTGTGGGGGTCAAATACACATAAATATAAGTAGGTAACAAGTCGAGAGAATGTGTTCTCTTACCAAAAAAAAAAAAAAAAAAGAAGAAGAAAATCGTTGAGTTCTCCTTACATTTTCGCTCTGTCGTTTACCGTGCGTGACGCCGCAAACTGCAATATAGTCTTCTCATTCAGCGACTGGCGACACCTTAACTTCAAACATTCATCCTTTTTCAACAGATTGTCATATTTTCCTCAATCTTTCACTGACGTGTTCTACTGATATAGCTGCATGCATTCACTGGATCCACATATTTGAGTTTCATTCCTTTTTACTAAGTTTGCCTTTGAGTGTAGGTCTCCCTCTTTATATTCAGAATGCCTCATCTGTCGAATCATTTAAAATTCTTCTTAAAACTCACCTGTTTAATCAGCTGTAATTTTTTTTTTCTGGAGGCGCACACAGTTATCAATTGTTGTACCATTGTATCACATGTATTTTTCTTTTCTTTTCTTTTCGTTCTTCTTCTTTTGTTACTGTTAACGTTAATTTTGTTAATGTTATTGTGTTTTCTAGTCTATTTGTATGAGTAGCAAAGTGCGCTTAGAAACGTCAGTATGAAGCGCCATATAAATGCAATTATTATTATTATTATTAGGTCCAATCGTATTTCATGCTCTATCTTAGTAACATGGTGTTATGCATACAAGTTTGGTGTTAAATACCATTCCTTCTTGTAATTTTGTATTTTTTTAAAGAGAAACATAACAAAAATGATTGAATGTAACTGCATTAGAAACAATTGATCAAGTGCAAGTTGGGACAAGGAAGTTATCTATGGTGGAAACACTTTCCTGAGTGTATGTGGCGTTAATATGAACTGGGGAAGGGGGGGGGGGGGGGGCTAAATGACGTCTTCAATGCCTACAACGTGTTTGCCCTACGGGAAGCAATTTGATAATTAATCAGGTTTGTTCTTCTCTGCTCAGATGAGGACCCGTGCCCGAGACATATTTGTGGTGGTCGGACCGAACCAGGACACGCCATCCAGACTTCCGCAAGGGTAATATGTTCTTCTGTTCCTGGCATAGGTTCAAACAAAAGTACAGTAAATATGAGCATTGATTAATTATCTTTTATCAACAAAAAGAAAACTTAAGCCCCCGTTCCACTATCACGATTTGGACCCCGATCTGTCCCGATCTAGCAGATTGGGAGAGAGCGGCAAAAGCGTACGGGGATCGGAAGCATCGTGGCAGCAGCGTTTGGAGGTCGGGGTTGGAGCGGGCATTTTTTCAAATCGGGAAGAAATTTTGAACCTGTTGAAAATTATGTCCCGATCTCCCCGATCAAAATTGACCTATTCTTTATCGCACGGCAAGCGGGGAGAGCGTAGTGACAGCGCAAACGCTGCGGGATGAGCGTAACAAGGTCTTTCTGAGCGTAGTAACATCGGCACAAGAACGGGAAGTAAACTTAGACACCGACGTCGTCCCGCTGCTGCGCTGCTCTTCCCTGATCAAAGCACGATCTTCCTGCTTAACACCGCTCTCACTACGTTCTCTACTCTCGTATAGAATCAAGGCCCGTTCCTACAACGCTCTCAGCACTCTTCATTCCCGCTTTAGTTACACTGTTTCCGCTTTAGCTACGCTGTTCCTACGCCTTCCCAGACTAAATTACGCACGCCTTCCGTTCTCGCCGCTCTAAACATGCTAAAAGGACGCAGCCGATACGCTGGAAATATCGCAGCTAAAATGTCTGCCAGAGGAAGATCAAGGAAATAAAACAAGATAAGATAGAGGCAAAACTGTTGAGGAGGAGGAGGACATTCGCGCTGCACCTGTCGGGGTATAATATGAAGAAGGAGCTCAAATTTCAAAAAAGAAGAAGAAGAAGAAGAAGAAGAGATGAAGAAAAAGAAGAGAAGAAAGCAGCGAAGCAGCTCCCCAAAAGACGAAGAAAGAGAGACTGCACATGATGCTAAAAGAGGAGGAAGAGGACAGCAGAATTTTGAAGAATGTGAAATCATCTATAACTGGAGGAAGACGGACCGTAAAAGCAAGGATACCAAGAAAAAGCCTTGGAAAGATCAGCACGTCTTGATTATAACAATGCATTGTTGCAAAAGAAACGTGAGTTGAGGAGACTCTTCGAGGTCCACAGTATATTTCTTTGGTTCTGCATGCTAATAAGTTGACTGACTGCGGATCGACAGTCGAATCGGGGTACATCGGGCCACAGCGGACACTTTTCAGCTCTCTGAATGGGGTAACAGCGTGATAAGATCGTATAGATCGTTCAGAGCGTAGATATAGTGTGCGTTTCATTTCATTTCATTTATTTCATTCCTTCTTTCTTTTTCGTCAAACATAACACGAAATGAATCAGAAGATATAACATAGGCATGTATTCGACTTTACATGGTAGATAATGTTTAACAAATATGAAATTATACATGCATATCGGCAAAATACAAAGTTATGTTTGGAGGGAAAAAAAGAAAGAAAGAACTGAGAGGTTCACTGAAAAGCATGCTTGTAAATTGTGAACCACTCAAAGGATTCTTGTGAATACATTGAACTTTTTTTTTACAAAGACAGGAGAGAACAAGACAGGACAGAACAAGACAGTAGAAACACAACGACTTTACATGACTTTACAGTAGGGTATACCATGACAGTAATAAAACACAAAAGAACAATGGAAAGAAAGGAGAGAAAGAAAAAGGAAGTGAAAGGAAAAGCCAACACGCTGAACATCGGGATCAGAAGATGGAATTGAGGTGCTGTACATCTGGATCAGAAGAGGGAATTGAGGTGTTTCAGCTCGATCAGCCGAACAAAGTTTATACAAATAAGATAATGTAAAAAATACACAATGATGAAATCAATGATTGACGATGAACCCTTAGGCTGTAAAGACCAGCTAGGTAATGAATCATATATAGCTTAATATGAGTTCAACAAACATTTTTTTAACTTACGCTTAAACGAATTCAAAGATAAAGAATTTTTTATATCACAACTTAAAGAATTCCAAAATCTAGGGCCACTGTATATAAATGTATTTTGAGCCAATAACGTTCTCAGAAGGGGTAGATGAAACTCATTTGATCGCCTGGTGGGATGATTATGAAAAGATTGATTTCGTGGAAACATTGAATCAAAAATGCTAGGAAGTGCATTTGTGTTATAATTAAACATAAACTGACCCAGCTGAAAGAAAAACATATCTTTGATTTTTAAAATCTTATATCTAACAAATAATGGATCTGCATGGGAACATGGAGAAACGCCACAAATGATACGAAGTGCCTTTTTTGTAATAACAATAATCTATCTAATAAAGTTTGATGGGCACTGCCCCATGCTAAAATTCCATAATTTAAATAAGGTAATATCAATGAAAAATACAACGTCAGCAAGGAAGACAACGGGATATGAGATTTAAGTCTATTGATAATACCAATATTACGCGAAATTATTTTACTAATATTAATAATATGAGGCTTCCACGAAAGTTTATCGTCTACTGTAATACCGAGAAACTTTGTATGTGATACACGCTCTAAATGAACGTCATCAAAGATGATATCTGTGTGTAAAACTTCTATAGACTTACTGAATAACATGTAGTTAGTTTTCTTAAGATTCAGTGATAATTTATTGGCTCTTATCCATTGAGTCACTTTTTTTAATTCAGAATTAACAGTATCGACAAGAGTGATTGGATTTTGGTGGGAGAAGAAAATATTTGAATCATCGGCAAAAAGTATAAAAGAAAGTATATCGAGTGATCTACAAAAATCATTTATGTAAATGATGAAAAGTAAAGGTCCTAATATACTCCCCTGAGGGACGCCACATTTGATAACTTCAAGACTAGAACTGTGCTCGTTCAAAAATACATATTGTTTTCGGTTTTGCAGGTAACTCCTGAACCACTCCAAGGCCTTCCCTCGTATACCATAATGAGACAATTTATGAAGTAAAATTTCGTGATTAATTGTATCGAAGGCCCTGGAGAAGTCCAGGAAGATACCAACAAGATGAGAATGGTCATCTATAGTATGTGCGGCGTTATCAATAAACTTCAAAAGAGCATGAATGGTGCTGTGTTTCTGACGAAACCCAAATTGAGAATTCGTAAAAACATTATAATAATTGAGAAATTTAATCGTTCTTGTAAATATCAATTTTTCCAAAACCTTAGATATGGATGAAAGTAGAGAAATAGGTCTATAATTACTTATATCAAAACTGTCTCTTTTTTTGAATAAAGGACACACCTTAGCTATTTTCATACAATCAGGAAAAACACCATGTAATATGGATTTATTAAAAATATGAGAAAGTGGGTCAGCAATAGAAAATATAATTCCCTTTATAACAAAATTACTTATATCATCATAACCGGCACTTCGTTTATCATTCATTGCAGTAACAATGTCTATTATTTCATATTTCGTAGTTGGAGCTAAGAAAATAGAACTGGGATTGGATTGACCTAAAAATTTTGCAAAATGCGTATCGGACTGCGGTACTTCTTTTGCCAGATTCTCTCCAATCATTGAAAAATAAGAATTAAAAATATTTGCTATATCATCAGGATCTTCAACAATTTTATTATCAAATCTTATTTTTGTAATATTCAATTTCTTTTTTGATATATTCATGGCCTGTTTTAATATCTTCCATGTATTCTTCACGTCATGTTTATATTTTTCTATCTGAATGGTATAATATTTCCGCTTTTCAGATCGTATGACCTTAATCAAAATATTCTTATATGATGTATATCTATTTTTGGACTCCTCATCGATCGATCGATCGGATAACATCGGCAACATCGCATTGACAGCGTAGCTACATCATTCTAAAGCGCAGAGATTGTAATGTCTCATTCCCGATCATTGCAGTAAGAGCGTAGCAAGCACGTGGTAGTCGTAACTGCAGCGTTCTTAGAGCATTCTAACATCATACTGTGTCCAGATCGGCTCAGGTTTAACCCGATCTTTCCCGATCCGAGAAAATAAGCCAGTTCGGGGTTCCAGTTTGAGCATGAGCAGAAATAGGTCATTTGTACCGAGAGACAGGTTATTTTTTAATTTCACTGAGATAAGCATCTGTAATGCTATGATTATTCATGGAATCCTTATAAATGATGCCTGCCGGTCCATCCACCTGACATCAAGCCTGGTATTTGGCAATGTTAACAGAAAAAGTTTATTAATGTATTCAAAACAGCACAATGAAATAGATGCTTCCCAAAGTGTTGATCAACTAACTATTCTGGTCACTTCATCTGCACAGGTTCATTTTTTTTTTGTTAGAATACGAGTTCCATGAATTGCTATGTTGGGCAAGCTGCTGCATAGTAATGTTGCTTTGAATTGAGTGAAGTGCCTAACCAACTGAGAAAAATGAAAGTTCATTAATAAGCCAGTTCGGGGTTCCACTTTGAGCATGAGCAGAAAAAGGTCATCTGTACCAGCAGAGCATGTTGGTTTTTAAATTCACTGAGATAAGCATCTGTGATGTAATGATTATTCAAGTGATCCTTATATGTGTTGCTTGCCAGCACATCCACCCGACAGCAAAAGTGGTATCTGACAATATCAATAGAAAGAGATTGTTAATACATGCAATGCAACATAATGAAATGGATGCTTTCCAAAATGCCAATGGAAGGATAATTGTGGTCACCTGGTCTACGCAAGTTCATCCTTTGTTTGAACATAACTGATGAATTCCATAAATTGTTTCGTTGGGCAAGCTTATGCCTTCTGTTGCTTGAAACTTGTGGAGTGCCTAATCAACTGAGAAAGAAGAAAGGTCATTTGTACCCATGTGCCCATGAGCTAACCCCGAACTGGCTTATTTTGTACCCATGTGCACATGAGCTATCTCCGAACCGGCTTATTGTCAAATCGTAGCGAGAATGGTATAATGGAACAGGGAGCATTGCTGTAACGATATTGGCGATATTATGAGCTTTCATATTAAAATATATTGTTCGGGAATTTTTGTTATAACTACACCCTTCAGGGATCCCCCTTTTCTTGTGTACCATAAGGACAAGCAGAAAACCGAAAATAAGAAAAAAAAAGATATGTGACTTCCCTCGTGATCTTCCTACTCATTGAAAAAAAAAATCATAAAAGACAAAAGAAATAGAAAAACCCATCTCACACTCATTACACTTGGCTTAGAAGTTTAACTTGCTGTCTATAGGGTGACGACAGTGACACAAGATGGAAATACGAATATGAAAATTGAATTTTGTGCGAAGTTTGCCCCGAACGTGGTCAAAAGTCAATCGCTGCCCAAAGCAACCACAGAAGATGGCGCGATGGCATCCGAACCACACACGAAGGCTACACGAAGATGTGAATCTTTTTTTTTTTTTTTTTTCGATAGACACACGAAGGACGCACGAAGGAAGCGCAATGGCCACACGAAGATTTCGTAATGGTTCACGAAGTTGCTGCTGGAGTCCAAGAAAGTCCACCGCGGTCGTATGATGGTCGTATCACTGCTCAAGATGTCCTCATGAATAACCCTATTATGTTTACTCGAGTATACGATCAGAACTGAATTTGAACATTTCCTTTTTCCGTTTGTTCATCTTTGCTCAATTTTGGGACGGTGTGACGCCTGCACAAAATTGACAACAATGTTATTCTCGACTGTTGTAGAGATAGATTCACCTCACCTGATTCTGAGGCTGGCATACGTACTTCGCGATTGATGTTGCCATATAGGCCCACCGTGACTGCAACTTCGACCCTATTCAAACTCCTAAAAGATGCATAGACTTACTGTTACCTGCTTGCCTTCCTGCTAAGTTTACGTTCAATAAAAAGGCCTCCTGCAAGGGCTTCTCTTGACACTGACATCACTGAGGTGCAAACTACACGCCACTTTTTTGCAATTTTTTTCTGCCTCGTGTATTTTGTGTTAACATGAAATACATTTCCATGTCGCTTCGATCAGTTTCTTTATCTTGTTTTATAGAACTGCCCCCATATTAAACTAGATGTATCAGTATGATATTGACCAACGTCTTCAAGTGTAATGCTGATCCCTCAATGTAAGTTTGTTGAAGAATGAATAACACAATTCTGATGTACACAGTTATGAGAGCTGCACTCCTTAGGATCTCCTGGATTTTCATGTCGGAAACACTTTCAACTTCATAAGTATATTGTCAGGGGATATAATGTAGCTTCTTACCGATAACCTACATTCTTACATTGAGATTACGTTACTTCATTCCGGCAGTATACTTGAACAGTTACGTTTCATGAGATGTGAGTGGGCATAGTACAGTTATCTTAACATCGGTTCAGATCCAGGACATTGTTCACTTCCTTCATTTTTCAAAATAATGAACGAACTGATGTTCCACTTATGTGCGGCAAAATAATATTTTTCAGGAAACCTCACCCATGGTGAGTGGTGGAGACACACAGGCGGCTCGTCAAGAGACCTTGCGGCGTGAGTGTCTGCGGAGAAACACCAGGACTTCTCCGCGCCTGGCCAAGACCTGCAAGCGCTTTCGGGTCCTCCCAAATCAGCGGATACTGCTTCTCCTCATCCCCAAGTGTGGCGGCACAGTCTGGGGTAGACTTCTCCTCACCGTTAACGGCTTTATACCTGAAGACGCTAAAGTAGGAGCGGTGGAATCTGTTACTTTACTAAAGAAGCACTTTAAGTTTATGTCACAAATGAAAAAGCGCAAGAAATTCTACGCTTCTCGCTTTAAGAAGGTTATCTTCGTCCGCAATCCTTACAGCCGTCTTTTGTCTGCCTTCAGAGAGCGATTGGAAACCTTCCCAAATATAAGTCCGAATCAACGCCAGGCTCACAATAAGAAAATTTACGTGGAATACGGAAATCACTCTAAAGACGAAATGCCCAATAAGTCGGTAAAAAGTGAAATGTACAATGTGACATTTAAAGAATTTATCGACTATTTCTTGGACGGGAATTACGATATTCACTGGCAGGACGTGTACAAGATTTGTAATCCCTGTCTCGGTTACGATTTCATTGGAAAAACTGAGACGTATAATGAAGATGTTATAGAGGCGTTGAAGCTCATGGGTGCGGATTCTAGATTTCACCCATATAAGAAACTTCACGCTTCGAATAGCAGCGATGATGCCATCATGAAAAAATATTATGACACGCTTTCTGATGAGCAGTTTGAAAAAGTCACAGAGAGGCTTTCAACCGACATGGCGTATTTTGGCTACAATATGCCAGAGAGCATACGACGGGATCACGCTTGAGATCTAACTTATCAAAAAAAAAAAAGAGAAAAAAAAAAGAGACAGCTCTGCTTTAGTTTTATTCGATTTAATCTAATCTTATTTCACAGCAATACTATAAGGTGTTGAGAATAGGCCGATTCAACACCAACATGCACACCTGAATAGGGTGTGCACCCTCACTCCCGCAGCCTGCTTATACGTTAGCGGGCTACCATTGACACTGACTTGCAGAAACGTGGAACCGCGCCCTCTATTGACTTGCAGCAAAATAAAACTTTTCCTTTAATGCCTTCCTTGTAACATAACAATAGCAGTTATGATTGAAAGTATCCTGTTTTTCTTATAATTCTCTTTGTTTTTTACAGCTTTAGTCACAAAAATCTCAACTTAACTCGTTCCATACGGGAACCTGGTGGCCTCAGTATTAAGTCCATGGAGATTTCAGAATTTAATATGGAATGGGTTAAGATGCAGAATCTAATGTGGAATGGGTTAAGATGCAGAATCTAATATGGAACGGGTTAAGATGCGATTACAATCTTTAGATGACGTACGATTCGTTATTCCGAAGGTTCGTTACTAAAAAAAAACAACAACAACTACATGTATAATGCGGAAACGAAATACGATTCGTAATTCTGAGGGTGCATTAGCAAGCACCTTCTTTTCATTTTCCGATTAAAGAACATTCGAATTAACAAAGCTGCTTGTATTTTTGGAAAAAGGAACCTTATTTCATTTTCGGATTAGCAAACCCTCGGAATGACATATCACAATTATTCGATTTTCGGAAGTACAAACCTTCGGAACAACACCATGAACGTTTGGATTCAGATCCTTTTTCCTTTTGAAGATTGACGAACATTATGGTATAAGAAATAATCCATTTGTGGATTAACGAACCTTCGCAATAACGAAAATAAGTCATGAGTGTAGTGAACTATACTGGCATGTTAACTCAGAAAAATCAAAACATATTAGCTCTATCAGACATGGAAGTTTGACAGGTTCCTGGAAATAGCTATTATTCCATCGCTACTTCTAGCGCTGTGACACAGGTACATCAGGATAATTACACAGCATGCCAAAGGTATAACAAAGAATTTATGGTTCACTTATTTTCTTCTAATAAAAAAAGAGGAAAGGTCAATAAAACATTTGCCGTTATTCCACCTTAATATGGGGGTTTGATTGGTATTAAAGGGATGGTATTGTTTTTGGTGGACATGAGGATTGAGTCGTTTTTGCAAGATACCAAGAAACCACTTATGAAAGCGTACGTAGCATACCATTCTAAGGGGAATTCAAAGTTTATTTGATATAAATCGGTTTCGAAATGACCGAGACATTCATAAATAGAATAAAAACAAAGTGATCATGATAAAAGGTGAGTCCCACCTTTTATTAGGATTGCTTGTTTTTGATATCTCAGCCATTTCAAAACCAATCTTCATCAAATTAACGTTTAATTTATTTGAAATTACATGCTCTGTCATATTTCATAACAAGTTTATCATTATCACACACCAAAAATGTGATAAAACCTGTGGTTAGGTCTCAACCCAAACTATGCGATCCCTTTAATGGCAAAAATACATCTTTAAACCTTTTCGGTTGCCATGCATTAAGAGCAGTGAAGAAAAACCTCGCAAGTGTATTTTTGTTCTTTTTTTGGTGGGGGGGGGGGATAAATGAAAAATAGATATATATGTTATCATTGACTTTTATAGCATCATTATATACCGATTGCTAAGCTCGACTACGCAAAATCTTATTTACATGATTATTTAGATATATTTTGGAACTGCCTTCTTCGTTATCTTGGTATATTTCAAGTATCTTAATACAAAAATGAGGTAATTTGGAATAGCTCCAAAGTGTTATATCAAAATAAATTATTATGTCAAAAATGACAGAAAAAATAGAGGTGTAGTAGATATGAACAATTTATTAAGAATAGATCATGGACATTAGCATGATGTCGATGAATTCTCTATGCTCTCATTCCATAAAATGTATGTCAATTTTTTCATAATTCTATGTATTTTTTGTTGAAAAGAAGTAAAAAGTAAGTTTGAATTAAATTAAATTGGATATGGACAAATTTCAACTGCTATCTAAGGTTTTGTTTTTATAAGTTTGATAGCAATCAGCATGACAATTGTGGCAATAAAGTCTTACTAAAACAAGAAGATAGAATGTCTCACTTTTTATTTGATAAATAAAAACCTGTGACTTTCTTGTCGCTGCAGTATAAAAGAAGTTGTAGAATCACTTTGTTGATTTAGAAAGTATTTCTCATCCAACTTAATTTATATCTTTGACAATGAGGAAACGCTGACTCTTTCAGAAGCGTAAATGATTGACACATTTCGTTTAGATTTTATTTCTTTACGACAAAACAAAGAAATGCTTTTGATTTTTTTTTCAGCTGATCTTGCATGAAATGAAATTTCAATGAAAATTTAGTTGAATGGGAGATCACATCAGATAACATGTAACTACAGTAACGACGTTCAAACACTCTCGTATTCTGCTGCATTATCAACATTTAAATACATTCTAGTAAAATAAAGTGATTTCACTAGCTCTCCTTCAAGGTAGATATCCAAAATGGATGAAAAAACATCAATATGATATTGTAACCTCTGCTTCATAAGCTGCTTACTCCGGGGAATAATCACAGTGTCAACGCGTCAACAACAATAAATCAGTCAGCGCACAATTATTTCGTTGAACTTGGGTTCTTGTTATTCATTGTCAAACAATGATCCGATGACCATTATCATAAGCAAATAACAACGATGCTGCTACCGTATATATTATGATTGGCGTAATTTACAGGCCCCCTCGTTCGAATTTGAATAATTTTTTTGACAGTTTTGCAGGATTTAGTACAAAATCCCATGATACTTAATAAAGATACATTTTTGATGGGCGATTTTAATATCGATCTCATGAAATGTAATACCCAAAACAGTTCAAAAGAATTTATAGAAACATTAATGTCTGCTTCGTTTTTACCATTAATCTCCAAGCCTACCCGTGTCGCCAGCCAATCGGCTACCCTCATAGACAACATTTTTTGTAATGTTTTTCCACTTCCTGAGTCCGGTATCGTCCTCTCGGACATCACTGACCATTTTCCTATATTTGCTCAGGTACCAATTAAACTGATTAACCGAAATAATTATTATAAGCGTCGTAAGATTACTGCAGATAATCTTACAAGTCTCCAAAACAGTTTAAAAGAAATCGACTGGTCTTCTGTATACAACACTACCGATGTCAACTTGTCTTATGACTATTTCATATCTACTCTTACCTCCGAAATCGATAACCATATTCCCCTGCGTAACATAAAAAATAGATATAAGCAAATTCCAAGATTCCCGTGGATAACCCAGTCTATATTACGATCTATAAATAGGAGAAAATAATTTGTTTTATAAATATAGATGCAATCCCACTGAAAAAAATAAGAAAAAATATGTTTCATACAAAAACACACTCACCTAATTATTACGTACGCAGAAGAAAATGTGTTATGTTAATCAGATAAGCAAATACAAAAATGATATTAAAAACACATGGAAAACATTAAAGAATGCTATGAATACATTTAACAATTCATCTAATATTTCTGAAATTCGGTGGAGCAATGCCTCCAGCAACACTCCCGCTGGCAGCGCGGAAATTTTCAATGACTTTTTCTCTTCAATTGGAAAAAAAAAATCTTTCTCAAAATATTCCTCTTTCTAGTAAATCTTTTAATGATTTTTTAGATACACCTAACTCCAAAACTATATTTTTGACCCAACATATAAAGAAGAAATAATAAAGATTGTTGCTAATTTGAAAGAAGGGAAAAGTCCTGGCCATGACGGAATTGACAACTATTTGATAAAAAACATAATTCCTCAAATAGTGGATCCCTTAGTACACATTATCAACTCATCGCTTACAACTGGCCATGTGCCAAATAGTATGAAAATCGCGAAAGTAATTCCTATTTACAAGAAAGGGGAGAAGGATGATGTCAATAACTATAGACCCATATCTTTATTATCTTCTATTTCTAAGATTCTTGAAAGAATAGTATATCAGGACAGCACGTTTTCTTAAAACCTGCGACATATTTTCAAACTTTCAATTTGGATTCAGGGAAAAAATCACAGCATGACACACGCACTACTTGCCCTCATCGACAAAGTCACACACGCACTCGGCACACTTTCACACACAATAGGTATCTTCTTGGACTTCTCCAAGGCCTTTGACACGATCAACCACGGAATACTTCTCGCCAAACTGTCTCATTATGGAATACGTGGAAAGGCCTTGGAGTGGTTCACGAGTTACCTATCAGAAAGATCCCAATTTGTACATGTCAACGGTTTTGACTCTCAAAGTAAAACAATTGCATGTGGTGTTCCACAAGGGAGTTTATTAGGCCCATTGTTATTCATTATTTATATTAATGATTTTCATAGATCCTCGGAGAAACTATCATTCATATTATTCGCGGATGACTCTAACCTTTTTTTTTCTCACCCTGACCCAAACATTTTAATAGGAACAGTCAATGAAGAACTGAAAAAGGTTATACAATGGATATACGCGAATAAATTGTCATTAAATATTCAAAAAAACAAAAGTTATGCTTTTTAGTAATTCTTTAGATAGCCTCAAAATAACATTTGATACTACTCCCTTAGAAGAAGTTTCTTCCTTTAAATTTCTTGGTGCTTGCGTCGATAACAAGCTTTCATGGAGGAATCATATTGATAACATATGTAAAATTATATCACGTAACATTGGCGTAACGAATAGATTAAAATATTATCTTCCTTCATCTGCCTTATTAACTCTTTATTCTAGTTTGATACTACCTTTTTTAAACTACGGGATTCTTGCTTGGGGTAATACATATCAGATGTTACTTGATAAACTTCTTTTATTGCAAAAGAAAGCGCTTAGAATTGTTTTTAATTTACATGCCCGAGAACATACAGATGCTTTGTTTTCTGACCATAAAATATTAAAAGTAAATGATTTGTATGTGTTTCAACTTGGCCAGTTCATGTTTAATTACAACAGTAACTTTTTACCTAAAATATTCCACGATTCATTTCATCGAAACAGTCATGTTCATAACTATCCCACGCGACGATCCGACGAATTTCATCTTCCGTTAATGAGAACCGCACATGCCCAAAATATATTTCTTTATACCGGACCCAGACTTTGGAATAATTTAGATAATAGTTAAAAAGATTCCCCCAAATTTGTTACATTTAAATACAAACTCAGAAAACATTTACTTTCTACTTATAGTCTTAGATAATTAAAATTGTTTTAATTCATGCTTGAGCTTTCACCTGTCCTGATGTCGCAGCACTTGGCGTGTTCTGTGTGCAGACTTCTCTTCTTTCTTCTCTCCTCTTCCTTTCCTGTCTTTTGTTCTTCGTAGACTTGTATTGTTAATACCGTCTTCTCTCCTCTCGGTACTGTCTCGCGTCTTACAGTGTATATACGTGTGGGTAATCGAATGTGTGTACGAACGTGTTGTCCTTGTCATATTTTCCCGGTACACGTGGTTCAGTGAGCAGTGTCCGGGCACTAGCATTGGTATTCTATATTTTTTCCCAACCGGTGTATCTCAAAATAATTACATGTATATTGTTATGGAATAGTATATCATTTACTCATTATTTATCTAGCGATCCACGTCCGACAAGCTTTGCTTTTTAGTGAATCACTATTTTCCATAATCGAATTTATTTTCCGCTCGCCCACGAAGTATTCATA